>NC_136266.1:53200070-53647570 GCF_964187855.1 Myxine glutinosa | reverse complement strand
ATTTTGAGGAGGGAATGTTGTGAGCTTTGTTTGAGATATTATTGTTGTTGTGATATTTTGAGGAGCGAATGTTGTGAGCTTTGTTTGAGATATTATTGTTGTGATATTTTGAGGAGCGAATGTTGTGAGCTTTGTTTGAGATATTATTGTTGTTGTGATATTTTGAGGAGCGAATGTTATGAGCTTGGTTTGAGATATTATTGTTGTTGTGATATTTTGAGGAGGGAATGTTGTGAGCTTTGTTTGAGATATCATTGTTGTTGTGATATTTTGAGGAGCGAATGTTGTGAGCTTTGTTTGAGATATTATTGTTGTGATATTTTGAGGAGCGAATGTTGTGAGCTTTGTTTGAGATATTATTGTTGTTGTGATATTTTGAGGAGCGAATGTTGTGAGCTTTGTTTGAGATATTATTGTTGTTGTGATATTTTGAGGAGCGAATGTTGTGAGCTTTGTTTGAGATATTATTGTTGTTGTGATATTTTGAGGAGCGAATGTTATGAGCTTTGTTTGAGATATTGTTGTTGTGATATTTTGAGGAGCGAATGGTGTGAGCTTTGTTTGAGATATTATTGTTGTTGTGATATTTTGAGGAGCGAATGTTGTGAGCTTTGTTTGAGATATTATTGTTGTTGTGATATTTTGAGGGGCGAATGTTGTGAGCTTTGTTTGAGATATTATTGTTGTTGTGATATTTTGAGGAGCGAATGTTGTGAGCTTTGTTTGAGATATTATTGTTGTTGTGATATTTTGAGGAGCGAATGTTGTGAGCTTTGTTTGAGATATTATTGTTGTTGTGATATTTTCAGGAGCGAATGTTGTGAGCTTTGTTTGAGATATTATTGTTGTTGTGATATTTTGAGGAGCGAATGTTGTGAGCTTTGTTTGAGATATTATTGTTGTTGTGATATTTTGAGGAGCGAATGTTGTGAGCTTTGTTTGAGATATTATTGGTACTGTGATATTTTGAGGAGCGAAAGTTGTGAGCTATGTTTAAGATATTATTGTTGTTGTGATATTTTGAGGAGCGAATGTTGTGAGCTTTGTTTGAGATATTATTGTTGTTGTGATATTTTTAGGAGCGAAAGTTGTGAGCTTTGTTTGAGATATTATTGTTGTTGTGATATTTTGAGGAGCGAATGTTGTGAGCTTTGTTTGAGATATTGTTGTTGTTGTGATATTTTGAGGAGCGAATGTTGTGAGCTTTGTTTGAGATATTATTGTTGTTGTGATATTTTGAGGAGCGAATGTTGTGAGCTTTGTTTGAGATATTATTGTTGTTGTGATATTTTGAGGAGCGAATGTTGTGAGCTTTGTTTGAGATATTATTGTTGTTGTGATATTTTGAGGAGCGAATGTTATGAGCTTTGTTTGAGATATTATTGTTGTTGTGATATTTTGAGGAGCGAATGTTGTGAGCTTTGTTTGAGATATTATTGTTGTTATGATATTTTGAGGAGCGAATGTTGTGAGCTTTGTTTGAGATATTATTGTTGTTGTGATATTTTGAGGAGCGAATGTTGTGAGCTTTGTTTGAGATATTATTGTTGTTATGATATTTTGAGGAGCGAATGTTGTGAGCTTTGTTTGAGATATTATTGTTGTTGTGATATTTTGAGGAGCGAATGTTGTGAGCTTTGTTTGAGATATTATTGTTGTTGTGATATTTTGAGGAGCGAATGTTGTGAGCTTTGTTTGAGATATTATTGTTGTTGTGATATTTTGAGGAGCGAATGTTGTGAGCTTTGTTTGAGATATTATTGTTGTGATATTTTGAGGAGCGAATGTTGTGAGCTTTGTTTGAGATATTATTGTTGTTGTGATATTTTGAGGAGCGAATGTTGTGAGCTTTGTTTGAGATATTATTGTTGTTGTGATATTTTGAGGAGCGAATGTTGTGAGCTTTGTTTGAGATATTATTGTTGTTGTGATATTTTGAGGAGCGAATGTTGTGAGCTTTGTTTGAGATATTATTGTTGTTGTGATATTTTGAGGAGCGAATGTTGTGAGCTTTGTTTGAGATATTATTGTTGTTGTGATATTTTGAGGAGCGAATGTTGTGAGCTTTGTTTGAGATATTATTGTTGTGATATTTTGAGGAGCGAATGTTGTGAGCTTTGTTTGAGATATTATTGGTACTGTGATATTTTGAGGAGCGAAAGTTGTGAGCTATGATTAAGATATTATTGTTGTTGTGATATTTTGAGGAGCGAATGTTGTGAGCTTTGTTTGAGATATTATTGTTGTTGTGATATTTTTAGGAGCGAAAGTTGTGAGCTTTGTTTGAGATATTATTGTTGTTGTGATATTTTGAGGAGCGAATGTTGTGAGCTTTGTTTGAGATATTGTTGTTGTTGTGATATTTTGAGGAGCGAATGTTGTGAGCTTTGTTTGAGATATTATTGTTGTTGTGATATTTTGAGGAGCGAATGTTGTGAGCTTTGTTTGAGATATTATTGTTGTTGTGATATTTTGAGGAGCGAATGTTGTGAGCTTTGTTTGAGATATTATTGTTGTTGTGATATTTTGAGGAGCGAATGTTATGAGCTTTGTTTGAGATATTATTGTTGTTGTGATATTTTGAGGAGCGAATGTTGTGAGCTTTGTTTGAGATATTATTGTTGTTGTGATATTTTGAGGAGCGAATGTTGTGAGCTTTGTTTGAGATATTATTGTTGTTATGATATTTTGAGGAGCGAATGTTGTGAGCTTTGTTTGAGATATTAATGTTGTTGTGATATTTTGAGGAGCGAATGTTGTGAGCTTTGTTTGAGATATTATTGTTGTTGTGATATTTTGAGGAGCGAATGTTGTGAGCTTTGTTTGAGATATTATTGTTGTTGTGATATTTTGAGGAGCGAATGTTGTGAGCTTTGTTTGAGATATTATTGTTGTTGTGATATTTTGAGGAGCGAATGTTGTGAGCTTTGTTTGAGATATTATTGGTATTGTGATATTTTGAGGAGCGAAAGTTGTGAGCTATATTTAAGATATTATTGTTGTTGTGATATTTTGAGGAGCGAATGTTGTGAGCTTTGTTTGAGATATTATTGTTGTTGTGATATTTTGAGGAGCGAATGTTATGAGCTTGGTTTGAGATATTATTGTTGTTGTGATATTTTGAGGAGGGAATGTTGTGAGCTTTGTTTGAGATATTATTGTTGTTGTGATATTTTGAGGAGCGAATGGTGTGAGCTTTGTTTGAGATATTATTGTTGTGATATTTTGAGGAGCGAATGTTGTGAGCTTTGTTTGAGATATTATTGTTGTTGTGATATTTTGAGGAGCGAATGGTGTGAGCTTTGTTTGAGATATTATTGGTATTGTGATATTTTGAGGAGCGAATGTTGTGAGCTTTGTTTGAGATATTATTGTTGTGATATTTTGAGGAGCGAATGGTGTGAGCTTTGTTTGAGATATTATTGTTGTGATATTTTGAGGAGCGAATGTTGTGAGCTTTGTTTCAGATATTATTGTTGTTGTGATATTTTGAGGAGCGAATGTTGTGAGCTTTGTTTGAGATATTATTGTTGTTGTGATATTTTGAGGAGTGAATGTTGTGAGCTTTGTTTGAGATATTATTGTTGTTGTGATATTTTGAGGAGCGAATGTTGTGAGCTTTGTTTGAGATATTATTGTTGTTGTGATATTTTGAGGAGCGAATGTTGTGAGCTTTGTTTGAGATATTATTGTTGTTGTGATATTTTGAGGAGCGAATGTTGTGAGCTTTGTTTGAGATATTATTGTTGTTGTGATATTTTGAAGAGTGGATGTTGTGAGCTTTGTTTGAGATATTATTGTTGTTGTGATATTTTGAGGAGCGAATGTTGTGAGCTTTGTTTGAGATATTATTGTTGTTGTGATATTTTGAGGAGCGAATGTTGTGAGCTTTGTTTGAGATATTATTGTTGTTGTGATATTTTGAGGAGCGAATGTTGTGAGCTTTGTTTGAGATATTATTGTTGTGATATTTTGAGGAGCGAATGTTGTGAGCTTTGTTTGAGATATTATTGTTGTGATATTTTGAGGAGCGAATGGTGTGAGCTTTGTTTGAGATATTATTGTTGTTGTGATATTTTGAGGAGCCTCAATGCCAAACAGGAAATCAGAGCCGTCTCCCTTGACATATCACGTGCCTTCGATACGGTCTGGCACCCAGCTCTGCTCACCAAACTCTCCTCCTATGGTATCCATGGAAATCTCCATGCATGGCTTGCGGACTTCCTCTCTGGTCGTAGTCAACGTGTGGCCCTGAATGGATTTCTCTCATCTCCCCTTACCGTTCAGGCTGGAGTTCCCCAAGGCAGTGTGCTGGGCCCTGTGCTTTTTCTGGTCTTTATCAATGATCTCTCCGACTCTCTGGAAAATCCTCTGTATCTCTTTGCTGATGACTCCACTCTCTGCCGCTCCATTCCTCTTCCCTCAGATCGGCAGTCTGCAGCCTCCTCACTCTCTGAAGACCTGGACAAAATCACAGACTGGTCAAACATGTGGAACATGTCTTTCAATCCTGACAAATCTCACACTCTTACTATGTCTCTCCGAAAAGATCGACTGGACAACCCTCCCATCTACTTTCTCAACAATCCTCTCGAAGAAGTTCTGTCGCTCAAGCTTTTGGGTCTCACCATCTGCCATGATCTTTCTTGGGAAAACTACATTTCCAAGCTGGCCTCCAAAGCCAGTCGCCGACTGGGCATCCTTCGTCGTGCGAAGTCCTTCCTAGGCACACCTGAGCTCCTCACCACATACAAGGCTTTCATCCGCAGCTCAATGGAATACTGTTCTCCCCTATGGGCTGGTGCTCCTGCCTCACACCTGGCTCGGCTTCACGCTGTTGAATCCAAAGCTTTCAGAATCATTGGAATCTCCCGCGATGAAGCTATCTCTGAGGGCCTTTCACTCACTTACCGCAGGCAGGTAGGGGTCTTTCTGTCTTCTACCGACTCCTCTCCGGCCTTGCTCCCCCAGCTCTCTCTGTGCTCTGTCCCCCAAATATTCCTACAGGTCGCACAAGATCTGCCAGCCACCCTCTGATGGTTAAACTGCCGAAATCTCGGCTTTCTACTCACCTTCACTCTTTCATTCCTCTTTTCTCCCGCCTCTGGAACAAACTCCCACACTCACTTCAATCACACTCCTCCCTCCAGGTCTTCAAAACAGCTGTTCACCACCATCTCTTATCTTCCCCCATCCAAAACCTTGATCTTTTCTACCCCCACTAATTCACCCCAGATCCACCTTGTTTGAAATTCCAACTTCTTTCCTGGAAGTCTTGGCAGTGTCCATATGTTTTATACCTCTCCCACCCCCCCCCCCTTCCCATGCCTCCCCCCAAAGCCCTCTCCCTCCCACAGTTCTCTCGATGTCTCCATGTCTCTCGGTCCCTGCTCTCAAATGTTGTGTTTGTGTCCTTCCCCCTCTCTCCCCATCTTGTCTACCGCTCCCGATGTTATTTGTTTTGTGTGTCTGTTTGTCTTTCTGTGTGATTAATGTTCGCTCTTTCACGAGCCTCGATCTTGTATACAAAAAAAAAAGAAAAAAAAAGAAAAAAAAAGCGAATGTTGTGAGCTTTGTTTGAGATATTATTGTTGTTGTGATATTTTGAGGAGCGAATGGTGTGAGCTTTGTTTGAGATATTATTGTTGTGATATTTTGAGGAGCGAATGGTGTGAGCTTTGTTTGAGATATTATTATTGTTGTGATATTTTGAGGAGCGAATGGTGTGAGCTTTGTTTGAGATATTATTGTTGTTGTGATATTTTGAGGAGCGAATGTTGTGAGCTTTGTTTGAGATATTATTGTTGTTGTGATATTTTGAGGAGCGAATGTTGTGAGCTTTGTTTGAGATATTATTGTTGTTGTGATATTTTGAGGAGCGAATGTTGTGAGATTTGTTTGAGATATTATTGTTGTTGTGATATTTTGAGGAGCGAATGTTATGAGCTTTGTTTGAGATATTATTGTTGTTATGATATTTTGAGGAGCGAATGTTGTGAGCTTTGTTTGAGATATTATTGTTGTTGTGATATTTTGAGGAGCGAATGTTGTGAGCTTTGTTTGAGATATTATTGTTGTTGTGATATTTTGAGGAGCGAATGTTGTGAGCTTTGTTTGAGATATTATTGTTGTTGTGATATTTTGAGGAGCGAATGTTGTGAGCTTTGTTTGAGATATTATTGTTGTTGTGATATTTTGAGGAGCGAATGTTGTGAGCTTTGTTTGAGATATTATTGTTGTTGTGATATTTTGAGGAGCGAATGTTGTGAGCTTTGTTTGAGATATTATTGTTGTTGTGATATTTTGAGGAGCGAATGTTGTGAGCTTTGTTTGAGATATTATTGTTGTTGTGATATTTTGAGGAGCGAATGTTGTGAGCTTTGTTTGAGATATTATTGTTGTGATATTTTGAGGAGCGAATGTTGTGAGCTTTGTTTGAGATATTATTGTTGTTGTGATATTTTGAGGAGCGAATGTTGTGAGCTTTGTTTGAGATATTATTGTTGTTGTGATATTTTGAGGAGCGAATGTTGTGAGCTTTGTTTGAGATATTATTGTTGTTGTGATATTTTGAGGAGCGAATGTTATGAGCTTTGTTTGAGATATTGTTGTTGTGATATTTTGAGGAGCGAATGGTGTGAGCTTTGTTTGAGATATTATTGTTGTTGTGATATTTTGAGGAGCGAATGTTGTGAGCTTTGTTTGAGATATTATTGTTGTTGTGATATTTTGAGGGGCGAATGTTGTGAGCTTTGTTTGAGATATTATTGTTGTTGTGATATTTTGAGGAGCGAATGTTGTGAGCTTTGTTTGAGATATTATTGTTGTTGTGATATTTTGAGGAGCGAATGTTGTGAGCTTTGTTTGAGATATTATTGTTGTTGTGATATTTTCAGGAGCGAATGTTGTGAGCTTTGTTTGAGATATTATTGTTGTTGTGATATTTTGAGGAGCGAATGTTGTGAGCTTTGTTTGAGATATTATTGTTGTTGTGATATTTTGAGGAGCGAATGTTGTGAGCTTTGTTTGAGATATTATTGGTACTGTGATATTTTGAGGAGCGAAAGTTGTGAGCTATGTTTAAGATATTATTGTTGTTGTGATATTTTGAGGAGCGAATGTTGTGAGCTTTGTTTGAGATATTATTGTTGTTGTGATATTTTTAGGAGCGAAAGTTGTGAGCTTTGTTTGAGATATTATTGTTGTTGTGATATTTTGAGGAGCGAATGTTGTGAGCTTTGTTTGAGATATTGTTGTTGTTGTGATATTTTGAGGAGCGAATGTTGTGAGCTTTGTTTGAGATATTATTGTTGTTGTGATATTTTGAGGAGCGAATGTTGTGAGCTTTGTTTGAGATATTATTGTTGTTGTGATATTTTGAGGAGCGAATGTTGTGAGCTTTGTTTGAGATATTATTGTTGTTGTGATATTTTGAGGAGCGAATGTTATGAGCTTTGTTTGAGATATTATTGTTGTTGTGATATTTTGAGGAGCGAATGTTGTGAGCTTTGTTTGAGATATTATTGTTGTTATGATATTTTGAGGAGCGAATGTTGTGAGCTTTGTTTGAGATATTATTGTTGTTGTGATATTTTGAGGAGCGAATGTTGTGAGCTTTGTTTGAGATATTATTGTTGTTATGATATTTTGAGGAGCGAATGTTGTGAGCTTTGTTTGAGATATTATTGTTGTTGTGATATTTTGAGGAGCGAATGTTGTGAGCTTTGTTTGAGATATTATTGTTGTTGTGATATTTTGAGGAGCGAATGTTGTGAGCTTTGTTTGAGATATTATTGTTGTTGTGATATTTTGAGGAGCGAATGTTGTGAGCTTTGTTTGAGATATTATTGTTGTGATATTTTGAGGAGCGAATGTTGTGAGCTTTGTTTGAGATATTATTGTTGTTGTGATATTTTGAGGAGCGAATGTTGTGAGCTTTGTTTGAGATATTATTGTTGTTGTGATATTTTGAGGAGCGAATGTTGTGAGCTTTGTTTGAGATATTATTGTTGTTGTGATATTTTGAGGAGCGAATGTTGTGAGCTTTGTTTGAGATATTATTGTTGTTGTGATATTTTGAGGAGCGAATGTTGTGAGCTTTGTTTGAGATATTATTGTTGTTGTGATATTTTGAGGAGCGAATGTTGTGAGCTTTGTTTGAGATATTATTGTTGTGATATTTTGAGGAGCGAATGTTGTGAGCTTTGTTTGAGATATTATTGGTACTGTGATATTTTGAGGAGCGAAAGTTGTGAGCTATGATTAAGATATTATTGTTGTTGTGATATTTTGAGGAGCGAATGTTGTGAGCTTTGTTTGAGATATTATTGTTGTTGTGATATTTTTAGGAGCGAAAGTTGTGAGCTTTGTTTGAGATATTATTGTTGTTGTGATATTTTGAGGAGCGAATGTTGTGAGCTTTGTTTGAGATATTGTTGTTGTTGTGATATTTTGAGGAGCGAATGTTGTGAGCTTTGTTTGAGATATTATTGTTGTTGTGATATTTTGAGGAGCGAATGTTGTGAGCTTTGTTTGAGATATTATTGTTGTTGTGATATTTTGAGGAGCGAATGTTGTGAGCTTTGTTTGAGATATTATTGTTGTTGTGATATTTTGAGGAGCGAATGTTATGAGCTTTGTTTGAGATATTATTGTTGTTGTGATATTTTGAGGAGCGAATGTTGTGAGCTTTGTTTGAGATATTATTGTTGTTGTGATATTTTGAGGAGCGAATGTTGTGAGCTTTGTTTGAGATATTATTGTTGTTATGATATTTTGAGGAGCGAATGTTGTGAGCTTTGTTTGAGATATTAATGTTGTTGTGATATTTTGAGGAGCGAATGTTGTGAGCTTTGTTTGAGATATTATTGTTGTTGTGATATTTTGAGGAGCGAATGTTGTGAGCTTTGTTTGAGATATTATTGTTGTTGTGATATTTTGAGGAGCGAATGTTGTGAGCTTTGTTTGAGATATTATTGTTGTTGTGATATTTTGAGGAGCGAATGTTGTGAGCTTTGTTTGAGATATTATTGGTATTGTGATATTTTGAGGAGCGAAAGTTGTGAGCTATATTTAAGATATTATTGTTGTTGTGATATTTTGAGGAGCGAATGTTGTGAGCTTTGTTTGAGATATTATTGTTGTTGTGATATTTTGAGGAGCGAATGTTATGAGCTTGGTTTGAGATATTATTGTTGTTGTGATATTTTGAGGAGGGAATGTTGTGAGCTTTGTTTGAGATATTATTGTTGTTGTGATATTTTGAGGAGCGAATGGTGTGAGCTTTGTTTGAGATATTATTGTTGTGATATTTTGAGGAGCGAATGTTGTGAGCTTTGTTTGAGATATTATTGTTGTTGTGATATTTTGAGGAGCGAATGGTGTGAGCTTTGTTTGAGATATTATTGGTATTGTGATATTTTGAGGAGCGAATGTTGTGAGCTTTGTTTGAGATATTATTGTTGTGATATTTTGAGGAGCGAATGGTGTGAGCTTTGTTTGAGATATTATTGTTGTGATATTTTGAGGAGCGAATGTTGTGAGCTTTGTTTCAGATATTATTGTTGTTGTGATATTTTGAGGAGCGAATGTTGTGAGCTTTGTTTGAGATATTATTGTTGTTGTGATATTTTGAGGAGTGAATGTTGTGAGCTTTGTTTGAGATATTATTGTTGTTGTGATATTTTGAGGAGCGAATGTTGTGAGCTTTGTTTGAGATATTATTGTTGTTGTGATATTTTGAGGAGCGAATGTTGTGAGCTTTGTTTGAGATATTATTGTTGTTGTGATATTTTGAGGAGCGAATGTTGTGAGCTTTGTTTGAGATATTATTGTTGTTGTGATATTTTGAAGAGTGGATGTTGTGAGCTTTGTTTGAGATATTATTGTTGTTGTGATATTTTGAGGAGCGAATGTTGTGAGCTTTGTTTGAGATATTATTGTTGTTGTGATATTTTGAGGAGCGAATGTTGTGAGCTTTGTTTGAGATATTATTGTTGTTGTGATATTTTGAGGAGCGAATGTTGTGAGCTTTGTTTGAGATATTATTGTTGTGATATTTTGAGGAGCGAATGTTGTGAGCTTTGTTTGAGATATTATTGTTGTGATATTTTGAGGAGCGAATGGTGTGAGCTTTGTTTGAGATATTATTGTTGTTGTGATATTTTGAGGAGCCTCAATGCCAAACAGGAAATCAGAGCCGTCTCCCTTGACATATCACGTGCCTTCGATACGGTCTGGCACCCAGCTCTGCTCACCAAACTCTCCTCCTATGGTATCCATGGAAATCTCCATGCATGGCTTGCGGACTTCCTCTCTGGTCGTAGTCAACGTGTGGCCCTGAATGGATTTCTCTCATCTCCCCTTACCGTTCAGGCTGGAGTTCCCCAAGGCAGTGTGCTGGGCCCTGTGCTTTTTCTGGTCTTTATCAATGATCTCTCCGACTCTCTGGAAAATCCTCTGTATCTCTTTGCTGATGACTCCACTCTCTGCCGCTCCATTCCTCTTCCCTCAGATCGGCAGTCTGCAGCCTCCTCACTCTCTGAAGACCTGGACAAAATCACAGACTGGTCAAACATGTGGAACATGTCTTTCAATCCTGACAAATCTCACACTCTTACTATGTCTCTCCGAAAAGATCGACTGGACAACCCTCCCATCTACTTTCTCAACAATCCTCTCGAAGAAGTTCTGTCGCTCAAGCTTTTGGGTCTCACCATCTGCCATGATCTTTCTTGGGAAAACTACATTTCCAAGCTGGCCTCCAAAGCCAGTCGCCGACTGGGCATCCTTCGTCGTGCGAAGTCCTTCCTAGGCACACCTGAGCTCCTCACCACATACAAGGCTTTCATCCGCAGCTCAATGGAATACTGTTCTCCCCTATGGGCTGGTGCTCCTGCCTCACACCTGGCTCGGCTTCACGCTGTTGAATCCAAAGCTTTCAGAATCATTGGAATCTCCCGCGATGAAGCTATCTCTGAGGGCCTTTCACTCACTTACCGCAGGCAGGTAGGGGTCTTTCTGTCTTCTACCGACTCCTCTCCGGCCTTGCTCCCCCAGCTCTCTCTGTGCTCTGTCCCCCAAATATTCCTACAGGTCGCACAAGATCTGCCAGCCACCCTCTGATGGTTAAACTGCCGAAATCTCGACTTTCTACTCACCTTCACTCTTTCATTCCTCTTTTCTCCCGCCTCTGGAACAAACTCCCACACTCACTTCAATCACACTCCTCCCTCCAGGTCTTCAAAACAGCTGTTCACCACCATCTCTTATCTTCCCCCATCCAAAACCTTGATCTTTTCTACCCCCACTAATTCACCCCAGATCCACCTTGTTTGAAATTCCAACTTCTTTCCTGGAAGTCTTGGCAGTGTCCATATGTTTTATACCTCTCCCACCCCCCCCCCCCCCCCTTCCCATGCCTCCCCCCAAAGCCCTCTCCCTCCCACAGTTCTCTCGATGTCTCCATGTCTCTCGGTCCCTGCTCTCAAATGTTGTGTTTGTGTCCTTCCCCCTCTCTCCCCATCTTGTCTACCGCTCCCGATGTTATTTGTTTTGTGTGTCTGTTTGTCTTTCTGTGTGATTAATGTTCGCTCTTTCACGAGCCTCGATCTTGTATACAAAAAAAAAAGAAAAAAAAAGAAAAAAAAAGCGAATGTTGTGAGCTTTGTTTGAGATATTATTGTTGTTGTGATATTTTGAGGAGCGAATGGTGTGAGCTTTGTTTGAGATATTATTGTTGTGATATTTTGAGGAGCGAATGGTGTGAGCTTTGTTTGAGATATTATTATTGTTGTGATATTTTGAGGAGCGAATGGTGTGAGCTTTGTTTGAGATATTATTGTTGTTGTGATATTTTGAGGAGCGAATGTTGTGAGCTTTGTTTGAGATATTATTGTTGTTGTGATATTTTGAGGAGCGAATGTTGTGAGATTTGTTTGAGATATTATTGTTGTTGTGATATTTTGAGGAGCGAATGTTATGAGCTTTGTTTGAGATATTATTGTTGTTATGATATTTTGAGGAGCGAATGTTGTGAGCTTTGTTTGAGATATTATTGTTGTTGTGATATTTTGAGGAGCGAATGTTGTGAGCTTTGTTTGAGATATTATTGTTGTTGTGATATTTTGAGGAGCGAATGTTGTGAGCTTTGTTTGAGATATTATTGTTGTTGTGATATTTTGAGGAGCGAATGTTGTGAGCTTTGTTTGAGATATTATTGTTGTTGTGATATTTTGAGGAGCGAATGTTGTGAGCTTTGTTTGAGATATTATTGTTGTTGTGATATTTTGAGGAGCGAATGTTGTGAGCTTTGTTTGAGATATTATTGTTGTTGTGATATTTTGAGGAGCGAATGTTGTGAGCTTTGTTTGAGATATTATTGTTGTTGTGATATTTTGAGGAGCGAATGTTGTGAGCTTTGTTTGAGATAGTATTGGTATTGTGATATTTTGAGGAGCGAAAGTTGTGAGCTATGTTTAAGATATTATTGTTGTTGTGATATTTTGAGGAGCGAATGTTGTGAGCTTTGTTTGAGATATTATTGTTGTTGGGATATTTTGAGGAGCGAATGTTGTGAGCTTTGTTTGAGATATTATTGTTGTTGTGATATTTTGAGGAGCGAATGTTGTGAGCTTTGTTTGAGATATTATTGTTGTTGTGATATTTTGAGGAGCGAATGTTGTGAGCTTTGTTTGAGATATTATTGTTGTTGTGATATTTTGAGGAGCGAATGTTGTGAGCTTTGTTTGAGATATTATTGTTGTTGTGATATTTTGAGGAGCGAATGTTGTGAGCTTTGTTTGAGATATTATTGTTGTTGTGATATTTTGAGGAGCGAATGTTGTGAGCTTTGTTTGAGATATTATTGTTGTTGTGATATTTTGAGGAGCGAATGTTGTGAGCTTTGTTTGAGATATTATTGTTGTTGTGATATTTTGAGGAGCGAATGTTGTGAGCTTTGTTTGAGATATTATTGTTGTTGTGATATTTTGAGGAGCGAATGTTGTGAGCTTTGTTTGAGATATTATTTCCAGCGAGGGAGGATTTTCCAGGGTCACCAATTTTTCTATCTCGAGCGACTCCATGCGGAAGTGATGGCCTACGTGTGATGCGGAAGTGATGGCCCACGTGTGATGCGGAAGTGATGGCCTATGATGGCCTCGCATCATAGGCCTACGTTGCTTGCAAGACCGAAATTGTTTTTGAGATATTTACATCGAACACAATTATTACCTCCACCACCAAAGGTGTATGGAGGTTATGTTTTCACCCCTGTCTTCCTGTCTGTCTGTGAACAAGATATCCCAAAACGGTGTTGACGGACACGGCCGAAATGATTAGATTTTGGTGAAGTTCCGGATCCGGCTACTAGAAGTTTTAAAGTAATTCTTCATCATTGGGTGATGGGGCCAAAAACGATACATAGCAGGATATCTCAAAAAGTTATGGACGGATTTGGACGAAACTTGGTGGACCGGTTGGGTGTCTGACAATGACAAATACGTTCGATTTTGGTGAAGATCTGAATCTGGATTCGGATATGAGAATTATTTAATTTTAAGTGATTCGTCACCATTGAGAGATCGTACGAAAAGCGATATATAACATGAGATTTTAAAAAGTTATCGACGAGTTATGACTAAACTTGGTGTATGAGTTGGTTCGGCGACAATAACAAGCCGATAATATTTTGGTTCAGGTCCGAATCCAGATCCGGCCCATCAGTGGGATACAAATCAAACTGTTCGGCCTGGTGGAGGTCTGGTCTCCACTGAGTGACGTTCTAGTTTTGAGCTGTATTTACAGAGTCGGTGAAACATTCTCGTGAATACAAGGAAATTCAGGACGTTGATACGAGGGGAGAGGGACAGCAACGAGCAACATCCACATTACAATATTGACACCAAGCGCACACACACACACACACACACACACACACACACACACACACACACACACACACACACACACACACACACACACACACACACACACACACACACACACACACACACACACACACACACACACACACACAATAAACGAACTTGATGAACGGAATGTCGTGGTCAAGTTTCATTGGAATTGTATGTGCAGTTTCTTAGAAAAAGGAAATACCTATTTTGGGGGGTAACCCCCCAGTGCACCCCCTCACGACCCGATTTTTTTTTAATGGCGTGAACAAACTTTGGTAAAACAAGGGTGATTAAGGTTGTGGTCAAGTTTAATCGAAAGTGTGTTTGTAGTTTCAGAGAAAAAAAGGAAATATCTATTTTGGGAGGTCAAACCTGGACCACTTTGACCCCCCTGTAAACCTCTATCGACCTATATTTTCATAGTGCAGTGAACAAACTTCGGTACATCACGGGCACACACACACACACACACACACACACACACACACACACACACACACACACACACACACACACACACACACAAACACAAACACAAACACACACACCCCAGCTGGGTCTGAAATGAGGGAGACAGAACCAGCAGTTTATGTGCAATCAATCCATGAGGACAATCCTAGAGGGTGTTCAGTGTTATACCATGCGGATACCAACAATAGTCCAGGCCACAGCGAGGTTTCGGTTTTTTGTAAACTGAATCGAGGCTCGTGAAAGAGCTAACATTTATTTCACAAACAAATCAACCAGACAAACAAAATATACAAAAAGAGGGAGCGGAAGCCAAGATGGGGAGAGAAGGGGAAGCACACAACCACAACATTTGAGAGCAGGGAGAAGTGTGGGAGGGAGAGGGCTTGGGGGCAGGAGGCGTGGGATGGGGAGGGGGGGGGGGGGGGGGGAGAGGTATAAAACACAAGGGGACCGAATTTAGCGGGGGTAGAAAAGATCAAGGTTTTGGATGGGGGAGGATAAGAGATGGTGGTGAACAGCTGTTTTAAAGACCTGGAGGGTGGAGTGGGATTGAAGAGACTGAGGGAGTTTGTTCCAGAGGTGGGACAAAAGAGGAATTAAGGAGTGAAGGTGAGCAGAAAGTCTTGATTTTGGCAGTTTAACCATAAGAGGGTTGCAGGCAGATCTTGTGCGACCTGTAGGAATATTTGGGGGGCAGAGCCCAGAGAGGGCTGGGGGGGCAAAGCCAGAGAGGAGTCGGTAGAAGACAGAAAGACCACCAACGTGCCTGCAGTGAGTGAGTGAAAGGCCCTTGGAGTTAGTTTCATCGCGGGAGATTCCAATGATTCTGAACGCTTTGGTTTCAACAGCGTGAAGACGGGCTAGGTGTGAGGCAGGAGCACCAGACCAGAGGGGAGAGCAGTATTCCATAGAGCTGCGGATGAAAGCCTTGTATGTGGTGAGGAGCTCAGGTGTGCCAAGGAAGGACTTCGCACGACGGAGGATGCCCAGTCGGCGACTGGCTTTGGAGGCCAGATTTGTGGTTTCCCAGGAAAGATCATGGCAAATAGTGAGACCCAAAAGCTTGAGTGACAGAACTTCTTGGAGAGGATTATTCAGAAAGTAGATGGGAGGGTTTTCCAGTCGGTCTTTTCGGAGAGACATCGTAAGAGTGTGAGATTTATCAGGATTGAAAGACATGTTCCATTTGTTTGCCCAGTCTGTGATTTTGTCCAGGTCTGCAGAGAGTGAGGAGGCTGCAGACTGCCTATCTGAGGGATGAGGAATGGAGCGACAGAGAGTAGAGTCGTCAGCAAAGAGATAGAGAGGATTTTCAAGAGAGTCAGAGAGATCATTGATGAAGACCAGAAAAAGCACAGGGCTCAGAACACTACCTTGGGGAACTCCAGCCTGAACAGGAAGAGGAGATGAGAGAAACCCATTCAGGGCCACACGTTGACTACGACCAGAGAGGAAGTCCGCCAGCCATGCGTGGAGATTTCCATGGATACCAAAGGAGGAGAGTTTGGTGAGCAGAGCAGGGTGCCAGACCGTATCGAAGGCACGTGAAATGTCAAGGGAGACAGCTCTAATTTCCTGTTTGGCGTTGAGTTTGGCGGTGTATTTATTCAATAGGTAAGTAGGTCTAAATGTGTAATGAAAAGGAAATATTTCTCCTACCTTTATTTATACAGTCACGTGAAAAAGTAAGTACACCCCATGTAAAGTTTTGACTTTTTCAACATATTTCAACATGCAGCTATTTGATCTTCATTTCAACAATATTGATAGATAAAGGTGATATAATATAACAAATACCATGAGACATTTACATTTTGTAGTCCATTGTATAATTTAAATAAACATAAATGCAAATTTCGCATGTGGAAAAAGTAAGTACACCCCTAGATTTCTCACGACTTCAAATACCTAACATTAGAATGAGGTGCATCAGCTCAAGTGCAAATGATTAGAACACCGTTAGAGAGGATCTTGGAGGAACCTGTCTTATTTAAACCTCAGACATTTAGTTTCGTTTGCTCTTTGTTGTTGAAGTGTGCGGCGTCACCATGCCTAGATCAAAAGAGCTCTCTGAGGCCTTCAGAAAGAAGGTTATAGACGCCTACGAGTCTGGGAAGGGACTTAAAAAGAGATCTCCAAACAATTTGAAATCAATCATTCGACTGTCCAGAAGATCATCTACAAGTGGAGAAGAATCCAAACATCTGCCAACTTGTTCAGGCCAGGCCGCCCCAGCAAGTTCAACCCGTGAGCAGACCGCAATATGGTGAAAGAAGTCTCGAAGAACCCCAGAATGTCATCACGGGACCAACAGGTAGCTCTTGCCACTGTTGATGTCAAAGTGCACGAGTCTACCATGAGAAAGAGGCTGCACAAATTTGATCTACATGGGAGGTGTGCCAGGAGGAAACCTTTGCTGTCCAGAAAGAACATCAGGGCAAGACTAAAGTTTGCCAATGAACACCCAGGCAAAGACCAGCACTTCTGGAACAATGTGCTCTGGACAGATGAGTCAAAGGTAGAGCTATTTGGCCACAGTACCAGAAGACATGTTTGGCGAAAACCAAAGACAGCATTTGACCACAAGAACCTGATACCAATTGTAAAGCATGGTGGTGGAAATATTATGGTTTGGGGGCAGCTTTGCTGCATCAGGGCCTGGGCAGCTCACCATCATAGAATCCACTATTAATTCTTCATTGTACCAGAGGGTGCTTGAGGATAATGTGAGGCCATCTGTCGGAAGTTGAAGCTCAACCGAAGGTGGACCTTGCAACATGACAATGACCCTAAACATACCAGTAAATCCACCAAGGAATGGCTGAAAAGAAAGAAATGGAGGGTTCTGGAATGGCCAAGTCAAAGCCTGCATCTAAATCCCATCGAGATGTTGTGGGGGGATTTGAAACAAGCTGTGCATGCAGGAAACCCCTCAAACATTGCACAGCTCAAAGAATTCTGCATGGAGGAGTGGGCAAAAATTTCTCCCAGTCGATGTCAGAGACTGGTAGACAGTTATAAGAAACGCCTACTTGAGGTTGTTTCTGCCAAAGGGGCAATACCACTTATTCGAGCCAAGGGTGTACTTACTTTTGCCACATGCGAAATTTGCATTTATGTTTATTTAAAATATACAATGGACTACAAAATGTAAATGTTTCATGATATTTGTTCTAGTATATCACCTTTATCTATCAATATTGTTGAAATTAAGATCAAATAGCTGTATGTTGAAATATGTTGAAAAAGTCAAAACTTTACATGGGGTGTACTTACTTTTTCACGTGACTGTATATACCTATCTTTTGAGGAATTAAAAAACCACGGCATTTCCTGGACTATTGTGAGACTACTGTGCGACTACTCTGATGAAGAGTATGAAGATTAGATATTTATGAACAGTAACCAGGCAACTTATCACCGGCACCCTGATCAAATTACAACAATTCCTGCTCTGACTATCACTGAGAAGGCAAAGGTACACCACATGGCCACAGGTATGCGGACACCCCTTCTAATTAGTGGATTCTGCTGTTTCAGCCACACCCATTGCTAACAGGTATATATAATCAAGTACACACTACACAGCCATGCAATCTCCAAAGAGAAACATTGGCAGTATAATGGGCCGTACTGAAGAGCTCAGTGCTTTTCAATGTGGCACCGTCATAGGTTGCCACCTTTCCAACAAGTCAGTTCGTCAAATTTCTGCCCTGCTAGAGCTGCCCCAGTCAACTGTAAGTGCTGTTATTGTGAAGTGCAAACGTCTCGGAGCAACAACAGCTCAGCCGCGAAGTGGTCGGCCAGACAAGCTCAGAGAACGGAACCGCCGAGTGCTAAAGTGCGTAGTGCGTAAAAATAGACTGTCCTCGGTTGCAACACTCACAACCGAGATCCAAACTGCCTCTGGAAGCAACATCAGCACAACAACTGTTCGTCGGGAGCTTCATGAAATGGGTTTCCATGGTCGAGCAGCCACACACAAGCCTAAGATCATGTGCAATGGCAAGCGTCGGCTGGAGTGGTGTAAAGCTTGCCGCCATTGGACTCTGGAGCAGTGGAAACGTGTTCTCTGGAATGATGAATCGCGCTTCACCATCTGGCAGTCTGACGGACTAATCTGGGTTTCGCGGATGCTAGGAGAACGCTACCTGCCCGAATGCATAGTGCCAACTCTAAAGTTTGGTGGAGGAGGAATAATGGTCTGGGGCTGTTTTTCATGGTTCGGGCTAGGCCCCTTAGTTCCAGTGAAGGGAAATCTTAACACTACAGCATAAAATGACATTCTAGATGATTGTGTGCTTCCAACTTTGTGGAAACAGTTTGGGGAAGGCACTTTCCTGTTTCAACATGACAATGGCCCCGTGCACAAAGCGAAGTCAATACAGAAATTGTATGTTGAGATCTGTGTGGAAAAACTTGACTGGCCTGCACAGAGTCCTGACCGCAACCCCACTGAACATCTTTAGTATGAATTGGAACGCCGACTGCGAGCCATGCCTAATCGCCAAATTTCAGTGCCAACCTCACTAATGCTCTTATGGCTGAATGGAAGCAAATCTCCGCAGCATTGTTCCAACATCTAGTGGAAAGCCTTTCCAGAAGAGTGGAGGCTGTTATAGCAGAAAATGGGGGACGGGGGGGGGGGGGGGGGGGGACGGGACGAACTCCATATTAATGCCCATGTTTTTGAAATGAGATGTGTGATGTTCTGGTGTCCACATACTTTTGGCCATGCAGTGTACAGTGCATTCAGAAAGTATTCAGACCCCTTCACTTTTTTCACATTTTGTTATGTTGCAGCCGTATGCTGAAATCGTTTAAATTCATTTTTTCCCTCATCAATATACACTCAATACCCCATAATGACAAAGAGAAAACAGGATTTTAGAAAGTTTTGCAAATTTATTAAAAAGAAAAAAATGAAATATCACATTGACATAAGTATTCATACCCTTTGCTATGACACTTGAAATTTAGCTCAGGTGCCTCCCATTTCTCTTGATCATCTTTGAGATGTTTCTACACCTTGATTGGAGTCCACCTGTGGTAAATTCAATTGATTGGACATGATTTGGAAAGGCACACATCTGTCGATATAAGGTCTCACAGCTGACAATGCATATCAGATTAAAAACCAAGCTCTGAGGTCGAAGGAACTGCCTGCAGAGCTCAGGGACAGGATTGTGTTGAGGCACAGATCTGGGGAAGCCGAAAATTTTTTTCTGCTGCATTGAAGGTTCCCAGGAGCACAGTGGCCTCCATAATTCCTAAATGGAAGAAGTTTGGAACAACCAGGACTCTTCCTAGAGCTGGCCCCCCGGCCAAACTGAGCAATCGGGGGAGAAGGGCCTTGGTAAGAGAGGTGATCTAGAACCCGATGGTCACTCTGGCTGAGCTCCAGAGATCCTGTGTGGAGATGGGAGAAACTTCCAGAAGGACAACCATCACTGCAACACTCCACCGATCTGGGCTTTATGGCGGAGTGGCCAGACGGAAGCCTCTCCTCAGTGAAAGACACATGAAAGCCCACAGAATCTTGTTTCTCACAGTCTGAGAGTCCTTTTGGTGCTTTTTTGCAAACTCCAAGCGGCTTTCATGTGTCTTGGATGTGGCCAGAGCTATGGAGGGCGGTTGGATATGGGGAGCGTAGGAGAATGGGGGGGGGGGGGGGGGGGGGGAGGAGAGGTTGGATATGGGGAGGCAGGGGGAATGGGGGGAGGTTGTATGTGGGGAGGGGGCAGGGGGTTGTGGGGAGAGGTTGGATATGGCCAGAGCTATGGAGGGAGGTTGGATGTGGGGAGGTGTGGCTGGAGCTATGGAGGGAGGTTAAATGTGGGGAGGTGTGGCTAGGACTATCGAGGGAGGTTGGATGTGGAGAGAGGGGCGTGGGTAGTTGTTGGATTCGGGGAGGCGTGGGGCGTGGAGGGAGGTTGGATGTGGGGAGGTGTGGCTGGAGCTATGGAGGGAGGTTGGATGTGGGGAGGTGTGGCTGGAGCTATGGAGAGAGGTTGGATGTGGGGAGGTGTGGCTGGAGCTATGGAGGGTGGTTGGCTGTGGGGAGGTGTGGCTGGAGCTATGGAGAGAGGTTGGATGTGGGGAGGTGTGGCTGGAGCTATGGAGAGAGGTTGCATGTGGGGAGGTGTGGCTGGAGCTATGGAGGGAGGTTGGATGTGGGGAGGTGTGGCTAGAGCTATGGAGGGAGGTTTGATGTGGGGAGGTGTGGCTGGAGCTATGGAGGGTGGTTGGATGTTGGGAGGTGTGGCTGGAGCTATGGAGGGAGGTTGGATGTGGGGAGGTGTGGCTGGAGCTATGGAGGGAGGTTGGATGTGGGGAGGCGTGGCTGGAGCTATGGACGGAGGTTGGATGTGGGGAGGTGTGGCTGGAGCTATGGAGGGAGGTTGGATGTGGGGAGGTGTGGCTGGAGCTATGGAGGGAAGTTGGATGTGGGGAGGTGTGGCTGGAGCTATGGAGGGAGGTTGGATGTGGGGCTGGAGCTATGGAGGGAGGTTGGATGTGGGGAGGTGTGGCTGGAGCTATGGAGGGAGGTTGGATGTGGGGAGGTGTGGCTGGAGCTATGGAGGGAGGTTGGATGTGGGGAGGTGTGGCTGGAGCTATGGAGGGAGGTTGGATGTGGGGAGGTGTGGCTGGAGCTTTGGAGGGAGGTTGGATGTGGGGAGGTGTGGCTGGAGCTATGGAGGGAGGTTCGATGTGGGGAGGTGTGGCTGGAGGTATGGAGGGAGGTTGGATGTGGGGAGGTGTGGCTGGAGCTAGGCAGGGTGGTTGGATGTGGGGAGGTGTGGCTGGAGCTCTGGAGGGAGGTTGGATGTGGGGAGGTGTGGCTGGAGCTATGGAGGGAGGTTGGATTGTGGGGAGGTGTGGCTGAAGCTATGGAGGGATGTTGGATGTGGGGAGGTGTGGCTGGAGCTATGGAGGGAGGTTGGATGTGGGAGGTGTGGCTGGAGCTATGGAGGGAGGTTGGATGTGGGGAGGTGTGGCTGGAGCTATGGAGGGTGGTTGGATGTGGGGAGGTGTGGCTGGAGCTATGGAGGGAGGTTGGATTGTGGGGAGGTGTGGCTGAAGCTATGGAGGGATGTTGGATGTGGGGAGGTGTGGCTGGAGCTATGGAGGGAGGTTGGATGTGGGGAGGTGTGGCTGGAGCTATGGAGGGAGGTTGGATGTGGGGAGGTGTGGCTGGAGCTATGGAGGGAGGTTGGATGTGGGGAGGTGTGGCTGGAGCTATGGAGGGAGGTTGGATGTGGGGAGGTGTGGCTGGAGCTATGGAGGGAGGTTGGATGTGGGGAGGTGTGGCTGGAGCTATGGAGGGAGGTTGGATGTGGGGAGGTGTGGCTGGAGCTATGGAGGGAGGTTGGATGTGGGGAGGTGTGGCTGGAGCTTTGGAGGGAGGTTGGATGTGGGGAGGTGTGGCTGGAGCTATGGAGGGAGGTCGATGTGGGGAGGTGTGGCTGGAGCTATGGAGGGAGGTTGGATTGTGGGGAGGTGTGGCTGAAGCTATGGAGGGATGCTGGATGTGGGGAGGTGTGGCTGGAGCTATGGAGGGAGGTTGGATGTGGGGAGGTGTGGCTGGAGCTATGGAGGGAGGTTGGATGTGGGGAGGTGTGGCTGGAGCTATGGAGGGAGGTTGGATGTGGGGAGGTGTGGCTGGAGCTATGGAGGGAGGTTGGATCTAAACAGGTGCACAAACTCATCACATTTACAGCAGAAACCATCAAATACCAAATTTATAATTAAATCCTGCCCATTAATCTGTTCCAATTTTTGCTGCCGACAGGTGCTTGTCCAAATATATTTTAAATTAACTTATTCCACTTGTGTTACTCTCTCCAGCAAACAGTTTATTATGCTATCTGGTTATAAAGAGAAATCTATCACATTTCTGTTCTGTTTATTGAGAACAAGGTGATTAAAAAATGGATCAAGCGATTTGATATTTATTTATTAAATACCTGTTACCTCTGCCACCGAAGGTAGATGCAGGTTATGTTTTCACATCTGTCTGTTTGCGAACAGGATATCTCAAACAGTTGTAAACGCTGTCGTTCAAAATTTGGTGGAGAAGTTGGTTTTGTGACGGGGACGAAATTATTAGATTTTTCTGAAAATCCGGATCAGAGAATTTATGTTTATTTAAAAAAAAAGAAAAAAAAGTTCACCATTGAGTGATAGGACTGAAACCAATATGTAGCACGATCGTTCAAAAAATTATGGATTGATTCGGATGAAACATTATGGACAGGTGTGTGTGACAAGGATGAATCGATTCGATTTTGGTGAAGATCCGAATCCGGACCAGGATACGATAATTTTAACAAGACCGAAAGTCTAACAACGACATAGCCGGGCTTGTTTGATACTTCAGTTGAAGAGGATAGTATGACCTGGGTGGAGATACCAGTTAGCAAATAATTTAAGTATTTTTTTTTTTTTGACAAGGTATGGACAGCTGGTTCGTGAATGACTCGAGTAAAAAAAACCAAAAACGGTGAATGACAAACGATGAACTAATAAATTCCACATTCTTGTGCCACCTTCAGTCAAATGTCGGGCATTGACAGCAGGTTCGTGAATGACTTGGACAAAAAACGTACCCAGTCTGAATGTTGATATATCCAGTCAATGGCGAAACTGCAAAAGGGAATCCGCGAATGTCACGGATGGAAACCCTTACGTCATTTCCTCAATCTGCTTTAAACTCAATATCTCTATATTTTCATTCCAAACACCATCGTTCCAATCACAAATTAATACCGTACTTGATATATCCTGATATATCACATCATGACTGCTGATGAAAGATGAAGAACAGCTACAGTTTGTGCTTCATGTCGGACATGAACACCGGCAGCATTACCCTGATGCCCGATAGAAGACTTTGGATGACTGACTCAGACTGCTTTGATGCTGTTGAACATATTTTGGTGTTATATACAGCTCTACTAACTGTAATACTCCTCTTAGTTTAGTTGTAATTGTAGTATAAATACGACAAATTATTCCGTAAAACTATAATGGTATCAAACCAGCAAATTGTCATCTGTTCACTTCCAGATTCGGCACCAAGGTTCACGTCGATCGCATTTCAAAAGCATACTTTTATTGAGGAATTTCTGAAACCTCCTACCTATCGTACGACACCCGCTGGGACACCAAAACGTTCCACAGAAGGTTGTTGTACACCCCTCCTTTCCTATTCCATCTCCAGGCGCTGCATGACGTCATTGCCGGGCACCGAAGGGGGCTCGGCAATGACGCACGCTGAAAGGGAGTACTCAGTTTTCACTCCGGTTGTTTGTTAAGGTGGGTTTTCACGGGACACGCGAACGGTTCGCGAAGGATGCGAATGTCGAAAAAATGGCAAAGTCCAACATTCGTATTTTAGGCTCCAAAAGTTCGCCAAACATGCGTGGGGGTTCGGAAGCATCGTCAATTGTTCGCATCCTGTTTCAAACATTTTTGAAATACGAATGTTGGACTTTGCCATTTTTTCGACATTCGCATCCTTCGCAAACCGCTCGCGTGTCCGTGAAAACCCACCTTTACTTGCCGGAAAAGATTCCGGCAAATATGTTGATCTGTTGGTTTGTCTGTCTGTCTGTTTGCAGCACTACGTCTACACCGTTGCACGTAGAATCGCCAAACTTTGCACACGTATTTGTCTTGCCCTGGAATATACTGTGCCCAATTTTTAACTCTTTCGGCCCAAGGCCTCCGTTATGACTTCATAATTCGATAATTCGACAAGTACAAAACTTCACCCGATCAAGATGAAATTTCTTGAGCGACATGACGGCATAATCTGGTGGAGAAATTTTTTTTAATGATGACATCATCGGTCACGTGGTTCGGCCGCCATCTTGGAAAAACCGAAAAACTTTGCATCTCCATATCTCCAAAAGTGCTGAATAGAAAAAATTGAGACATGGCTCATTGTAAAGAACTCTCCATGGGGAATAAAATATGTTAATGATGATGTCATTGGTCACGTGGTTCGGCCGCCATATTTGTCCTAAATGGCCGATAAAAAAGTAAATTCCGGCAAGTCCTCGGTCTCTGACCGATTTTTCATTTGTTTGTTTGTTTGTTGTACACCTCTCCTTTCCTTTGCCATCTCCAGGCATTGCAAATCGTCATTGCTGGGCACAGAAGGGGGCTCGGCAATGACACACGCTGAAAGGGAGTCCTCAGTTTTCACTCCGGTTGTTTGTTTGTTTATTGCACACCGCACCTTTCCTTTGCCATCCCCAGGTGCTGCATAACGTCATTGCCGTGCACAGAAGGGGGCTCGGCAATGACGCACGCTGAATGGCAGTACTCTCTTTTCACTCTGGTTTCTTGTTTGTTTGTTTTCTTTCTTGTTTGTTTGTTTGTTTGTCCAGGCGATATCTCAGCCATTGTTTGAGATAGGAAGCTGAAATATGGACACAATAATGAACAAGTGATTTGGGTGTAAAGGCTATTTTTGATTTATCGATTAATTAATTGATTAAGTATTTAATTATTCGATTAATGACTGAATTAATTAAAAAAATTAAGTTACAAATTCGGATGAAACGGTGGTGGTTTAGGTATTCTATTCGCCAATTAATTAATTATCTCCTTTTTTATGATTATTATTTATTTATTTTCATTATTAATCATTTATTTATTTTCTTTCTCATCTGGACAATATCTCAGGCACCTTTTGAGCAACGAAGCTATTTGGACATGACAGTGACCAAGTGATGTGACTATAAAGGATATTTTTGATTTATTGATTAATAATTTAATCGATTAATTAATTATATATTGATTAATCAATTAATTATTATATTTTTTCGATTAATGACTTATTTAATTAATTTTCAAAAAGTTACATCTTCGGATGAAGCATTTGTGGTTTAGGTATGCTATTAGCCAATGGATGAGGAAAATAATGTACTGGAGGATCATTATTTGTTAATTTTAATGATGCAATTAATCAATCAATTATTGCACACCTCTCCCTCCCAATACAGTCTCTGTGAGCTGCATGGCGCTAATGCAACGCTGGAGGATATTTATTTATTTATTTGGCATGGAGGCGGTGGTGTACTTTGAATGTATCTGTACTTGTTATATTTCGTTTTAAGAAAATGTGCAACTGTAATGGTTACTAAACGTGTCCCCCTGTCATGTGACCAGATCGTCAGCTCTGATTGGTGTTCATTTTTGGGGACAAACGGACAGACAAACGCTGTTCTAGATGGTATTGTCCTATGGGCTACGCTGTAAAAAAAATTTAAAGTGATTCTTAACCATTGAGTGATGGGACCAAAAACAATATATAGCATGATATTTAAAAAGGTTGCGGAATTCTGACGAAACTAGGTGGATGGGTTGGTTAAGTGACAAGAACAAGCTGATAGATTGGTTCAGGTTCAGTCCAGGTAAGAATCGAGATCCGACCTATCAGTGGATACAAAACAAACTGTTCAGCCTGATGGAGGTGTGTATGATCTCCACTCTACCGAGTACCCTTCCAGTTTATATGTCGAGTTGATCGTTAAAAACAATTCAAGAGAACGAGGGAAATACCTGTGGTCGATGCAGCAAACACCTTGCTCCTTGGGTATGGTGATGTATGTATAATAATAATATTCCCTTTGCAATCCAATACGGAGGAATACATTCATTAATTCATCATGATGAAAACATCTCACAAAGTGTCGTCATTTTAATGAAATACCTTGAGCATGCGGATCTCCCTCAGGGCCACCTTCTTGATGAGAGGGTCTTCGTCGCTCTCCATAAACACCTTAATGGCGACATTCTGACCATTGTCCCGACGGCGACATTTGAACACCACCCCGTAAGAGCCCTCTCCGATTTTCCGCGGCTTCTCGTACTTATCCATCCTGACAGATGGTCCCCGAGCCGCGGAAAACGGAGAGCAGGTAAGTAGGGGACTCGCAGAAGTACCGATGATGTGCTGGATAAATAGCTAGGGGATGTAGGTGGGGGTATGGGGGGAGGCAGTGCAGAGTGGATTGGGGGAGGATGAGGTCGAGATGGAAATAAAACACGGAGAGAGTGAGAGAGAGTGAGAGAATGAGAGAGTAAGAGTGAGAGTGAGAGAGAGTGAGAGAGAGTAAGAGAGCGAGTGAGAGAATGAGAGAGTAAGAGTGAGAGCGAGAGAGAGAGTGAGAGAGTAAGAGTGAGAGTGAGAGAGAGAGAGAGTGAGAGAGAGTGAGAGAGTAAGAGTGAGAGTGAGAGAGTGAGTGAGAGAATGAGAGAGTAAGAGTGAGAGCGAGAGAGAGTGAGAGAGAGTAAGAGTGAGAGTGAGAGAGCGAGTGAGAGAATGAGAGAGTAAGAGTGAGAGCGAGAGAGAGAGTGAGAGAGTGAGAGTGAGAGAGAGAGAGTGAGAGAGAGTGAGAGAGTAAGAGTGAGAGTGAGAGAGAGAGTGAGAGAATGAGAGAGTAAGAGTGAGAGTGAGAGAGAGAGTGAGAGAGTAAGAGTGAGAGTGAGAGTGAGAGCGTGAGAGAATGAGAGAGTAAGAGTAAGAGTGAGAGTGAGAGTGAGAGAGAGAGTGTGAGAGCGTGAGAGAATGAGAGAGTAAGAGTAAGAGTGAGAGTGAGAGAGTGAGAGTGAGAGCGTGAGAGAATGAGAGAGTAAGAGTAAGAGTGAGAGTGAGAGAGTGAGAGCGTGAGAGAATGAGAGAGTAAGAGTAAGAGTGAGAGTGAGAGAGAGAGAGAGAGAGAGAGAGAGAGAGAGAGAGAGAGAGAGAGAGAGAGAGAGAGAGAGAGAGAGAGAGAGAGAATGAGTGAGAGAGAGTGAGTGAGAGAATGAGTGAGAGAGAGAGAATGAGTGAGAGAGAGAATGAGAGAGTGAGATCTGATAGGATCTCAGATCTCAGAATTCCCAGGATGATCTGGAGGCCAGATCTGATAGGATCTCACTCACATCATGACTGCTGATGAAAGATGAAGAACAGCTACAGTTTGTGCTTCATGTCGGACATGAACACCGGCAGCATTACCCTGATGCCCGATAGAAGACTTTGGATGACTGACTCAGACTGCTTTGATGCTGTTGAACATATTTTGGTGTTATATAAAGCTCTACTAATTGTAATACTCCTCTTAGTTTAGTTGTAATTGTAAGTTACACTGTAATGTAATATTTTTGATCCCAGAAATTCCCCATTTTTGCATCTCTTATTTGCTGTCAAGCCTGGTGGTGGCTAGCATCATGTTACGGGGCTGCTTTTCATCAGCAGGGACTGGCAAGCTCGTCAGAATAGAAGGGACAAAGTTCAGGAGAATCTTTGATGAAAAGCTGCTTCAATCAGCCATGAATCTGAAACTGTGGAGGAGATTCACATTTTAATTTTTTTTTATGCATAGGTTAAGGCTTGTAATAGAGCTGACTGACACACACACACACACACACACACACACACACACACACAAACAAACACACACACACACACACACACACACACACACACACACACACACACACACACACACACACACACACACACACACACACACACACACACACACACACACACACACACACACACAGCTGGGGGAACTGCAGTCACTAATGTCACTTCCTGGGATACTCTGGGTACTAGCGATGTCATAACAATGACGCCGCTTTTCTCACCATGCTCAGCAGGGCATTTCCTCAAGAGGAATTTCCTCCTCCCCATGGATGCCAACCGATGGGGACTGACGGATTGTCCATGCTCTATCTTTCAAGCAAGGAAGCAGCACGTACCATTTTTAAAGTCTTTGGCATAACTTGAACCGGTCCAAACTGGATGGGTGTTTTTTAGGAGTCATCTCCTTACTGGATGGCTGTTGGCTCCCTATGGGAACTCATCCGCCCTTTGCCAGGTGTCACAGTCACCATTCCCACTAGCAAAGCCAGTGAGGCTTTGTGAGGATCCCACTTTGTGAGGTTCCCACTAGCAAAGCCAATGAGGATCCTCACCATTTATCCTCAGGTGAGGATCCAGTTTGACCAGTCTGTGAAGGGTGTCGGATTAGTTGCCGACAACCAGACTTTTTTTTTTTAATGTCGTCCCAATTTTGTTTCACATTTCAGCAGGACAATGATCCAAAGCACAAAGGTAAAACCACACTGGAGTGGTTGAATAAGTAGAAAACAACTCTTCCTGTTCAGGCTGGAGTTCCCCAAGGCAGTGTTCTGGGCCCTGTGCTTTTTCTGGTCTTCATCAATGATCTCTCTGACTCTCTTGAAAATCCTCTCTATCTCTTTGCTGACGACTCTACTCTCTGTCGCTCCATTCTTCATCCCTCAGATCGGCAGTCTGCAGCCTCCTCACTCTCTGCAGACCTTGACAAAATCACAGACTGGGCAAACAAGTGGAACATGTCTTTCAATCCTGACAAATCTCACACTCTTACGATGTCTCTCCGAAAAGACCGACTGGACAACCCTCCCATCCACTTTCTGAATAATCCTCTCCAAGAAGTTCTGTCACTCAAGCTTTTGGGTCTCACTATCTGCCATGATCTTTCCTGGGAAAACCACATTTCAAATCTGGCCTCCAAAGCCAGTCGCCGACTGGGCATCCTCCGTCGTGCGAAGTCCTTCCTTGGCACACCTGAGCTCCTCACCACATACAAGGCTTTCATCCGCAGCTCAATGGAATACTGCTCTCCCCTCTGGGCTGGTGCTCCTGCCTCACACCTAGCTCGCCTTCACGCTGTTTAAACCAAAGCATTCAGAATCATTGGAATCTCCCGCGATGAAGCTAACTCCAAGGGCCTCTCACTCACTCACCGCAGGCAGGTTGGTGGTCTTTCCGTCTTCTACCGACTCCTCTCTGGCCTTGCCCCCCCCCCCCCAGCTCTCTCTGGGCTCTGTCCCGCAAATATTCCTAAAGGTCGCACAAGATCTGCCTGCAACCCTCTTATGGTTAAACTGCCAAAATCAAGACTCTCTGCTCACCTTCACTCCTTTTTTCTCCCGCCTCTGGAACAAACTCCCTCACTCTCTTCAATCCCACTCCACCCTCCAAGTCTTTAAAACAGCTGTTCACCACCATCTCTTATCTTCCCCCATCCAAAACCTTGATCTTTTCTACCCCCGCTAACTTCACCCCAATTCCACTTTTTTGAAATACCAACTTCTGTCCAGGAAGTCCTTGGTGTCCTTGTGTTTTATACTTCTCCCTCCCCCCCCCCTTCCCATGCCTCCTCCCCCCGGGCCCTCTCCCTTCCACACATCTCCCTGCTCTCGGATGTTGTGTTTGTGTGCTTCCCCTTCTCTCCCCATCTTGTCTTCCGCTCCCTCTTTTTGGGTATTTTGTTTGTCTGGTTGATTTGTTTGTGAAGTAAATGTTAGCTCTTTCACGAGCCTCGATTCAGTACACAAAAAAACAAAAACAAAAAAACAACAAAAAACAAGAGGTAGAATTATTTTTTTTGGGGATGCAGGATCGAGGCTCGTGAAAGAGCTAACATTTATCACACACAAAAAAAAAAATCAAACAGCCACACAAAGTATATAATAAGGGAAGTGGTAGACAAGTTGGGGAGAGAAGGGGAAGCACATAAACACAACATTTGAGAGCAGGGAAGTCGGGAGATCTGTGGGAGGGCTTGGGGGGAGGAGGCGTGGGAGAAGTATAAAACACAAGGAACACAAGTCTGCAAGGACTTCCAGGAAGGAAGTTGGTATTTCAAAAAAGTGAATCTGGGGTGAAATTAGCGGGGGTAGAAAAGATCAATGTTTTGGATGGGGGAAGATAAGAGATGGTGGTGAACAGCTGTTTTAAAGACCTGGAGGGAGGAGTAGGATTGAAAAGAGTGAGGGACTTTGTTCCAGAGGCAGGAGAAAAGAGGAGTGAAGGTGAGCAGAGTCTTGATTTTGGCAGTTTAACCATAAGAGGGTTGCAGGCAGATCTTGTGCGACCTGCAGGAATATTTGGGGGACAGAGCCCAGAGAGAGCTGGGGCAGCAAGGCCGGAGAGGAGTTGGTCGAAGACAGAAAGACCACCAACCTGTCTGCGGTGAGTGAGTGAGAGGCCCTCGGAGTTAGCTTCATCGTGGGAGATTCCAATGATTTTGAAAGCTTTGGTTTCAACAGCGTGAAGCTGAGCTAGGTGTGAGGCAGAAGCACCGGCCCAGAGGGGAGAATAGTATTCCATTGAGCTGCAGATGAAAGCCTTGTATGTGGTGAGGAGCTCAGGTGTGCCAAGGAAGGACTTCGCACGACGGAGGATGCCCAGTCAGCGACTGGCTTTGGAGGCCAGATTTGAAATGTGGTTTTCCCAGGAAAGATCATGGCAGATAGTGAGACCCAAAAGCTTGAGTGACAGAAATTCTTGGAGAGGATTATTCAGAAAGTGGATGGGAGGGTTGTCCAGTCGGTCTTTTCAGAGAGACATAGTAACAGTGTGAGATATGTCAGGATTGAAAGACATGTTCCACTTGTTTGACCAGTCTGTGATTTTGTCCAGGTCTGCAGAGAGTGAGGAGGCTGCAGACTGCCGATCTGAGGGATGAGGAATGGAACGGCAGAGAGTGGAGTCATCAGCAAATAGATAGAGAGGTTTTTCAAGAGTCAGAAAGATCAATGATAAAGACCAGAAAAAGCACAGGGCCCAGAACACTACCTTTGGGAACTCCAGCCTGAACAAGAAGGGGAGACGAGAGAAACCCATTCAGGACCACACGTTGACTACGACTAGAGAGGAAGTCCACAAGCCATGCGTGGAGATTTCCATGGATACCATAGGAGGAGAGTTTGGTGAGCAGAGTGGGGTGCCAGGCCGTATCGAAGGCACACGTGATATGTCAAGGGAGACAGCTCTAATTTCCTGTTTGGCATTGAGGACCTCCATCCATTGTTGAGACAGCAGAAGCAGTATGTCCAGAGTAGAGTGACCTGGTCTGAAACCAAATTGATGATCAGAGATCAAGCCATTTGAGAAGAGGAAAGATTTGATATCCGAAGCAATGATGGATTCCATGACTTTGCTGATAATTGGGAGAAGGCCGATTGGTTTGTAGTTGCAAGGATCTGTTTTAGCATCTTTTTTGTGTAAAGCGGTAATGTTGGCTGATTTCCAAGGTGATGACAGATGACCTTGAGCAAAAGAGAGGGTGAAGAGAACAGAAAGAGAGGGTGAGATAGAGCGGCAGAGCAGGATTTTAGGACCAGTGGGCTGATGCCGTCAGGTCCAGTTGCAGAATCAGAGTCGAGGGTTGACAGAAACTTTTCCACCTTGTCAGGAGGAAAGGACACCGAGTCTAGGAGCAGCTGGGTACGACTGGGTACGGTGGGTACATAGAGGGATGGGTTTGGGACACAAGATTTAGAGGCAAGCACAGAGTTGAGGCATTCAGCTTTTTCACGTGCGGAGTCAGCTGTGCAGCCGTTTGAGGTAAGGGAGGGGATGCAGGGGGAACAAACACCAGAAACGGATTTGACCAGACACCACCAGGATTTGGAAGAGGGAGACAGGTTTGAGAGTTCGGTCTTGAGAGTGGAGAGATATTGTTTCCTGGCTCTCCTGAGGGTGGACACATACTTGTTTCGGGCTTTGTGAAAGGAAATGAGATTTCCTTCCGTTGGATTTGCTTTCCAGGAGGCGAAGGCAAGTTGTTTCTGGGCAACTGCCTCGCCACAAGATTCCGTTTACCATGGACGGGAGGAAGGGTATGACAACTGAAGATGAGATGGGATAAATCTGTGCACGAGAGAGAGCAATTTACTTTGGAAGAATTCCCAGGATGAGTTGATGTCAGAGGTGGTAGAGATGGGAGACCAGTCCAGATGATTTATGGCTGCTTGAAGACCGTGCCAGTTGGCCTGAGTGAAATACCAGACTCGTCGACACTGAGGAGGCTCTCTCTGAGAATTGCTTTGCAATATATGTCCCCTACTGGTGTTATTGTCTAAGTCCAATAAGGGCATAACTCCATGAAAATTTGGTGAAACGCCTCAAAAAGTAAGCTTGTTCTGTAACTTGTAAAAAATAAAGCTATGCACCAAGTTTCATTTGAATACATTAAAGGGGAAGGGCGGAAAATCTGAAAAAACACTGGTGGGATGGATGTACAACCGAACAGAGTAAACCCTTCACCAGAGGGGACTAATATATGTTATTGAGTGGTCCAGTCAGTTGAACATTTATGGTGAGACTTGAAGATTGCAGTCCATTGACAATCCCCATCAAACTTGGCCAAACAAGAGCAATTTTCATGTGAAGAATGGGTAAAGATTTCACCATCTCACGGTGCAAGGCTGGTACCAAGGAAACCTACCCAAAAAGACTCACAGCAGTCATTGCTGCAAAAGGTACTTCCATCAAGTACTGATCTAAGTGGCTGAATACTTTTGCAACTTGTGAATTTTGATCTGTACATGTTTTTTTAAACAGGTATTCCTGACATGTAACCTCCTTCACCTATAACAGTGTTTAGTTTGCTCTGTTCACTTATGAATAAAAAAGTTCATTTGGAAAAATTGTTTCTGCATAATTCGTAATTCATCGAAATGTGCCATTATTGGTAGGGGATGAATACTTTTGCAGGCCACTGTATATCTTATCACGAATCATATTTCAACCACGAATGAAGCCAAAATCGTTGGCGCGTCTTCGACAATACTGATATATCCTTCCCAAAATATTTTGATAGCTCCCATAATGTCCAGAATCCTTGTTAGAGGCTACCTGGCTCCTTTTCTATTTTTGTTTTGCGCATGTATTACGCAATAAACGAGGGTAGAAACATCTGCAGGAGAAAAAGGTGTATGATCATGGTCTTTAGCTCAGGTTGCTAGGCCCTTAGGACCGGCGTTTGTAAGTACTATTCGACTTTATAATGGTGAGAGATGTTCATGTTTGCCTTGGACCGATGGCTTTTGAATCAAATCTGGAGAGCCGGGGTGTCCGCACGCTTTTCATAGCATCGTGGCTGATTGTCTGATGCCTATCTTCACGTTTCAAAACCCTTCATTCTTTATCGAATTGGAAAGAAATGCTGAAAATGCATTCCGTGCGATTTTTGGAGTTTATTTATTTAAGTTACGAGTATGTTTTGAGCCTGGTGTTGGCTTAGCGGTTAGGGTGCTGGCTTGGAATCCTAGGATCCTGGGTTTGAATCCTGGTCGATTGCTGAATTAACGCCAGGGGGGTTGACTCAGCCTGTCATCCTTCTGAGGTCGGCAAATCGAGTACCAGTTCACTGGTAATTCCCTGTGTGTCGCAAAAGGCGACTAACAGGGTTGGCGGCAGGAAGGGCATCCGGCTGTAAAACATTGCTTCAAAAAGGGGACCATGGTGCCCAAAAAAGGCCAACCTCCACTCTGCAGGGAAAAATGGCCACTAAAGGTGGTTCTTTTCTTCTTCTATGTATAATATGCTCCTCCAGTCCACCACGAGCCTTGACATTGAAGTACAGTACTTTGTAGTACATTTTCTCGACAAAAGCAAATTGTTCAGTCGTACATATAGAACTTCAGTAGTACATGACATCAGCAGTGTGTATATAACATTTCGTTTGTAAACTTCACCCTCAAATCCTCCATTATGTTTCCTATTAAACACACAAAGCATCATACTAATCAAATCTTAACAGTTTTCGTATTTTCCCCAATGAAGACGTCATGAGAAGAAGAGCTATATTAAGAAACGTCTCATTAGGTAAAAGTCACAAGTCCTGTAATTTGCACATGGATGTCCAATTATGTCCTTTTGGCTATTTTATTATTGGTATGCAACTCTTATAAAAATCCCCTTTTCAGGGGAGTGATGTTGCTGGGGTCATTTGCTTTGTTACATACCGAATGCAACATAGAACCACAACAGCAACAGAATTTTCTGGGAATATCTCCGGCTACGGATGAGCTGTGAACCGATGTGCAATTTTTTAAAATATCCAACTCATCTACGTTCTCAAGAATAGTCTTAAAGAAGTTTAGTCTCTCAAATGTCTGGCTCTCTCTATTTTCGATGATCCTTCTTGGGCAAACGACACTTCTAAATTGGCCTTCAAAGCAAGTCCCCGACTGGGCATCCTCTGACTTATAGGAAGGGAAACTGGAAATTTGGAAGGAAGTGGGCTTGGGAATGGGGAGAGTGGCTGGGAATGGATTAACGGGGGTAAAGGTCATGGTTTTGTATGTGAGCTGGTGGTGAACAGATGTTTTGAAGATTTGGAGGGAAGAGTGAGATTGAAGAGGATGTGGAAGTTGGTTCCAGAGGTTGGGAAAAGAAGAACAAATGAGTGGAGGTGAGCAGTGATTCTGGATTTAGGTATTTTCACCAGAAGACGCATGAGCATTCAGAAACCTGGGGGGAACACGGCATGGAAAGAGCAGACGGTTCAATATCAGAAAGGAGGTGGTAGAGGATAGAGAGAACACCGACCTGTCTGCAATAGGAAAGTGATAGGCCCATAGACATAGCTTAGTCGTGATACATTGCAATAATGTTAAAGCCCTTGGTTTCCACAGCATCAAGCTGAGCAAGGTGTGAGGCAGGGGAACCAGCCTTCCCCAGTTATTCCATTTCTGCTTCTTCCCCAGTTATTCCATTTCTGCTTCTTCCCCAGTTATTCCATTTCTGCTTCTTCCCCAGTTATTCCATTTCTGCTTCTTCCCCAGTTATTCCATTTCTGCTTCTTCCCCAGTATTCCATTTCTGCTTCTTCCCCAGTTATTTCTTTCACTTCTGTGATTAGGAGTTTGCCCCTCTCTGATCTACCTTGCTCAACACATGTCCTCCTCCCCCTTCCCTTGGTCTCATTCTTCCCCATGGCCTTTCTTCCTCCATATTTTGTCCTTCTACCTTGCTGTTGGTGTCCCCCCATCCTTTCCAATGTTGTTTTCGTTCTATTACGTCCTGGTCTGTTTTGTGTTCTCGCTCCTCCACGAGCCTTGACTCTACATACAAAAATTACAAGGTGACAGGAGATAGCATAAGACTATTGCTGGACACAAAGTAGGTGGATGAACAAATGAGACAGAGACGTAGACAGAGAGAGAGACAAATAGCAAAATCCACAAGTGAGATGTGTGTACATCAGGTGGTCAAGTAATCATCAAAAGAAAAAGAAAAATATTTCGCAACCACACCCAACAATTAAGAAATTCGCTGCCAGCTTTATTCAAACCTCTATATACACAAAAGCATGTTCTCTTTGAATATGTTCACAATTCACCGAAGTAAACAAGTTGAATAGACATTAAAGTTTGCAACACACGAGTTGCACTCTGCTCCCGACTTCCCATTTGCGGCAGAGTGAGTGGGCGAAGCTCATACTCCAGCCAGGTGTTGTTGCTTAAGGATGCGACGCAAGTTCAAAATTGGTGAAAATAACATGACGTCATGTATATACCAAGAAGAATGTAGTTACACAGATTCTAATTAGAGCAGCACAATGTTTATATACATATTTCTATTGACCATGCAAGTTGATAAACAATCATCAAATATGGTAGAAGACGTTTCCAGTTTGTTTGTCTTTTTATTTTTTACTTCCCTTTGAAGATTTTCACTAATCAGAGCCTGTTTGTCTTCTTTATTCAAAAGATTGAGATTTTAGAAAATGGCATCTCGGAAACCTCTTCACAAGGCTTGCGGTTTGGGGCGGTGGGAGGAGAGGGGAGTGTGTTGATACGACTTTGGGCCTGGCAAGCATGCCTCACTGGTCATTCATCGTTCATGGTCACTTGTTGATGTTACAAGAATCAGCAAAAATACAAACCATAAGAATCCTCTTTTGCACCTTTTGGTCGAAGCATAGCCTATACCCACGATAAATTTACCGTACCTTATATAAAACGCAATTTTTATTAAGTTACCCAATGACGGAGGCAATATACAAATAGGCAAAAACAAAGAAAGCACACAAGTTGTAATATCTATGTATATCTATATATATATAAAGTATTTTGCTTTTTGGTCAAGTTGACTTTTAAAACAAGTTTATACATCACATCGAAAAGGACATCATGAAACGATAAACAGTTTTAGATTCAGTTTGCAATGGGGCATCAAGTATAAAGTGTTAGTCAGATTCAGTTTGGAAGTTCAGCTACTTTCCAATAGGAAAAGGCCAGTGGGGTTTATAAACAAATATTGAGAACTAGAAAGGGTAAATTAAATAAAATGCTTCTTTAATGAGGCTCTGCTGAGATAAGTGCTCACCAGGGAAGAGACTCCCAATTGGCTGCACACCAAAGTGCCCTCCATCACACCTATTGATGCATTTTCAAATGTTACTACGCCCGTCATGGAAAGGTCCTCCGAATCCACCTTCAGCAAAACCCCACCCAAACGTATTTACATCAGTTTGCATTGTCTGTACACGTGTTTTTTAAGGGAATGCAAGGAGGGAAGAAGGGAGCAGGAGGCTCAAGTTGGTCCCAGCCGAGGCCTGACTCGGTTCCGGGGAAGGCGAGGGGTGCTACTGCCTTCAATTTAATTTGAATTATGACGTCATGAGAAGTTTTGGGGAAAAAACAATATTGGTACATTCTAGTATTCCGTGTCAGTTTGTCCTTCAGGCATACAATTATATTTGTACTCTGCCTGGAAGGATGCCGTCCCAGCGTTAACAAATTGAGTGGATTTACCACTCGTCTCCGTAGTTCTTGGAACCAATTGCTGGGACAAACACAAATGCAACAATGGAGATGACTATGTTAAACAACAGCAGAAGAACTGCGGTAAAGCGAGGTAAAAGTTTGTCCAACGTTAAAAGCAAAAAGTTTTCAAAAGTTTTCAGAGCGCAACATCACTTCTTAACCAATGAGTGTTCTCAAAATTATCCTTTACACCATGTCAACTAGCTATTTATTTAACCTACATTAATTTATTTATTTAACGTTCTGCTGTGATAAACCTGCCAGCGGGATTTTCCCCACTGCGGGTACAACTCCGGTTGGTGGGGTCTTTCCACTGTTTTTGGCAGCAGTGCCTTTTAGAGCTTATAATGGGTGAAGACACATTCTGTTATTCGTGATCGTTTTGGTTATCAACTCAAGTCCATGAAACATATGTTTTGACTCCTTTTGGTTTATTGTAGTCAATATGAAGTCAATATTTCACCCCAAACTACTACCAGGTTCATCTAATTGTTCAAATAATATTTAAATCAAATAGAACGTCAAAATCCAGGTTTGTGCCAACCCTTAAAAATCAAGCATTCCTGCCCCAATCCAAGGCCTTCGGACCCACACATAACCACTATCCCAAGCCTAATGGCTGTTTCACAATCCATATCTCAGGTATTCACTAGGTTTCACAACTTGTGCTTAGGGTAATTACAAAATTAAAATTAAATATAAATAACGAAATAAATCTGAAATTGCCAAGGCTAACCCCAACTAAACTGGATGATTTTGAGTGTTTCCTCAACGGGGGGATGAGGGATTGGACGCAATGGAGGACGCAATAACGCAATGTTAAATAGGGAAACTAACCAGCCAAATATAACTAAACCCTTCAGAAGTAAACTGGGCTATCCCACATCCAAGGCCAAGTTATGTTAAACGTACTAAATAATCTTTCAACATCAGTACACCCTTGGTGTTAATGACAGTTTTTTGCGAATTTGGCATTGATCTTTGTTCAATTGGAGTTACATGGGATCACAAATGGGCATCTGAACCTTGGATCTTTGGAATTTTATACAAAAAAAGGTTGGATCATGTGAGGTAGCACACTTTACTTATCTGGGGCTCAGCTGGAGTCATGTCAGTGCTGCTGTGATTAAAATAATTTGTCTAAATGATGCAATGCCATAGAGAATATCGATTTATAAAATGAATTTGCTTCTCCCAGGATGAGAATTCATCATAATTAATCCGTCCACAAAACCCGAATCGACAACTACATGTTGCCTTGGATTTGTATCAGAGATGAGTTTTTGCAAAGCGGCGCAATACAGTCGATGATATTGTCATTGCCTTCGTGTTCTACAATCGGTCTACAAAAAGTCTACAAAATGAAGGTTCTGTGTAACCTTGTAAGAATATAAACCAAAGTATGATGCTTTCCATCATTACTGATTGATAGTTATAAACATATGCTTGCTTGTAACTTACACATGTTTGTTTCATGGACTTCCATGATGTTGGAAAATTGAAAAATCTTTATATTTGCCAGAATGTCATCAAAAACACATCTATTTCTCTATGTGATGTTATATATTATAAGTGAGAGTAGGTACTGGGTTCAGCAGGAGTAGCTAGTACCCACAATGCCCAGTGGCTTCCATATCCCTAACACCCACCGGAATCCCCAGCGTCTGCAATAGGTGTTAACAAGCATTTTCAGTCTTCTTCTTTTCTGACCACATATGTCCAAAATAAATTAAATATAGTCTGACAGGCCATGTTGAACCTTCTCCTGATGTTCAATTTCAGACGAACGAAGGAACTCACGAGTGCTGGTTATGCTTTGGATGAGTATCCTGGGATTAGAACCGTGCACATTCTTACAGCGTGCAAATGCAATGTGATGCAAGACGTACAAAACATGGGAAAACTTCACCTCTCAACTTACAGTCAGAGGCAAAATGACTGCATCCTATTCTTATGTGTTTTTTTGTTTCTTTCCCCTTCTCTCTTTCATGAGCCTCGATTATGCAAGTAAAATAGCTAAAAATGCTCCTCATACATGTTCACATCTAAAAGATTGATGATGAAGTGTGGAAAACCAACAAAAAAACATTAAATGAGTAAATATCTGCTCCGCTGTATACCTATTGATTTAAAATAAGCAAACACCGCAACATTCAGAAGCAGAATATTTGAAAAGTTAAACTACACAAATACCCAGATACCCACACAGTTTGGAAAGAAGGGCACTCTTGGCTCTAAAACTGCATGGGTGGCTACATGGAGCATCAATTTGTCATATCAAATAATCTTCAAAAGTGATATGGTCATACATGTTTACGGAGCAGTCTTCCTCCAGCTTAGTGTACCTCATGAGCCCCGAAGGAAGGCAGCTCAATATAAAAAACCCCCAGGAGCCTCTTTTATGCTCCAAGAGTTAAACAAATAAAATAATCAAGAAGTAGCAGCATACAGAGCATACCGATGTGATGGATGATCACTGAGCGGTGCCCGTGGCCAGCGGATGTATTAATGATGATCTCGAGAACGAGACAAAGGCACACTGCAGTAAGCCCTGAGGGGCATCCACACCGTCGGATCAGAGAGGAAGCTAATTTTGTGCGTGCAGTTCAGCAGTGTCTTATCAGCGGCCGCTTCAAAACCGCCTGTTCGTCGGTTTCGCAAAACGCATTGCGATGTGGCACCTGATATTCTGATTCAATCGCCGCCAGGTCAAGATTTGACCTACATCCTCTGCATTTAATATGTGCTCTCGTGCCCAGCAAGGATGTAAAGGTTGCTGTGAGCGTTGGGGCTTTCCGTTGGCCGACTTTCGAGCACTACCACACTATTGGCAGAAGGTGGATGGAGAAAGGTTTCCAAGCATGAGTTGAGGACAATTGCAAAAAAAAAAGAAGAGTTCATTTTTCTGAAGGTTGTAACCATAACAGCACATACAAGTCAGAACAATTGAATCCAAATGATGTGTCATCCACTTCCAATTGAACTGTATGACTCGGGCTTAAACAATAATAGGTTATTGTTTCAGGTTCTATTGATTGAGGCTGCACAACAGTCCATTTAACCAGAAAAACTTTCAGTCGTACACATCATGCCAGGAGAGCTTACCTCTCTGAACCCAGAAGATTGAAGACCCTTGTTCGATCAGATATTTCCTGTGTAATCTGAAGGACACAGAAAATGAAGGCCTCGACACCAGACAGTGAATAGTGCCACAATATTCAGAATTAAAACATTTCCGAAAAACCTCTTTTGCAATGCAAGTTATTAAAATAAAGCAAACAGTTAAATTACTAATATGAAACGTTTCTACTTCAAGGGAAACTTTAGTGGCCACACGTTAAAAGCTGGATATTTAAGGAAGTCGGCAAAGCAGATAATGCACCATTTTCAAGGTGGCCACTTTGATTGTGCAGATCGATATTCGGGTACCTTGGATATTACTTAAGATGGACGGAGGCTTATTTTTGGCTTTGGACTCACCTCACTGTTCCTGATACTCCTTCCTTGCATGCCGTGTTTCCAGAATGCCAGTACGCTGTCCTGCAAGCACACTGCAGCACACAAACACAGCAGTATGATGCCGCACCTGTGTACACCATCCAAATCCAAAGTGCATCATAAAGGACAACAACAACAACACAACATGCATTTTAAGGCCATTTTCCCTGCTAGAGCGGGGGTTAGCCTTGCGGTCCCCATGACAATCTTCTCCATTTTGCCCTATTTTCTGCATCTCTCCTTGTTAACCCCCTTGCCCGCATTTCTTCTTCCACCATCTTTAGCCAAGTCTTTCTCGGTCTTCCCCGTCCTCTACTTCCTTCTACATTCATTTCCATCACTCTTCTCAACCAGTCACTTTCATCCTTCCTCAACACATGACCAAACCATCTTAGTCCATGGGCTGAGTAGGGTTTACATGCACCCCCCCCACAACTTAACTTCCCGGGTATGTCCATGTACCCCCCCACCCTAGGGGTTAGGAAAAACCATGTTAACAGAAAAAAAACTCATTCCCTCATAGTTTGACCTCTGGTGACCTCATTTGCATATAACACATATCATTGTAAAGAGTGTCCCAGGACAAACATTTTGAGGGGTCATATGCAACCATAGGATGACGAGGTAAAAAGTTATGGCCATTTGAATTTCGCCTACCCCTAATTTTCGGAAATCACTGCAGGGGGGGGTAACATCAAAATATGCGTGGGAGGTACCATGGGAATGAGGTTTTTTCCTTTAACATGGTTTTTCCTAACCCCTAGGGTGGGGGGTACATGGACATACCCGGGAAGTTAAGTTGTATAAAACACAAGGACACCAAGGACTTCCTGGACAGAAGTTGGTATTTCAAAAAAGTGGAATTGGGGTGAAATTAGCGGGGGTAGAAAAGATCAAGGTTTTGGATGGGGGAAGATAAGAGATGGTGGTGAACAGCTGTTTTAAAGACTTGGAGGGTGGAGTGGGATTGAAGAGAGTGAGGGAGTTTGTTCCAGAGGCGGGAAAAAAGAGGAATGAAGGAGTGAAGGTGAGCAGAGAGTCTTGATTTTGGCAGTTTAACCATAAGAGGGTTGCAGGCAGATCTTGTGCGACCTGAGGGAATATTTGCGGGACAGAGCCCAGAGAGAGCTGGGGGGGCAAGGCCAGAGAGGAGTCGGTAGAAGACGGAAAGACCACCAACCTGCCTGCGTTGAGTGAGTGAGAGGCCCTTGGAGTTAGCTTCATCGCGGGAGATTCCAATGATTCTGAATGCTTTGGTTTCAACACAACGTGAAGGCGAGCTAGGTGTGAGGCAGGAGCACCAGCCCAGAGGAGAGCAGTATTCCATTGAGCTGCGGATGAAAGCCTTGTATGTGGTGAGGAGCTCAGGTGTGCCAAGGAAGGACTTCGCACGACGGAGGATGCCCAGTCGGCGACTGGCTTTGGAGGCCAGATTTGAAATGTGGTTTTCCCAGGAAAGATCATGGCAGATAGTGAGACCCAAAAGCTTGAGTGACAGAACTTCTTGGAGAGGATTATTCAGAAAGTGGATGGGAGGGTTGTCCAGTCGGTCTTTTCGGAGAGACATCGTAAGAGTGTGAGATTTGTCAGGATTGAAAGACATGTTCCACTTGTTTGCCCAGTATGTGATTTTGTCAAGGTCTGCAGAGAGTGAGGAGGCTGCAGACTGCCGATCTGAGGGATGAAGAACGAAGCGACAGAGAGTAGAGTCGTCAGCAAAGAGATAGAGAGGATTTTCAAGAGAGTCAGAGAGATCATTGATGAAGACCAGAAAAAGCACAGGGCCCAGAACACTGCCTTGGGGAACTCCAGCCTGAACAGGAAGAGGAGATGAGAGAAACCCATTCAGGGCCACACGTTGACTATGACTACAGAGGAAGTCCGCCAGCCATGCGTGGAGATTTCCATGGATACCAAAAGAGGAGAGTTTGGTGAGCAGAGCGGGGTGCCAGACCGTATCGAAGGCACGTGATATGTCAAGGGAGACTGCTCTAATTTCCTGTTTGGCATTGAGGACCTCCATCCATTGTTGAGAAAGCAGAAGCAGCATGTCCAGAGTGGAGTGTCCAGGTCTGAAACCAAATTGATGATCAGAGATCAAGCCATTGGAGAAGAGGAAAGATTTCATATCTGAAGCAATGATGGATTCCATGACTTTGCTGATAATTGGGAGAAGGCTGATTGGTCTGTAGTTGCTGGGATCTGTTTTTGCACCTTTTTTGTGCAAAGCGGTGATGTGCAAAGCGGCTTTCATTGCTTCCTCAACTGCCTTCTCAGTTATCTTCTCTGCCGGTCCTAAAACTGGGTTACTCTCCATGTTGCCATCCCATTCATTCTCTGTATTCAACAGCATTTCCATATATCTTTTCCATCTTCCTTTAATTCCATCTGGGTCCACAACGATTTGTCCCACTTCATCCTTCAAGCAACTCACCCCCATCACATCACACCTCTTTCGCTATCTGCTTTGCAATCCTGAATTCCGCTCTCTGACCCTCTGCCGAATCCAAGCATTCTCTGAACATTTTCCTACATGCCTCCTGCGCCTTTGCTACCTCTTTCATTGCAGCCTTCTTGGCTGCCTTATAACTTTCATGCTCTGCTTTTTCTGCTCCCGTACCCTTCACCTTCTGCCACTCCTTCAACTTCTTCCTCTTCTCGTCAATCCTCTTTCCAACTTCATCATCCCACCACCATGTTTCCGAGTGCCTCGGTGGTCCTTTTGTCCATCCACATACCTCACCAACGGCTCCCAAGAGACTATCTTTCATTGACATCCAACCACTTTCAAGCTCAACCACATCATCCTCTACCCTACTCAGCCTCTCTTTTAATGCCTCCCTTACTATTGCCTCTTTCAACCTCCACACCTTCATTCTCGGTTGGTACTTCACCCACCGAGCTCTCCTCGCACCTTTCATCCTTATGTCGCAGACAACCAAGTGGTGCTGTGAAACAGCCTTCTCCCCCGGGATCACCTTTGTGTCCCGGAGGTGCCCCCTATCTCACCTACACACCATCAGGTCGTCAACGGTTGTCGATGACCCACCTGACGTCTATGTAACAAGCTTATTATCCTCTTTCTGGAACTGAGTATTACAAATCAGCAAATCAGCTCCATCAGCAAACTCCAAAATCCTTTCACCTTCTCCATTTCTCACACCATATCCGTAACCCCCATTAACTCCCTCAAAACTGTCCATACTCCTTCCCACATGTCCCTTTAAGGCCTCCTCCTACCACAACAACTTCCTCATATTTCACGCTTTCCATCAGCTTCTCTATCGCACACCAGAACTTGTCCTTCTCTTCATCACTCCAACCAACCTGCGGAGCATATCCCGAGATGACGTTCACCAAGAGCTTTCCAATCATCATTTTCACCATCATCAACCTATCACTCACTCTAGTCACACTCACCACACTGTCTACAAACTCCTCAGAAACAGGACACCAACACCATTCACGCCCTCCGGGCACCCTTGCCACACAAACTTGTATTTCTGTCCCTGCCTACCCTACACCATTCACACACCACTTCCATTCCATCTCGTCTCTTGCACACAACATATGTCCACTCTTCTTCTGATAAATACTTCCACCACTTCTCCTGATCTCCCTGTCATTGTCCCTGCAATCCATGTCCCAAACCTCAGAAACCGATCTCCACTTCGGGCTGTACCCTGCCCATATGTAGTTGTAATTGTCATGGTTCTCTTTTTTTTGAGGCAATGTTTTTATGGCCGGATGCCCTTCCTGACGCCAACCCTCTTCGTCGCCTCTTATGACACGCAGGGATACGGTGTACCTATTCTAAACCAGGGTACACCGGGAGCATCACCATAAAGGACAACTTGAGTGAAATGCTCTTGGAAAGTGGAGAATATTTTTGTTAAATGCCTTGTACATCATTGCCTGCTTGGTTATCCAATTTAAGAGTAATACAGAATCAACTAGATATTAGCACTTTTACATTTGCGGGAACTCTTCCTGTGCACCGTTACAAACTTGTAACTCCATCACGTGCAAAAGTCTCACCGATAGCGTCAATCTGGAAGTCAAATGTCAGCTCCGATACGAGCTTCTTGCTTGGCTTGAGCTTGCCCTGCAAATTAACAATCTTCACAGTGTCTGTTGGATTGATGGAGGTGGAGAGGCGGGGGAAAAGAAGAAGAAAATAATTGTTGAACAACCCTCTTAAACAAGCATGGTATTGACGATTTGACAAGGACCTGACTGCTGCTGCCCAAAATGACATCAGGTTTTTTGGGTGGAGGGAGAAAGGGGGCATGGGGTGTAGTCATGTCGACTCCACATCGTGCTATTCTTGAGAGTAATAGTTAGAGTGAAAAAGTAAAATAAAAATAAAGTCAGGATTCATGTGCAGCTTTGCTTGTTTACCATATTAAGAGAACCAATTTGAATATCAAACGCTTTTTGAAAATCATCAATTTAAAACACCAGTGACTTACTGTCGAGAGCCACAACCACGGTGTCCTTCAGCATCTGGTTAATATGTGTGGCCCCAAGGTGGATGAGACCTGTCAGGGATGGACATTAGAGATCATCAGCACAGATAATTTAATTGATCCTACGATGGGCCCAGCAAAAGTGACTGCCTCTGGACCAAATCAAAAAAGATGGTGCATATAAATACAAAGGAGGTGGAATTGAAAATGGAATGGCATCATAATCATGTACTCAAATATGTCCGCATCATCAGAACAGACTTTTTTTTTTTTTTTTTTTTTTTTTGTATACTGCATCGAGGCTCGTGAAAGAGCTAACATTTACTTCACAAACAAATCAACCAGACAAACAAAATATATAAAAAGAGGGAGCGGAAGACAAGATGGGGGAGAGAAGGGGAAGCACACAAACACATTTGAGAGCAGGGAGATGTGTGGGAGGGAGAGGGCTTGGGGGGAGGAGGCGTGGGAAGCAATGCTTCTCAGGGAAGCAATTTGATTTTCAACATCAAATATCAGCAATGTTTCCTTAAACCATGCCAAGCTAGCAGCAAAGACTGGGCACTATCTGGGTATCCTCCAGAGAGCAAAATCAATCCTGAGCCGCACAATGCTCATCACTGTTGTGAAATTCAATCAAGTCCACAACTTTGTCCCATAGGTAGGTTTAATAACAATCAGATCTCTGGCATCATCCTGTAAAATACAATCATGCAATATATGTATCAGGATCTTGGCATCATATAGAAAGGATCGATATCAGTCAATGCAAGCAAGCCTAGAATATGAGCGGGTACGTACCATCCAAGTCTACATGTCATAGTATAATGTCGCAGGAGTGGCCCAGAGTCGCGGACGTCTGAGGTCTTATAGACGCCTCTCAGCGGTTTAAGTGAGCATCACACCTGGGTTCAACTTTGATACATTTTCACTACATTCTCCCCACCGTTAGAACTACACTGCCGCTAGGCAGGAATCAAGCGTGCATCAGCATTAATTGATTGGGGATGTCATTCCAAGTCAGTCGGTCCATCCGTAGCGGTCAGGGTGGCAAATTACCCTGCCAGCACGGGTCCGGAAACTACCGGGTACGACGTCCCCTGCATCGGAGTAGCCGCAGGAGGCAGGTGTCGGAGGGGACACCTCAGTGCCTTCAGGCAGGGGTGTATCTGGCGAAGGGAGGGATGGCAGATACTCCATAGGGGGAGCTTCGGGAGAGTCCATAGACTCGTAGATCGGTTCGTCGATATCCCTATAAGGGTCGATGACCCCACAAGGGGCGAGATGGCGTACGGAGACAGTGGACTCACATCCATCTGCCGTCATCACACGAGCATGCTCGGGATTAGCCTGGAGTACCTGCACCTTATCCACTAAAGGATCGTACTTGCTTGTGGGAACAGCACGTTTGAGATAGGCCGGCCCCGGCTCAGCGAGCCAACTGGGTAAAGATCGGATACTACCTGAGCTTCTAGGGTGGTGGAACAGTCTTTCGTGAGGAGTCTGGTTGGTGGCCATACATAGTAGAGCCCTGATCGAGTTCAGCGTCGCAGGTAGCGACCAAGCCCATTTATCTAGGCCCCGGCCGAGGGTCCTGAGGCTTAGCATGACGGCCCTCCATATAATCCCATTGAAGTGTTCGACCTGCCCATTCGCCTGGGGTCTGTACGGAGTGGTGTAACTCGAAGCGACATTATTTTGGAGCAAGAAACACCTCACTTCCTGGGACAGGAACACCGCACCCCGATCGGTATGCACGTAGGCCGGATACCCAAACATAGAAAACAAATTCTGCAGGCACCGTATGACCGCGCACGTATAAGTGAAAGGGAATCGCGAGTACTCATCAACGACAGTGAGCAGATAACGAGAGTTACTCGACACCGGCAGCGGTCCTTTGAAATCCATCGCCAATCTCTCCCACGGTCTAGTAGCCCTAACCAGCGTCCCCATGGGAGGGTTGTAAAAACGCGGTTTGAGTTCCGCACATACAGCGCAGTCGCGGCAGACCCGGCGGATGTCCTCAACCGAGTACGGCAGATTACCACGACGCACAAAATGAGCGAAACGCGTCACCCCAGGATGACACATGGTGTCGTGCAAAGCGCGCAGACCCTCCAAAGTTATGATACCCGTGCACGTAGCCGGCCTCGATAAGGCGTCGGCGACCAGGTTATCCTTCCCCGGGCGATATTTGATGGTGTAGCAGAAGTCGGCGAGTTCGATACGCCAGCGAGTGATTTTCTCATTCTTAATGCGTTGAGCATGTAAGGTGTCGTACATGAACGCCACGCTTTGTTGGTCCGTGATGATTTGGAAGCATCACCCGAGCAAGTACGGTCACCATCGCCGAATTGACTCGCCGATCGCGTACGCTTCCTTTTCGACAGACGAATGCCTCCGCTCAGCGGAGGTGAGAGTCCACGAAAAGAAAGCCACAAGGTGCCCCCCCCTGGGAGAGAGTCGCCGCTATCGCATGATCCGAGGCATCACTTTCTAAGACGAAAGATTTGCTCTCGTCGATCATCGCCACAGCGGCGCCAGCGATGTCAGACTTAAGGCCCCTAAAGGCAGCCAAGGCGGCTGGGCTCATGGGGAACGTGTCGCAGGCCACAAGGGGGCGGAGCTTCGTGGATAAATTTTGCACCCACTTAGAATAATGGGCGAACAGCCCGAGAGCATGCTTCAGCAAAGCTCGATCGCAGGGCGGAGCCATATCGAGCAAAGGTCACAGACGCTCCTTATCTGGAGCAACAGAGCCGTGGGTCACGGTGTACCCCAGAAGATCTATCGTGCGCAGGGAGTAACGACACTTAGCCTCATTCATGGTTAGGCGATACCTCTGCGCGACCTCGAGGAAGCACTTCAGATTAGCATCGTGATGCCCCTGGTCATGCCCACAAACCGTAAGATTGTCCAGATATACAAAGACATCTGTCAAGTTCTCCTTCGTAATGAGGTCGTCCATAGCCCTCTGAAAACAGGCGACCCTGTTCGTCACCCCAAAAGGTAGTCGGGTGAACTGGTATAACCTTTGACCCGATTCAAAGGCGGTATAGATGCGATCGGCCCTAGAGATGGGGATCTGATGATACGCACTACGCAGATCGAGAGTGCTATAGACTGAGTACTGGGCCACCTGTCGAACCAGTGCGTCCATCCCTGGTAGGGGGTAGGCATCCAGCTGTGTAAAGCGATTAATCGTCTGTGAATAGTCGATTACCATGCGTCTGCGATGCGCTTCACTTCGCACCACTAAGACCTGGGCCCGCCACGGCGACCGGCTCGGTTCTATGATACCTTCCTTTAAGAGCTGGGTCGTTTCCTCCGCAATGAATTGCACGTCTGCTCGTGAGTAGCGCCGTGATTTTACCGCTACAGGTGTGCAGTCAGTGGTCATGTTGGGGAACAGCGAAAGCGGCTCAATTTCCATTCCTGCGAGTGCACACACAGCAAGCGTGTCAGTCCCACCAAATTCCATTTCCAAACGTCCATGTTTTCGCACCAGTCGATGATCAATAAAACTATCCGTGGACCCCGTATCTATTAAAGCCCGCGCAAAAATGCCTTCGATCATAAGTGGAATAATGGCCTGAGCAAGGCCGGGAGGTCCGGCAGGTATTGAGCCATCCGAGCAAGATGATCGCGCCTCGCGTGTAGATCTAACGCCGGCTACAGTTTTCCGGTCGTTCGAGCAGCCTCGGGAGGGCGCTCGTGTCAAGCGCATAGTTTGCCGTGCCAAAGCAGGAGCTTGTAGTTCGTACGAGCAGCCAGCGGATGGCGCTCGTGTCACGCGAAAAGGGTCGAAGCCAACTGTCGTTTCACGTGCTGAAGCAAGAGCTTGTAGTTCGTACGAGCAGCCTTCGGATGGCGCTTGTGTCACGCGGTGAGTCTCATAGTCATCATGAGACGTTCGGATACCAGTCAAGGACGGTCGCTCCGCGTTCGGTCGCGTTAGCGCCACTTGTTTTGGCGGCCCGATGTATCTCACCAAGGTCGAGCGCGCAGCCAGGGGCCCACGAGGAGGAGCGCCGCTCATCAAAGCCGGGTGAGGCGCCCCGCTCTGTGCTCGGCCCGTTGGCTCGGCGATAAGCCCATTCACGGTCGCGCGAGTTCGTGTGCCCCGCGCAGTCTTTCGGCAAACTTTTGCAAAATGTTCTTTTGTTGAACACAAATGGCATATCGCTTCCCGAGCCAGACACGCAGACCTTGGATGTTGTCGATTCCCGCAGAAGTAACACGTAGCATTTCGTACAGGCTTTGGTCTAGCCGCCGCAGCTGCCGCCAAGCCTGCATCCGGGTCCTCCTCGGGAGCGGCCAGGGGTTCCGCTAGTGTGGTCGAGTCCGCTCCCGTATCCTCGGCGGTAGCTCTCTCCGGGCGCGCGTGTTGAGAAGTCCCCGCAACGACCCATGTGTGGTCATAGGCATTAGATTGCTCCCGGGCCTCAGCGTATACGTGTGCCAGCCGTAGAGCTTCCGTGAACGTCAGGTCCGCTGTCTCCAAAAGTCTTAGTCTGAGAGTCGAAGAGCTGATCCCAGAGACAAAAGAATCTTGGACAAGATCATCTTGGACTTGCTCATGAGTGCGTACCTCTTGAGTACTGTCTGCAAGTAGACGTCGCAGCTCTTGGGCGAAGTGATCTATCGACTTAGCGGGCTGTTGACACCGCGTTGCGAGTAGATGCCTGGAATACACCACACTCCGTTTCTTAATGTAAATTCGTTTTAGCTCTGTCACAGCGGCATTGTACGTCGTACACTGTTCGATGCTCCTGTAGACGTTATGGTGTACTTTAGTCTGCAGCACGTCCAGTTTCGTTTCATCAGTGACAACGGCATCCTGGGCTTTGAACTGATTTTCCAGTGTCTTGAGCCAATGAGTTAGCTCCGAGCCCGAATCCACTGCTTGTGGGTCGGCGCCGAATGTCGGTACCTGGATCATCTTGTGTCCCGCCATTTCCGCCTCTTGTCCTCGAGTGGACGGCAAGACTGATTGTTATTAAGTGTTGTGAAATTCAATCAAGTCCACAACTTTGTCCCATAGGTAGGTTTAATAACAATCAGATCTCTGGCATCATCCATCTAAGTCTACATGTCATAGTATAATGTCGCAGGGGTGGCCCAGAGTCGCGGACGTCCGAGGTCTTATAGACGCCTCTCAGCGGTTTAAGTGAGCATCACACCTGGGTTCAACTTTGATACATTTTCACTACAATCACGGCATTGAAGGCTTTCAGAGGGAGCTCAGTGGAGTATGGCTCGCCCCCACACCCACACTTTTGGGCTGGTGCTCCTGCTTCCCAACCTTGCTCCTATTGAGGCAGTCAAAACCAAGGCCTTCTGCACCATTGGCTCATCTGCCCAAAGTCCAGGTGGATTCCGATACACGATCACTCTCCCAAAGGCGACATGTTTGTGGGCTCTCTATTATATACAAGCTTACATTTGGCCTTGTACCTCTTACCCTTTCCTACCTCTGCCCACTTCAAGCCACCCCAGATCACACACATTTCCCCCCAGAAACCCTCACTTGCTCATCCACCCAAGGTCCAGACAGGTTACCCACCTGAATTAACTCATCCTCTTGTTCTCCTATTTGTGGAATCCTCTCTGTGTGTCCATTGTTTCGTTGTCCTTACTTCAATCTTTCAAATGTGCTACCCATGCATATCCACGATCTCTTCTATACCCGCTCGTTCCAGTACTTTCCATTCTGGTCCTCTCTGGGCTGTTGCTACTTTTTTTTTTTGGATTATTCCTTCTTTCCACTTCGTGTATGTCAATCCCTCACCCCTTACGTTTTGGTAGTAGGTGAACCTGCTGCTCCTCCATGAGCTTATCATTAAGCCTTTTATTGATTTTTCCATTGTGTCAAATTGATGTCTTTTGGCCCTTCGGGTAATCTATAAACAAACTCCTCACTGAGCTCTAAGTTACTGACTGCACTTATCAATTTTAATTAAACCCCGAGAGCATTGCAGCAAGGTAGCTACAAACACATGCAATGTGTTTAAGGTTCCATTAACTCCATGGTGCCTACGAAACTAGCATTCTTCACAAAGGGAAATTACACACGAGGTGTCATGAGGAGGGCTATAAATACCCAAGGCCTATCAGGGCTTCTACGATACAAGGTTGCCAACGTCTCACCTTTTTCAGGCCATCAGATCCTAAAACGAGGCTAGAGTAACAGTTGTGGGGTTACATTACAGGTGTGGCCAAGATTCTGCAATTTCCAGGTGTAACATTAACACAGACTCAACAAGTACTGGGTCAAACTACGAGCATCATCGCTGTTCTTTATTAATTTGAAACTTTGATATCCTTGGCAAGTCATCGTAGATCAAACGAGTCAAAATCTGTCAGAACATTTTCCACTCCCATTGCTGTGTGTAGGAAAACACTTGACGTGCATCATCCCCGTACGCCATTATTATCACACGTGAGAATGAGAAAACACCAACCATGTTCAACTGCGATGAACCAGGAAGAGGTCGAGTTCAGGTTGATAGTCTCAAAGCGGACATCCTGGCCATCATCCCTGCAAGAGCTCAGGCCAAAGCACACCAAGGGTAGGTCTTGGCTTGGCGGAAAGAGGAACTCAAAGATGTGTAGAGGACTTGGTAGGGGGAAGTCAAAGCGCTGCAAGACAAAATAAGGTAAATTAATTGGGGCGCAATATGCAAAGCAAAAAATGCACAACGAATGGCAAAAGACAGCAATGATTTTAGAACCAAACTATAAAATCATCATCCACTGATATAACGAGTGATCTATACATTAATTATGGAACACGTGTTGATCGCCTCTTTCACTGTATACCTTCCTCTCCACCTTCCCCCTATACATTGTTCTCTATCACACCACTCACTCCCTTTTCAATTCTCAATTTTCCTCCTTTACCCCCACTTCTCCTCCCACTCCCATTCCCAACCACCATAAGTAGTAGGTCATAAGTAGGCCAATTTATGTGAAACGGACGAGTAGTGCCTAGCCATATCCATTCTACTTTATTCACACATCTTACCTGGATCAGGGCCTCCTCTATGGACATATCTCAAGCTTTTGATACAGTTTGGCATTCCACCTTGCTCTCCAAAATGTCTGCCTATGGAATCCAAAGCCAACTCCACTCTTGGATTACTGACTTCTCCACTCTCATAGCAATCGTGTGGCTCGCAACGGAAACATTTCTTCTCCTCTCCCTGTCAAGGCTGGAGTACCCTGAGGCAGTGTTCTAGGCCCCATCTTATTCCTAATCTTCATCAATGATCTCTCTGACTTTGGAAAATCCTCTTTAACTCTTTTCTGATGACTCCACTCTTTGCTGTGACATCCCTCAACGTTCTTACAGGAAGGCTGCAGCCTCTTCTCTCTTTTCAGACCTTGAAAAAAGATTATAAATTGGTCAACCACTTGGAATATGTCTTTCAATCCTGAGAAATTTCTCAATAACCTTCTCAAAGAGGTTCAGTCACCCAAACTCTTGGCTGCCACTTTCAGCCATGATCTCTCTTGGGCAAGCCACATTTCAAAGTGGTCATCAAAAACCAGATGCTAACTGGGCATCCTCCATCGGGGGTGGGGAGGGGGGAGGGAGAGAGGAGATGGCGAGAGAGGGGAGTGGGGAGAGAGAGTGAAGTGGATGAGATAGGTGATGGGAGAGGGGGAAAGGGGGGATAGGAGAGGGTTAAGGAAGGGGGGGGGGGGCTAAGGTGGCAGCAAGAGAGAGAGGAGGTGGTGGGGGAGGAAGAAGTCTCCTGCTGTATCCATCCTGTCCACCCCATTGTTTGTCCAAGTCTCCCTCTATTTTGTCTTACAACTCTGCTGTTGGTGTCCCCCCCACCCCTCTCTACTGTTCCTTTTGTCCTGTTGCGTCCTGATCCATTTAGTGTTCTAGCTCTTCGACGAGCCTTGGCTCTGTACAGTATACAAACAAGAACAGTCATAGGTCGGCAACCATTGTGCAGGCCTGATGGGCCAAATTGTCTCTTTCAGTGTTGAAGTTCCTTGGAAGGGATTCATCTATTATATATTGTGAACCGTGATGTCTGTCCATGCATTTCTTCTGTATCCCTTTTACAGCGGCAGCCGCCCGTGCTGCGTTTGAAAATCTCGACATTCACTTTTGAAATGACGGGAGAACAGGCCTGAATAATGTTGGCCCCAAGTTTTATTTTGCAAGCAGGTCATTTTGTCCTCTTTTTAGACAAATTGAACCTCCGCCGCCCGATGTTGCACCACTAATTTGTGGTGGGTTGTACAAGTAACTAAGAGCTTTGGCTCTGAGTGAAAGCAAGAGTGCAACACAATTAACCTTTTTAAAGCCCATGAAATAATTTAAATTGATAAATTAACTTAAACTTTTCCCATCACAAGGATATTTTGCTTGCTTTTCCCTTTACTGGGAATAGGTACTTTTCCTTGTAGAGATTATAGAGCTGGCCTTAATCTCTTGGTGTGGCAATTCTGGTGAATGTAATATTTATCTTACTGCACTTATATGCGGCTAATGAAGATATACAAATAGTTTTGAATTGACAAATGCTGGAAAATGTCTCCAAAATAAGATGCGGTTTTTTATTGGACTTTAGTCATCCCCACGTTTGGAGTCACAATTTACAGAATATGAGGAGTTAGTGCTAAAACTTCAAGGTTTATGAACGATGCCCAGGCAACACGTAGAAAGAAATAATTTGGAGATTGTCAGGTGGGATATCCTTAAAAATGGTTAATCTCACACAGATTGCCAATGTATTTAATATGTAGAAAGGCCAAATTAAAAAAAAAACATTATGAAAACACCTAGAAAATATTGGAAGTAATGTTACACACTTGCATACTGATGGACCCAAAGACAACATCCAAGTCATACATAACGAGGTATTAACGAGGAATAACACAAAAACCCCAACGCTCTGGGAACTCACAAGTAACACTAATAAACCACATGATGCTTGCAGACTGAAAAGTAACAAATTATCCCTCACGGTCATATTTCATCAGCAAATTCTAAGAAGTCAGGAAGGCCTCACCTTGACCATCATAAACTTTTGTAGTGGGTCATACCACTGCAAAAGTACGAGGCTCGACTGCATCGCCGCACACAGGTAGTTGTTTCCTGTATTCACATTTTTATCTGTAACAGTAAGGAATGACAGGAAGAAAAGGAGAGACGAAGAGTAAACAAAACCCAATATTTAAATGACTTCCTGTTTTAGAGGGATATTTTCATTGACTGTAAGAGTACCACCAATTTACCAACTTAAGCAAGTCGCCGATTTATGTCGTGGATGCGTTCCTAAAAACTGCTACGTTATACAAAACGATGTTATTCGGACACAATTTTCCCATAAATATAGTGTTATAATGGGGAGATATGTTGACAGTGGAAAATTTTTTGGTCACCCTAATTTAAATTGACCTTCATTTAAGTACATATCAGATATACTTAAGTGCACTTCACTACAGGGCGAAACACGTGAAACTGGGAGATAAAGCGACGTGGCATCCACCGAGCACTTGCCATGTTGTCAGTTCTCCACTAGCGGGTGACGCGACGTTTTCACTTCTACACTGGCAGACAGTAGGCTACTGTATTTTAAAATTTTGCAAGGTGCACTGCAGTAATGACCTTCAAAATGTTGAACGACATTATCTATCGAAACAACGCAGACACTCGACGTAAATCGGAGACTTACTGTACAATTAAATAGATATGGCCTGCAGCTTCAATCCCAGGATAATGTGCCAAAAGTGACATGCCAAATGCCAAAAGTGACAGACAAAAAGGTGCGGATGGTGCGGATAATGATATGCCAAAAGTGACGGACAAAAAGGCACTTGGAAAATGCACTTGAAATCGTAATCACAAAACCAATATGGCAGGAATGACAAGAATAGTCTGAAAAACAAACAGGCCCTCCTCTCCCTGCACACATTTCCTGGTTCCAATTTTATTTGACCCAAAAAACATCTCACTCGTACTTAAACTATCACCCACCTGCACAGCACTTACGACAGCCCTTGGTCTCTGCAATCCTGCAGGTCGGGTTTCTCCTGTAGGAATGTGCAACATAAATGTTAATGGATGTTATCCTGACATTGAGCATTTAAGCTCCATGTACAACATTTTATTCTCACTTAAAGAGAATGCTGGAATAAAATTTCTTTTTCAAATGGACACAAAGGCCTCATTCCCAAGGGGATCAACTACAACTAGAACGGCACTCAGTAAAGTGTATACAGCCACCAGGCTGAACAGTTTATGTTTTGTATCCACTGATAGGCCGGATCTGTATCCAGACCTGAACCAAAATCTAATCAGCTTTTTATTGTCACCTTACCAACTCATCCACCAAGTTTAGTCATAACTCGTCGATAACTTTTAAAAATATGTTATATATAACTTTTTGCCCGATCTCTCAATGGTGAAGAATCACTTAAAAATAAAAAAAATTCTCATATCCAAATCCACACTCAGATCTTCACCAAAATCGAATTGATTCGTCCTTGTCAAACAACCAACCTGTCCACCAAGTTTCGTCCAAATCCGTCCATAACTGTTTGAGATATCGTGCTATGTATCAGTTTTAGCCCGATTGAAAATTGATTAATTCAGTTGAAAATTAAATAATTCTCGTATCCGAATCCATACTCAGATCTTCAACAAAATAGAACCAATTCGTTCTTGTCAGACACCCAACTTGTCCACCAAGTTTCGTCCAAATCCATCCATAGCTTTTTGAGATATCGTGCTATGCATCGTTTTTGGCCCGATCTCCCAAAGGTGAAGAATCACTTTAAAAATTCGAGTAGCCGGATCCGGATCTTCACCAAAATGTCATCATTTAGTCCTTGTCACATACACTACCTCTCTGCCAAATTTCGTTCGAATCCGTCACAACTTTTTGAGATATCTTGTTCACAGACAGACAGACAAACAAACAAATAGGGGTGAAAACATAACCTCCATCCACCTTTGGTGGCGGAGGTAACAAGTGAGCACACCTGGCCAACATGTCCGAGATAACAGGAAGGCGTTGTTCCCGACGGGCTTGTTCAAACAGCACGAGTAGTGCATGAGAATACAGGTACGACGGAACTTTGCCTGCAACAAAACCGGAGAGCAGCTGAGTGATTAAGGTGCGGTTACAAGATACTTGGAGATACAGATGGTCCTACTTCACGGAATGTCACCAACCAAACAGGATAAAGTGATAAAATAAACAGTAAATGATCAAAATGTAAACTGACTTTGCTCATGTAGTTAAATTTGGCTTCCTACCTGACACAGACATGAGGACGTTCTTCATCACGTACAGCCACGTGCACTTCCTTGGGACAAGCTACAGAGAAGAGTGCAGGTGCACAAAACAGTAAGCTACAATTTGAATCACAAGTTCCCTAGGTGAGCTTCCTATGAACTGTACCATCAGCACTGACGGAAAGTCCGACCTCTATGCACAGCACCCATGTTGATGACATAATACACCAACACCTGTGTATTGGAATGAGAAAGGAAGAAGAAAGTTGGGAAGGGAGAAGGAGGCCGCAATTTACCTGCTCCATTGCAGCTTCATGAAGCTCGTTCAGGTTGATGGTGTAGATTCCTTCATCCGCACCAAAAATTAGGTACTGATCTGCACAGCAACAGAAGAATGGAAATAAAAAGGGCCCAAGCCATAATTACAGCTTTACTTTGCAACATCAAAATATTTTTGCCATAGGGCAGCGGGGACGAAACCTACCCCGGGTATCTGGATGAACCCATGAGGAGGCACAATGGATGGTAAGGGGGCAGCCGTTGAAGATTTTTGAAAAGCAAGCACCCATCTGTACAAGAACAAATTTATCAGGAATTCCCAAGCTCTATTCAAGCAACATAAACAGGTTATTAACAGTTGACGTGAGGTTGACGACAGCACAACAATGAATAAATGAAGTAAATGTTGTGGAGAAATCAGGGAATGAAGGCCATACACTTCAGTGACCAATCATTACTTTTGGGGGGGGGGGGGGGGGGGAGAGAAGGAGTTGATGAAGAAGATGAGCAGCAAATCTTACATGCACTTTGGGAGTTGGAGGTAAGCCATTCGGTTGAAGTTTCTGAAATGCAATTAAAAATACTAATTAATCAACAGCAGTAAAACTATCAAGGAAATATGACAAGGAATGAAAGTTTGTGTTTGTACTGAGCTTCCTGAACATATCCTCGAATAAATAAACAGCAAAGTATAGATCTAATTCTGTAGATCACATCTCTAAAACACCTGATTAGCATGAACACCTGTGACAAACAATTAGCGTAAAGATTATTTCTCTCACTCAGGCCCACTCCGAGACTTCATCAATGCAAGATAAACTGCTGCCTGAAGATGTTCCGACCTGCAGGCCTGTTCACATTTGAATTCGATTCCTCTGACAGTCAAGTTTTAAATGAACAAACAACCGTTCATCTTCATCGTCTGAACGGCTTGTCCTGTGTCCTGTATAGCCTCAACTTTACATCAGTTTTTAAGTAGGAAATAAAATATGGTAATTATTGATGCAATGGGATGTCACACCTGCATGCAATCTTTATCATCTCTGGGCAAGAGTTCAGGAGGACCGTCAAGTTGATCTGGTGAATCTTCAAATTGCTCTGTAAACATTTCGCAGAGTGTGAGAATGATTGCTGTGACTCGTATGATTTAATGACCCATTTTATGCCTCCCAGCACAATGGAGAATCTCTACTTATAGTGGAATGGGTAGAATGTTGGCTGAAGGAAACAGTTCCAAGAAGCAGGATGATGCCAAGATGGAAGGTAATAATAATAATAATAATAATAATGCATTTATTACCTTCGCAAAAGCGGAAGGTTATGTTTTGATCGCTGTGTATTTATTTGTATGTCTGTGTGTGTGTGTGTGTGTGTATGTTATTCGCATAACTCAAAAAGTATTCAACCGAATTGCATGAAATTTGGTGGGATGATTGGTTATTATACGGGACACATTTGATTAGATTTTGGGAGCAATCGGGTCAAAGGTCAAGGTCAAGGTCACGAAAAGGTCAAAATCGTATTTTTACCATAGCGCGGTCAATTTTTATCCAATTGGCATGCAACTAATGCCAAAATGTTCAGAATTCAATGCCCGATCTTGTTTGTCATAACTCGGTCAATTCTTATCCGATTTGCATGAAATCAGCACCAAACTGTTCACTGTTCTGTTCCCTACACTCCCATGCCAAGTACAGAACAGTAGCTGCGGCGAAGGTATGCGCTCTACCGAGTGCCCGTTCTAGTTTTATATAGCGCTTTTCAGGAAGCCCAAAGACGCTTTGACAGAGTGCAAAACATAATGCATAGCAAAACATAAAAATAATTGCAAAAAAAGAAGAATCAATAGGGAAATATTCAAAGCACAAAGGAGGGAGAAGGAGAGGAGATAGTCAGGGGTTAGATGCTGTGGGTTAAATGTTGAATGCAGTGTTGAACAGGTGGGTCTTGAGTGATGTTTTGAATGTGGTGAGTGAGGAGGAGTCTCTGATGGTGTGAGGTAGCGAGTTTCAGAGGGTGGGAGCAGCGATGGAGAAGGCCCTGTCCCCCCAGGATCTAAATTTGGTCCGGATGGGGGGGGGGGGGGGGGTCAGGAGGTTGGTACCAGCAGAGCGGAGGTTGCGGGTGGGAGTGTGTCTGGAGAGGAGGTCATGTTTGTAATTTATATAAATGACATAAATTAAGGATTTTAACAAAATTTTAAGACAACACCAAGTAAGCGGGTAAGATAATTAACTTGGAAGAAAAAAAACCAGCAGGTGCAGAACATTTTGGATGTTTGATAGGAATGAGGAAGGAAATTATAGATGGGAGTGAATTTTCGTAAATTAAAAAATAATGGGAATCGGAAGAAAAAAAAATCACTTTTTTAATGGGGAGATTCTCCAGTGATAAGATCAGCAAAAGGATTTAGTTGTTATTGTAGACAAAACATTCAATAAGGCAATGAGGTTTCAGGCAGCATTAAATAAGACAATAAGAATATTGTATTGTGTCACATCAGGAAGGTCGTTACATAAGATTAAATCTGAAAAAGCAGCAAAATCTTTCTCGAGAAGTCTGATTAAGTCATAGTAAAGGTATTGTGCACAGTTCTTGGTCGCCACATTATTATTAGGATAGTTGCATTTGATAGCATTCGACTGGAATGGTATTGGGCCTGATGAGTCTCAATTACAAGGAAAGATTAGAAACAAAATAAATAAATAAATAAAAAGGCTGGGATATTTACATTAGAAAAAAGTTTATGTGAGGATATGTTAGAAATACTGAAGGTATTGAGAATTGACAAATATTATTTTATACCATTGTGGTAGAGGATATGACCTGGAGTTGTCAGGGGCACAGCTCGAAGAGATGTGAAAAATAGAGTGAGCTACAACCAAGATGAGACAGGAATTTGTTTAATTCTGGGAGTCGTATGCTCAAATGTTTACCAGGAAGAATAGTGGAAGCAAGGATAGTTGATCAGTTTAAGGAAGTAATTTGAATACTTTATTGTAGCAAGAATAAAGCCTGGTGTTGGGCTAGCGGCTAGGGTGCCAGCTTAGGATCCAAGGATCCTGGGTTCGAATCCCGGTCGATCGCTGAATTAACGCCAGGGGGGTTGACTCAGCCTGTCATCCTTCCGAGGTCGGCAAATTGAGTACCAGTTCACTGGTAATTCCCTGCTTGTCGTAAAAAGGCGACAAAAAGGGTTGGCGGCAGGAAGGGCATCCGGCCGTAAAACATTGCTTCAAAAAGGGGACCAAAAAAACAACAACAACCACGGTCCCCGAAAAAGGCCAACCCCCGCTTTGCGGGGAAAAATGGCCTCTAAAGGTGTTTATTGTAGCAAGAATAAATGGATCAAGGCGGCTGAGAGCGAGTAGGCAGGTGGGAGGGTGTATGCATACCGAGCCTTTTGACTCACCCTATATGTCTTTGCACCAGGTGAATCAAAAGTTCGGAAACAAAGGAAGCGAAAAACTAATCTGGAAACCTGTAAAAACGCCAAGTCAAAAACTATGTAAAACTATATTTCTGGACTTTTGACTCACCCTGTATATACACAAACACGAATGCCCTCTCTATCTCTCTCTGTCGGTCTGTTCCTTATCTACAGCCATGTCTTTAAAGCTACACACTCCATCCTCGGGCTACAGATACAACTTTGGGTGGGAAGTAACATGAGCTATGTGGCCGTGGCCACAGAGGTCATTTTGAGGCTGGAATTTGATGCCAAAGTGACCAATGTAGCATTTTTTGGCAAACAGGACGACAAATTGGTTGAAAAGGCCAGATCTTTTAAGTGCAACACCATTAACGTTTTTAATGTTGATGAAATATTTTAAATCAGATCAATTTAAACTTTTACCAATACTGAGGACAGCATTTTTGCTTGCTTTTGCCATCCCTGGGGATGGATACTTTTTCAAGTATTCCATAAAAATGAATTTGTACATTTGTTTATTTATATCTTTGTTTATATACAGTGCATTCAGAAAGTATTCAGACCCCATAACTTTTTTCACATTTTGTTATGTTGCAGCCTTATGCTGAAATCGTTTAAATTCATTTTTTCCCTCATCAATCTACACTGGATACCCCATAATGACAAAGAGAAAACAGGATTTTAGAAAGTTTTGCCAAATTTATTAAAAAGAAAAAACTGAAATATCACATTGACATAAGTATTCAGACCCTTTCCTATGACACTTGAAATTTAGCTCAGGTGGCTCCCATTTCTCTTGATCATCTTTGAGATGTTTCTACACCTTGATTGGAGTCCACCTGTGGTAAATTCAATAACCACAATTCAAGTAAATTCAATTTATGTGGTGATTTCAACTGTCACCATGCCGATTGGCTGGGGGTGGGTACCTCTCTCACCAGCCATGGCTCTTCAGCAAAGGACTTCTGTGACTCACTGGGACTGACACAATCTGTCAATTTCCCAACCCGGATCTCAGTCAACGGAGAATCTTCTCTTCTGGACTTGGTTTTGACTAACTTCCCTGAAAATGTCTGCTGCTCTTCTTCTGCTCCAATCGGCTCTTCTGATCATGTGCTTGTTAAAGTGGACATCTCTCTGACCATTTTCAAAGAGCCTCCTCAGCGTCGACGAGTCTGGCATTTCACTCAGGCCAACTGGCACGGTCTTCAAGCAGCCATCAATCATCTGGACTGGTCTCCCATCTCTACTGCCTCTGACATCAACTCATCCTGGGAATTCTTCCAAAGTAAATTGCTCTCTCTCATGCACAGATTTATCCCTTCTCGTCTTCAGTTGTCATACCCTTCCTCCCGTCCATGGTACACTGAATCTTGGGGTGAGGCTATTGCCCAGAAACAACTTGCTTTCGTCTCCTGGAAAGCAAATCCAACGGAAGGAAATCTCATTTCCTTTCACAAAGCCCGAAACAAGTGTGTGTCCACCCTCAGGAGAGCCAGGAAACAATATCTCTCCGTCCTCAGGACCGAACTCTCTTATCTGTCTCCCTCTTCCAAATCCTGGTGGCGTCTGGTGAAATCTGTTTCTGGTGTTTGTTCCCCCTCCATCCCCTCCCTCACCTTAAATGGCCACACGGCTGACTCCGCACGTGAAAAAGCTGAATGCCTCAACTCTGTGTTTGCCTCTAAATCTTGTGTCCCAAACCCATCCCTCTCTGTACCCACCGTACCCAGTCGTACCCAGCTGCTCCTGGACTCTGTGTCCTTTCCTCCTGACAAGGTGGAAAAGTTTCTGTCAACCATCGACTCTGATTCTGCAACTGTACCTGACGGCATCAGCCCACGGGTCCTAAAATCATGTTCTTCCGCTCTTTCACTCCCCCTCTCTGTTCTCTTCACCCTCTCTTTTGCTCAAGGTCATCTTCCATCTGCTTGGAAATCTGCCAACATCACCGCTTTGCACAAAAAAGGTGCAAAAACAGATCCCAGCAACGACAGACCAATCAGCCTTCTCCCAATTATCAGCAAAGTCATGGAATCCATCATTGCTTCAGATATGAAATCTTTCCTCTTCTCCAATGGCTTGATCTCTGATCATAAATTTGGTTTCAGACCTGGACACTCCACTCTGGACATGCTGCTTCTGCTTTCTCAACAATGGATGGAGGTCCTCAATGCCAAACAGGAAATTAGAGCAGTCTCCCTTGACATATCACGTGCCTTCGATATGGTCTGGCACCCAGCTCTGCTCACCAAACTCTCCTCTTTTGGTATCCATGGAAATCTCCACGCATGCCTGGCGGACTTCCTCTCTAGTCGTAGTCAACATGTGGCCCTGAATGGGTTTCTCTCATCTCCTCTTCCTGTTCAGGCTGGAGTTCCCCAAGGCAGTGTTCTGGGCCCTGTGCTTTTTCTGGTCTTCATCAATGATCTCTCTGACTCTCTTGAAAATCCTCTCTATCTCTTTGCTGACGACTCTACTCTCTGTCGCTCCATTCTTCATCCCTCAGATCGGCAGTCTGCAGCCTCCTCACTCTCTGCAGACCTTGACAAAATCACAGACTGGGCAAACAAGTGGAACATGTCTTTCAATCCTGACAAATCTCACACTCTTACGATGTCTCTCCGAAAAGACCGACTGGACAACCCTCCCATCCACTTTCTGAATAATCTTCTCCAAGAAGTTCTGTCACTCAAGCTTTTGGGTCTCACTATCTGCCATGATCTTTCCTGGAAAAACCACATTTCAAATCTGGCCTCCAAAGCCAGTCGCCGACTGGGCATCCTCCGTCGTGCGAAGTCCTTCCTTGGCACACCTGAGCTCCTCACCACATACAAGGCTTTCATCCACAGCTCAATGGAATACTGCTCTCCCCTCTGGGCTGGTGCTCCTGCCTCACACCTAGCTCACCTTCACGCTGTTGAAACAAAAGCATTCAGAATCATTGGAATCTCCCGCGATGAAGCTAACTCCAAGGGCCTCTCACTCACTCACCGCAGGCAGGTTGGTGGTCTTTCCGTCTTCTACCGACTCCTCTCTGGCCTTGCCCCCCCAGCTCTCTCTGGGCTTTGTCCCACAAATATTCCTACAGGTCGCACAAGATCTGCCTGCAACCCTCTTTTGGTTAAACTGCCAAAATCAAGACTCTCTGCTCACCTTCACTCCTTCATTCCTCTTTTCTCCCGCCTCTGGAACAAACTCCCTCACTCTCTTCAATCCCACTCCACCCTCCAAGTCTTTAAAACAGCTGTTCACCACCATCTCTTATCTTCCCCCATCCAAAACCTTGATCTTTTCTACCCCCGCTAATTTCACCCCAATTCCACTTTTTGAAATACCAACTTTTGTCCTGGAAGTCCTTGGTGTCCTTGTGCTTTATACTTGCCCTCCATCCATACTCCCTCCCCCCCCCCCCCCCTTCCCACGCCTCCTCCCCCCGGGCCCTCTCCCTTCCACACATCTCCCTGCTCTCGGATGTTGTGTGTGTGTGCTTCCCCTTTTCTCCCCATCTTTTCTTCCGCTCCCTCTTTTTGTGTATTTTGTTTGTCTGGTCGATTTGTTTGTGAAGTTAATGTTAGCTCTTTCACGAGCCTCGATTCAGTATACAAAAAAAAAAAAAAAAAAAAAAAAATTTGATTGGACATGATTTGGAAAGGCACACACCTGCCTATATAAAGTCTCACAGCTGACAATGCATATCAGAGCAAAAACCAAGCCATGAGGTCGAAGGAACTGCCTGCAGAGCTCAGAGACAGGATTGTGTCGAGGCACAGATCTGGGGAAGTCTACAAAAAAATTTCTGCTGCATTGAAGGTTCCCAAGAGCACAGTGGCCTCTATAATTCTTAAATGGAAGAAGTTTGGAACAACCAGGACTCTTCCTCGAGCTGGCCACCCGGCAAAACTGAGCAATCGGGGGAGAAGGGCCTTGGTAAGAGAGGTGACCAAGAACCCGATGGTAACTCTGGCTGAGCTCCAGAGATCCTGTGTGGAGATGGGAGAAACTTCCAGAAGGACAACCATCACTACAACAATCCACCGATCTGGGGTTTATGGCAGAGTGGCCAGACGGAAGCCTCTCCTCAGTGAAAGACACATTGGCCTTTTTCGGGGACCGTGGCCTTTTTCGGGGACCGTGGTTGTTGTTTTTTGGTCCCCTTTTTGAAGCAATGTTTTACGGCCGGATGCCCTTCCTGCCGCCAACCCTTTTTGTCGCCTTTTACGACAAGCGGGGAATTACCAGTGAACTGGTACTCAATTTGCCGACCTCGGAAGGATGACAGGCTGAGTCAACCCCCTTGGCGTTAATTCAGCGATCGACCAGGATTCGAACCCAGGATCCTAGGATCCTAAGCTGGCACCCTAGCCGCTAGCCCAACACCAGGCCCAACACCAGGCTTGCAGCAAAAATAATTTTTGTAGGCTTCCCCAGATCTGTGCCTCACAATCCTGTCTCTGAGCTCTGCAGGCAGTTCCTTCGACCTCATGGCTTGGTTTTTGCTCTGATATGCATTGTCAGCTGTGAGACCTTTTATAGACAGGTGTGTGTCTTTCCAAATCATGACCAATCAATTGAATTTACCACAGGTGGACTCCAATCAAGGTGTAGAAACATCTCAAAGATGATCAAGAGAAATGGGAGGCACCTGAGCTAAATTTCAAGTGTCATATCAAAGGGTCTGAATACTTATGTAAATGTGATATTTCCGTTTTTTTATTTTTAATAAATTTGCCAAAACTTTCTAAAATCCTGTTTTCTCTTTGTCATTATGGGGTATTGAGTGTAGATTGTTGAGGGAAAAATGCATTTAAACGATTTCAGCATAAGGCTGCAACATAACAAAATGTGAAAAAAGTTAAAGGGTCTGAATACTTTCTGAATGCACTGCATGCATCAACAACGAAAAAAAAAATACCAAACCAAATTTTGCATGTTGTTTAATAAGGATGCCTCAAGTATGTTTTTTGTTGGGGTATGGAGGTTCACGGTGGGGATGATTTTTGTTGGGGTAGATACCCCAATTGTCTCTATGTAAATGTGCATCATATAGTACCACCTGGTGGTAGCTATTACAGTATTACCACCCGGTGGTAGGTAGCACAGTATTACAAATCATCTTCTTTAAAGAAAGTTTCAACAACTTGATGATGATATGCATTGGTGATGTTGAAATCTGAGTGAGAATAATTGTAATTTTAAAAATGTTTCATTTCACTCAATTTAAGCGGAAGTAAAAACCTAAGCATGCAACACTGAGCTTCACAGTGAAGCGAGAATGCTTTCTGCACATGCCATATATAAGCAGCAAGGATATTTCAGGAAGGTGACTTCCAAGTCGAATGGAAGGTGACTTCCAAGAAGGTGACCTGACTTCCAAGCAGATGGAAGATGACCTCGGGCAAATTATAGAGTGAATAGAGCAGAATGTTTGTGATGTAAAGCATGTTGTCTTTTGATTATATTTGTCAGCAAAGTGACGGGTAAAAATGCCTTATGTATGTGTTTTTATAAAAATATCACTAGTAATTCCCTCTTGTATTTTCGCTGCGTCCTATTATTGTTACATTGGAGGGGGTACGTATTAGCAGGACTACTAAGTAAGCATCGTCAATGTGTTCGCGTAAGATAGATCATTTTCTGTAACCAGCGATCCGTTTGGACAAAGTTGTCCCGTTTTTACAGATGCCATGAGAAGCGGTATCATTGACGGTATAGATTAGGTAGGGAAGTGTGATTCATACATGTTCTCTCTGTAAAACCAGGCAAGGCCCGCGCAAGGTAAAGACAGCGCTCAATATTGACGTGTCAGCAGTTAGTGTGCGGGCCCATAAACTTCCATTGTGATCCAAACTCTAAGTGTAAGCAGTCCACACTGCCATCACAAGGGCCCAGAGAGCGCGATGTCATTGGCGGCCTGAAAGGTGGGGCATGATTGGTTCTGGCAGTGCCAGTGTCATCACCCACTAATGTGAGGTTGCCACGGCAGCAGGGGCGATGTGCCACCTCATTGGCCGATGCCAGTCCATGAGGAAGGACACTCGAGGGATGGGGCATGGCCGTGGAAGAGGGCATAAAGATCATGCATGGATATTGGCAGAAGTCCGAGGCAGATCCGTTAGTTGTGGTAGAGATACAAGGAAATACAAGGAGCTTGGACATGGGAGTAGGCCAATTGTCCCATCATGCCTGTGCTTCATCCACAACCCATCAATTTGATCCATCAGCCTATTCATTGCCTGCGACACAAACCATTCCACCATTTACCCCATTTTATTGGGGAGGGAGAAGTCAGGGGAGGGAGAAGTCAGGGGAGGGAGGGAGGGCAGGGGGAGGTGAGGAGGGAGAAAGAAGAGTGGGGAGCAGAATGATGATGCAGTCAGAGGAACATCACCTGTTCCTCTGACTGGTGATGTTCAGAATGATGTTTCTTTAAATTATGATTTTCAGGGATGAGGACAGTTGGAGGATGAGAAATGAATAAACATTTACAGCACATTCATGTTTTCATGAGACCCACTCATTGACGTCACAATTACTGAATATGAATGCAATCACCCATCCATACTTAAGCTACCAACCAGTCCTGCCAATGTCCATGTACCTCTCTATCCCCAATTCTGTAGTTCTTTGTTTTCTCCTCCAATTTACTTTCCTGATATCGTCTGCAACTAGGCAGAAACAATTTCCACAATAAGTAAGTAAATAAATAAATCCTCAGCATAGTTCCCATAAATAAACAGATGCCATAAGTCAGCCCATGTCATCCTGGACTCTCGGCTGGTTCCATGTGAGACTAAAACAGCACTCCGTCGAGCAGGTACCTCCACGAGGGTGAACAGGTTACGTTTTTTATCCCACTGATAGGCTGGATCTGCATCGAGCCCTCAACCAAAATCGAATTGACTTGTTCTTGTCAACTGCCCAGCTTATCCACCAAGTTTTGTCATACCCCATCCACAACGTTATGAAATATCAAGCTATATATCGTTTTGGCCCTATTACTCAATGGTGAAGCTCTAGCCTGGAGCACCACTCTAGCCTGGAGCCCACCTTCCTTGTGGAGCAAGTGTGAAAGCTGAGGCAGAAATGGCTTCTCTGGCCTGTCGTGTGCTTGCCCCAAAGCCGGGAGGTGGTCAGAACTCGGTAGTGGTGGGCGAGCAGGCGGCGATGAGCTGATTGAGCGTTCTGGAACAGGTGGAGGCTGCCCATTGCCTACAGATGGACGCCTGGCGAGATAAAGATATTAACAATACAGTTGAAATGCTAATATTGAATGTTTTCCCCCCATACCTAATCCAAGGATTATATTTGCCAAAGTTTATTACCACAGGACTGTCATAGTACTTGCGTACCAGTGGGGTGGCAGAGGTGGAGGATTTTGGTCCTGAAGTTGCCGAGGTGAGTTCGTAGATGGAGATGGAATCACCTGGTCAGACCTTGGGCTGTAGGCAGGTGGGGGTACCAATATCGGATGACTGTTTTTCCTGTGTTGGGGCGGACGATATGAGGGAAGTCCACCAGGTTGTTGGGTGGGAGCAATAGAGAGGTAGCGGCCATCATGTGACTGACGCCTTGGCTCGAGCTGAATAGTACCTGGATTATCAGCGAGTTGCATGAAATTTGGCTGAAAGCAGAGAAAGCATAGCATCAAGGTGTTAGCATCTTTCCCCACACAATATAGATGGCACTCAACTTTCACACCATTTCAATCAAACTTGACATACACTCATGATTATGTGCTAGGATAGCCTCACGGATACACACTCGCCTCCGAGCTATCTAGCCTAGTCAGCTATAAACTGTCAACCTGGTGTTTCGCATGCAGGGCAAGGCAAGTGTGTGCCGTCCCTCGGAACGACATTAGACTGGGCATCCTATCTACCAGCATTAATTATTGGACATTAAATATCCATAGTGTCCTTCGCAAAGAGTAAGCGAGCTACCGCAGGCAACAATAAAAAATTCCAAATTCCTGCTCAAACCAGTGGGGGGCACTGTATCAGCGGCACAGCTGTGCTCCCAACAAAACATAAAATATCACAGTCCCTGGGTTTTCGTAATTTTGCTGTATGGAGTTAAAGGCCATCAGTCGGCCATCTTTGATCAGATTACAAAACAAAATCTTCTGCATATGTATCCTCTCATGTATTATCTTTGTGCCAAGTTTGAACAAAATTGGTTCATGCATGTCTGAAAAATGGTTGGGACCACGTTTAAGGAACGGAATGGCCGCCAGTCAGCCATCTCGGAGCTGATCTTGAAAGAAAATGACGTGCATATGTGTAAGCCATGATTCGTTATCTGCTTGCCAAGTTTTAACATCTGTAAATGCATGTCCGAGAAATGGTTTAGGACATGTTCACCATCGGGTTTTTATGGCGTAGCCCATAGGACAAAGCAGTCTAGAAGAGTGTTTGTCCGTCCGTATGTATGTATGTATGTATGTATGTATGTCCCCTCAAACCTATACCAATCAGAGCTGAGGATCTGGTCACATGACATGGTGATGTGATTACACCTGATGTCATTAAGGCATACAACGGCTGACTCCACACGACGGCATTTTGATTTATATGCCGTTCATGCAAACATATCATCGAACCTGCCATATATCACAATCGCCATGCTCTACCCTTACGTTTTTCATTCAGTGTGAAAGACAAACAAACCGATTGTTAAAATGATCATCAAATATCAAAAGCATAGACGTTACGGATCATTACGGATCTTCCACAGTACGTATAGGCCTTAGGCTTCATGCCTCACCTTCAGGCCGTTTCAAACAAGTTAGCCCAGGTTTCTTAATACAGCAGTGTTGTTTTCGTAATAATAATAATAATAATAATAATAATAATAATAGCGTTAATGCTAATAATATAGTAAATATAATTGTAACACTGCAATCCCTTTGTCGTTATTGCAAAGTTTCTAGATTCAAGCTGTGTATGGTTCATGAGCCAATGATAAGCGGTGTACGGTACAAATAACGCGGAAGTAAGGAATTCACCTCGGTTTTTTAATTTCAATATCATTTTCAGAATAATGATAACATAACGTTAATATTATAGTAAATCTGATCGTAACACTAATCCCTTTGTCGTGACTGCAAAGTTACTGGAGGTTAAAATATATCATCTTCTATATATTAAAGTAGCGGACGTTTGGTGTCCGGCCTCACGCTACGACTACGTCATTATGTCTATGTTGTCATTACAACGGCTGTTTCCACTGACCAATATTTTAATTTACTCGTTCACCCGCTCACTACGGGAGCGGCAGGAAGGGTCATTCCTCTTTGGGGTATATAGATTACAGTCGATCTATGGTTGGGTCTCAAGAACATTGGGTGTGTGTTCATTTACCAAGTTTCTTGTGGAGAGATTGCCAAGTGGTTTAAGCATTTGGGGAAGCACTTCATTCAAAGCTGTTAAGGAACGGCTGGCTTGGCAAGCGCGAGCTAGCTGCTTGGCAAATGAGTACAACCCGGGCTTCATCCCTTTCAGTTTCGTGTTTAACAGCAGGAAAAGTGGGTTTCATTGGTGGTTTTCAAAACAAAATCTTAATTGGTGGGTTTCAAAAGGCCGCTACGAAAAATGCCACTTTTCTTACCCTTGTGGGGTATATCGATTACAGTACATTTTCGCTCAGTTCTGTAAGTAAAACTTACCTCACGGTTGTCGGGATTCCCCCAAATTTCTTTTTTAAATGTTATAAACAGCATCAGCGACTGTTTAAAAAGTTAATCGTATGTGTTTGTGGTTTTAATAATATTTTACAAGCCCATCTATGCCACTGTTGGACTTCCGGTCTTGTTTACAACTAAAATGGCTGCCAGTCGGTCATCTTTGATCGCATCATGAAATAAAATGCTGCACATATGTATACCATCATGTAGTCTTCGTCCAAAGTATGAACACAATCGGTCCATATATCTCCGAGATATGCTTGTGCATGCTCGACGTACACACAGATGGACGGACATACAGACGAGACCCAATCCTTAAACCCCCGTTTCGGACTCAATCCAATGGGGCAAATAATGCTACCCATCACCATGTGCTGCTTACAAAAGAAGAAGAAGAGATATAGCTATGCCAATATCTGTTTTAGCTTGTCTGTACAGAAAGTGAAATCAATATTTGTGATCACCTGTCCACAAGGTATCTGAATTATTATCTCCGCCAACGGAGGTGGATGGAGGTTATGGTTTCACCCCTGTTTGTCTGTCTGTTTGTCTGTGAGCAGGATATCTCTAAAGGTTATGGACAGCTAGAGGCGAGACTTGGTGGACAGGATGGGTGTGTGACAAGGACGAATTGATTAGATTTTGGTGACTATCTGTTTCCAAATATTAGTGTCGTTTAGTTTTAATAATGATGTCTGTCACAAGGCAATAAAGTCACATGTAAATTTGCCACATCATGCCGATGCCATATTCATACATCAGCACTGATGTAACGAGTGCTAATTATCCAGCTAATCCGAAACAGAGATTCTTGACCAAGACAATGGCACAGAGTAGCAACTCTGAAAGAAAATATGGGAACAACTTCAATAACCAAACTGCAAATTAGACTATAGATTTTGCATCTATCCACCATCTAAAGGACAGAATGCGACTCGATGCAGAACCTCTGCTTGCACCACACAAGGACAGCAATCTTCATCGAAGTCCAATCCTATTGAGAATCAAACCAAATAAAGTCTGCAACATTTTGCTATACACAACAGGAACTAAACTATCTTCAACTTCGCTAATGCATCACCCTCCTAATCAAGCAATATGTTCGAGCAGACTATATATGAATGAATGAATAATTATACATACCTTTGGTGGCAATGGAGGTGGAACTGGTTTTAAACTGCAGTGGAGAAAGGGCAGTAAGCAGGTGTTTGGGAAAACATTATGATGCAAATTTTAAGAGGCATGCAAAAGGCAACAAACCTTACCATGAAACTCATTTTTACTACACTAGTACACCTGTTCACTACGAGGGTGGTAGGAGGCCAAAGCTCAGCTAATGCCAGAAAAAAGACAGGCAATTGTAACTTTGAGAAAAGAAGGCCTTGAAACAGTTGCAATGCTGGAGCTGTTTAGCTCGGTGCTGTAAGACGGCTGTTGTGCAGACTGGTGACTCGGATTACGTTTCATGACTCAGTTTCATGACTTGTCCTGCGATTCTGTTGTGATTCTTGGTCGACCAGAACATTTTCTATCAACATTTTTACCAGTTTTGTTATGTTGTTTAATGGCACAAGCAATTGCATTTGCTGACACTTGTAATTTTTTTGCAATTTGTCTCAAGGATTGGCCTTCTTTTCTAAAAGTTACAATTCCCTGTCTTTTTTCTGGTGTTAGCTGAGCTTTGGCACCCATGTTCATGCAATCTGAAACACAAAAACATTTATTAGATTGTATGGCTGGCCTTTTTGTGAACATTTTTTGCAACGCCTGGCAATAATAGACATTGCACGTGATGAAGAAACTAAGCACAAACATTCATTCCACACAGAGCAGAGTATTTGTAAACAGTTTTTGCTCCTGAGATGAAACGTTAATAACAATAACATTAACTTCGCGTTTCAGTTTGGATTTAGTATTGCACTTTTCGACCTATTTCCAAAAATTGCTTTCAACCTACGTTTTGCACAAAAAGATGCATTGAAGCCCAATATATTTATCAGTAGATAAGCAGATATATCTTTGGTAAGAGTTTTGTTAAATCTTAGGTTCATTTTGCACATTAAACAGTAAAATACCAAAAAATGTTGGGTGCACCTAAACTTTTGACTGGTAGTGTATATACACAGTGCATTCAGAAACTATTCAGACCCCTTCACTTTTTTCACATTTTGTTATGTTGCAGCCTTATGCTGAAATCGTTTAAATTCATTTTTTTCCCTCATCAATCTACACTCAATACCCCATAATGACAGAGAAAATGGGATTTTAGAATGTTTTGCAAATTTATTAAAATAAAAAAACTGAAATATCACATTGACATAAGTATTCATACCCTTTGCTATGACACTTGAAATTTAGCTCAGGTGCCTCCCATTTCTCTTGATCATCTTTGAGATGTTTCTACACCTTGATTGGAGTCCACCTGTGGTAAATTCAATTGATTGGACGTGATTTGGAAATGCACACACCTGTCTTTATAAGGTCTCACAGCTGACAATGCATATCAGAGCAAAAACCAAGCCATGAGGTAGAAGGAACTTCCCAGTGTGTACCCTGGTTAGAATAGGTACACCGTATCCCTGCGTGTCATAAGAGGTGACAAAGAGGGTTGGCGTCAGGAAGGGCATCCGGCCATAAAAACATTGCCTCAAAAAGAGAACCATGACAATTACAACTACATATGGGCAGGGTACAGCGTGAAGTGGAGATCGTTTTCTGAGGTTTGAGACAAGGAATGTAGGGACAATGACAGGGAGATCAGGAGAAGTGGTGGAAGTATTGGTCAGAAGAAGAGTGGACATATGTTGTGTGCAAGAGACGAGATGGAAGGGACGTGGTGTGAGAATGGTGAAGGGTAGGCAGGGACAGAAATACAAGTTTGTGTGGCAAGGGTGCCCAGAGGGCGTGAATGGTGTTGGTGTCCTGTTTTCTGAGGAGTTTGTAGACAGTGTGGTGAGTGTGATTAGAGTGAGTGATAGGTTGATGATGGTGAAAATGATGATTGGAAAGCTCTTGGTGAACGTCATCTTGGGATATGCTCCGCAGGTTGGTCGGAGCGATGAAGAGAAGGACAAGTACTGGTGTGCGATAGAGAAGCTGATGGAAAACGTGAAAGATGAGGAAGTTGTTGTGGTAGGAGGAGACCTAAATGGGCATGTGGGAAGGAGTATGGACGGTTTTGAGGGAGTTCATGGGGGTTACGGATATGGTGTGAGAAATGGAGAAGGTGAAAGGATTTTGGAGTTTGCTGATGGAGCTGATTTGTTGATTTGTAATACTCAGTTCGAGAAAGGGGATAATAAACTTGTTACATACACGTCAGGTGGGTCGACGACAACCGTTGACTACCTGATGGTGCGTAGGTGAGATAGGGGGCACCTCCGGGACACAAAGGTGATCCCGGGGGAGGAGGCTGTTTCACAGCACCACTTGGTTGTCTGCGACATAAGGGTGAAAGGTGCGAGGAGAGCTCGGCGGGTGAAGTACCAACCGAGAATGAAGGTGTGGAGGTTGAAAGAGGTGACAGTAAGGGAGGCATTAAAAGAGAGGCTGAGGAGGGAATAGGATGATGTGGTTGAGCTTGAACGTGGTTGGATGTCAATGAAAGATAGTCTGTTGGGAGCCGTTGGTGAGGTATGTGGATGGACAAAAGGACCACCGAGGCACTCAGAACCATGGTGGTGGGATGATGAAGTTGGAAAGAGGATTGACGAGAATAGGAAGAAGTTCAAGGAGTGGCAGAAGGCGAAGGGTACGGGAGCAGAAAAAGCAGAGCATGAAAGTTATGAGGCAGCGAAGAAGGCTGCAAAGAAAGAGGTAGCAAAGGCGCAGGATGCATATAGGAAAATGTTCGGAGAACGCTTGGAGTCGGAAGAGGGTCAGAGAGCGGTATTCAGGATTGCAAAGCAGATAGCGAAAGAGAGGTGTGATGTGATGGGGGTGAGTTGCTTGAAGGATGAAGTGGGACAAATCATTGTGGGCCCAGATGGAATTAAAGGAAGATGGAAAAGACACATGGAAATGCTGTTGAATACAGAGAATGAATAGGATGGCAACATAGAGAGTAACCCAGTTTTAGGACCGGCAGAGAAGATAACTGAGAAGGAAGTTGAGGAAGCGATAAAAGCAATGAAGAGTATGGCCTCCAAATCTGGCCTCCAAAGCCAGTCGCCGACTGGGCATCCTCCGTCGTGCAAAGTCCTTCCTTGGCACACCTGAGCTCCTCACCACATACAAGGCTTTCATCCGCAGCTCAATGGAATACTGCTCTCCCCTCTGGGCTGGTGCTCCTGCCTCACACCTAGCTCGTCTTCACGCTGTTGAAACCAAAGCATTCAGAATCATTGGAATCTCCCGCGATGAAGCTAACTCCAAGGGCCTCTCACTCACTCACCGCAGGCAGGTTGGTGGTCTTTCCATCTTCTACCGACTCCTCTCTGGCCTTGCCCCCCCAGCTCTCTCTGGGCTCTGTCCCGCAAATATTCCTACAGGTCGCACAAGATCTGCCTGCAACCCTCTTATGGTCAAACTGCCAAAATCAAGACTCTCTGCTCACCTTCACTCCTTTATTCCTCTCTTCTCCCGCCTCTGGAACAAACTCCCTCACTCTCTTCAATCCCACTCCTCCCTCCAGGTCTTTAAAACTGCTGTTCACCACCATCTCTTATCTTCCCCCATCCAAAACCTTGATCTTTTCTACCCCCGCTAATTTCACCCCAATTCCACTTTTTTGAAATACCAACTTCTGTCCTGGAAGTCCTTGGTGTCCTTGTGTTTTATACTTCTCCCTCCACCCCCCCCCCCCCCTTCCCACGCCTCCTCCCCCCAAGCCCTCTCCCTTCCACACGTTTCCCTGCTCTCAAATGTTGTGTTTGTGTGCTTCCCCTTCTCTCCCCATCTTGTTTTCCGCTCCCTCTTTTTGTGTGTTTTGTTTGTCTGGTTGATTTGTTTGTGAAGTAAATGTTAGCTCTTTCACGAGCCTCGATTCAGTATACAAAAAAAAAAAAAAAAAAAAAAAAAAAAAGAGTAGAAAAGCGGGAGGGCCGACGGGAGTTGTGGGAGATATGTTGAAGGCAGCAGGAAGTTGGGGTGTGAAGAGAATGACAGAGATCTGTAATCTGGTGGTGAAAGAAGGCCGCATTCCAGGGGATTGGGAACTGAGTACCCTCGTCCCTTCATACAAGGGGAAAGGTGACCCTCTGGAGTGTGACTCGTACCGAGCGATAAAGTTATTGGAGCATGGAATGAAGGTATTGGAAAGGGTGTTGGAGAGGAGGATAAGGAAGAAGATGAAGATCGACGAAATGCAGTTTGGATTTATGCCAGGAAGAAGAACGACAGGCGCGCTCTTTATTGTGAGGCAGTTGCAGGAGAAGTACATGGAGAAGTGGAAGAAGTTGTTTCTTCGGTTTGTTGATCTGGAGAAAGCATTCGAAAGGGTTCGACGCGAAGTATTGACATGGGCATTGAGGAAGTTAGAAGTGGAGGAATGGTTGATCAGAGTGGTGATGGCAATGTACAAAACAGCGTGCACAGCTGAAAGGACGAAGGACGGGAACAGTGTTGAGTTTGAGGTGAAGGTGGGTGTGCATCAGGGGTCAGTACTAAGTCCACTACTATTTGTAGCTGTGATGGAGGTGCTGGCTCAGAACGTAAAGGAGGGTTTACCGTGGGAGTTGTTGTATGCAGATGATCTGGTGTTGATTGCGGAAAGTATGGATGGACTGAAGGAAAAGATGAACAAGTGGAAGGAATGTATGGATACAAAAGGTCTGAAGGTGAATATAGGAAAGACGAAGGTGATGGCAAGTGGTAAAGCATGTGGTGAGGTGGAAAGAACTGGGAAGTGGCCATGTGCTGTGTGCAGGAAGGGTGGTGGAGTGAACTCCATTCAATGTACAATGCGCGCTGAGTGGGTTCATCAAAAATGTAGTGGTCTGAGAGGGTCATTAACCAGTGTGGCAGCTACATTCAAATATAAGGTGTGCACAGAGGGAGCTGCAGATGGAGGAAATGTTGAGTTGGATCTTGGAGACAGCGTGAAGCTGGAAAGTGTGAAAACATTTTGCTACCTCGGAGACATGCTGAATGGAGAAGGTGGATCAGACTCAGCAAGGGTTGCTCGAGTGAGATGTGCATGGAAGAAGTTTCGGGAACTGAGTGGCGTGCTGATGAGGAGGGGAGTGTCGTTGAAGCTGAAGGGAAAGGTGTATGCTGCATGTGTGAGACGTGTTATGATTGATGGGAGCGAGACATGGGTCATGAATGTAGAGCAGCAACGAAGGCTGGAAAGGGTGGAAATGCGAATGGTTCGGTGGATGTGCGGAGTATCGTTGAGAGAGAGGAAGACAAATGATGAATTGCAAAAGATGATGGGAATAGAGCCTGTGATTGATGCTGTGAAGAGGAACAGGTTGAGATGGTTTGGTCATGTGTTGAGGAAGGATGAAAGTGACTGGTTGAGAAGAGTGATGGAAATGAATGTAGAAGGAAGTAGAGGACGGGGAAGACCGAGAAAGACTTGACTAAATATGGTGGAAGAAGAAATGCGGGCAAGGGGGTTAACAAGGAGAGATGCAGAAAATAGGGCAAAATGGAGAAGATTGTCATGGGGACCGCAAGGCTAGCCCCCGCTCGAGCAGGTAAAATGGCCTTAAAATGCATGTTGTTGTTGTTGTTGAGGTAGAAGGAACTGCCTGCAGAGCTCAGAGACAGGATTGTGTTGAGGCACAGATCTGGGGAAGCCTACAAAAGAAATTCTGCTGCATTGAAGGTTCCCAAGAGCACAGTGGCCTCCATAATTATTAAATGGAAGAAGTTTGGAACAACCAGGACTCTTCCTCGAGCTGGCCGCCCGACCAAACTGAGCAATCAGGGGAGAAGGGCCTTGGTAAGAGGCGACCAAGAACCCGATGGTCACTCTGGCTGAGCTCCTGAGATCCTGTGTGGAGATGGGAGAAACTTCCAGAAGGACAACCATCACTGCAACACACCACCAATCTGGGCTTTATGGCAGAGTGGCCAGACGGAAGCCTCTCCTCAGTGAAAGACACATGAAAGCCCGATTGGAGTTTGCAAAAAAAGCACCTAAAGGACTCTCAGACTGAGAAACAAGATTCTGTGGTCTGATGAAACCAAGATTGAACTGGTGGCTTCCGTGAGGCCACTCTGCCATAAAGCCAAGATCGGTGGAGTGTTGCAGTGATGAGTGTCCTTCTGGAAGTTTCTCCCATCTGGCTTGATGAAAGGAAGTTTGAGGAGAAATTACTTCACCTTCATGCCTTGTGTAAAGATGAAGTTAACCAGTTTAAGAGGGAAGGTGTAGGAGAACTTTGGGTGAATATCTTGGCCAATGCTGGCCAGTTCTCCAGCATTGCATTACAAAGCTGACGTCAATCTTTGGCTCAACATATACATGTGATCTAACATTTTCTGCATGTGAGACATTTTCTGCCATGGGGCACATCAAATGTAAGAAGCACAACAAACTAATGGATGGAAACCTCAGAGCTGAATTGCGATGCATCTGCGCATCCCTGACTGTTAATCTGAAAAAGCTTGTTCAAGACAAATCCAACCAGTCGTCTCATTCTGTTTGATGTATTGCAAGATAAGCGTAAATAAATATGTATTTTGCTTTTACTATTTCAAGTTGATGGTAATTCTATTAATTTATGAATGAATAAGCATTTCCTATAACTTGTTATGAAATATTCAGCCTGTATTAAATATATTTAAGCTTATTCGTGGGGTTGTGGTTCGTGCACATGCCCGATTTCAATATTGCGGCCCACTGAGATGGAGGGTCAATCATGAGGCCCACTCACAAGCCTAGGTTGCCCATCACTGCCTTATGCGTATTAAATGTACCCCTTAAATAGATTATTGAGATATAATTTTAGTAGCTACGATACTTAAAAAGGAACAGCAATTAGACAGGGCATGGTAATAGTAAAAAACACAAAATTAAATGCTGTACACAAAGAATATCGTAATAGTGATGTAGGTGCAAAGAAAAAGCTCAACATCATACGTTTTATCGTTTTCGTTTTCATCCTCGCCAGGTAAACTTCCATGACTCCTGCGAAGGTGAGACAGACAGCACACACCATTTATTCATGCAACATGAAAAGGCAAATACTCCTTTGAAGAAGAGCACAGCAGGTTGCCCACGACCCTGAGCATTTCGCTACTCTATAACAGGGTACAGGCCTGATGTTGGCTTAACGGTTAAGGTGGCTGAATTAAGATCTTAGGATCTTGAGTTTGAGCCCTTGTTGTGCCGTTGAAATAATACAAGGTGGGTTGACTCAGTTTATCATCCTTCTGAGGTTGGCAAAATGAGTACCAGCCTAAGCCATTCGAGTACCCTGCGTTGGAGTGTCAACCCATCCAGAATTGTACTCTAGCCAATGACACTTCCTGTGCAGCCATATGCACCTCGCGGTGTGAAATGAATGGTTATTATTATTATTATTGCAGGATACTGTACGTTGGTGCAGGAACATGGAAATTGGCCAAGGCACAAGCATACGATGGCCTACTCCTGCAAAAGATACCGTGGAATCTTTATTGTCCACTAGCAGATGTGACACGAAGCTTAGAAGACCTCCGAAGGATGGCATACTCACTGATGCATCACTTTTCCTGCAAATGACTAGGCCGAGTTCATACTCGCATTGGGATTCAATGCCACACGAGACAAAGGCAAGTCTGGCTATCCTGCCAGATCCGTTCAAGTACTTTCAACAAAATTTTACCATTTGTACATTGTTTTTGAAAATCAAACTTTTGAACACATTTCACATCTTAATTCTGCATTAATTTTGCATCAATTTAATGCGTCATCATTCAAGTACTATATGCAACATAAAGACAAGAATCAAAACCTGAAAAAAAATCCATGGTCGTGTTGTTACATTTGCCTCCGTATTGTTATTCCTTGCTTAGCCACTAGTGCAAACACACACCTGCTTTTAAAGCAGATGCTAAGAATGAATATGATTGATTAATTAATGTACTTTGGATATGAAGTGGAACATGATATAACCTGTTTACCTGCTTTCAAATAATTGCTGCAAAGAATTATTAAGTTTGCTAAAAGTATCATGCATTCAGTACAATATCTGAGCTGGGAGGATTGCCCTCTGAGCCATCTAGCCTGGGTTTGAATCTTGGCCCAGTTATAAACCATCATCCTGGTGTTTCACAGGCAGGGCAAGGTATCAATGTTTGTGCCGTCCCTCGGATGGACGTTAAACTGGATGTCCCGTCTGTCGGCATTAGATAGTGGACGTTAAAGATCCCAGTGTTCTTCAGGAAGTTATTGCCGGCACCAGCAACTAATTCCAAATTACTGCTCACTCAATCAAGTATCCTGCATCTGAGGATTACCCACCAATAATAAATTGTAAGCCATATCCAATGAAACTGCCTCGGCAGCTGCAAGGAACATAAACAAACAAACCCCAATTTAAATATATTTACCATATGAGGGATATGCACAACTAAACGATGGATTAAAAAAATTGAAACTGAATTTAAGTTCCTTCTGAGTTTGTGTTTTTAAAACTCACATTCCATAATTATGACTGCGGTTTGCATGTTGGCATTGTCCCGACTGCAGTGACGAGTCCTGGCTGGTTTCGGGGATTCTACAAATTTGGGATTATCTTTGACTTTTTGCAGTGTTGTTGTGAGTTTGATTCCCTCCCTTCCCCCCTCATGCACCTCCTCCCCTCACTCCAAATGTAGATCATCTGTTGTGCAGCCTGAGCTGATGCAACAGCCGACTTGCAAATACATAGTGAATGTCATACAAAACACCAGGATCCCTCCGAGGATCATTTATGTCAATACGTTAGATCAGTGTTGCAGAAGTTACCATAATGTATTTTTCATTTGACAAATGCTTTCAATACATATCTTGGATCGGTAATAATCGGTTACATTTTTGCCGACTAATACAATTGTGTGAAATTCACCGAGTGATGAAAAATGAAGCTAATGCTATCAAATTGGGATTTTAAAAAAGCATCGCTAATTAAATGCTCGTATAAAAGAGACGAAGTCTTTCCTCGATAAATGAGCATGCTCGATTCATGTAGGCATTCGTTTTGTGTTTTTATCGCTATTGGTGAATGTTACGTACCCCTGGTCTTTGGTAATTTCCACGTTGGGAACATGCTGTGGGGAATGGGTGGACAGGGTTGGGTGAGGGGAACAAACACCAGTTATTGACAAGAGACTCAGACTTGTTCGGCTGTGTGCATAATTTTATCCATTTTGTGACCGACATGCTTCTAAGATAATCGAGCAATGCCTACCTAACTTTCCTGTTTCCTGAAGGACTTGCAAATTGTGATTAAAGAGTAAAAGTAGAAAATAACCCGAATACATCAAATAAGGCAATTTTCTGCATGTGCACTACATGACCAAAAGTATGCGGACACCCCTTCTAATTAGTGGATTTGACTATTTCAGCGACACCTATTGCTGACAGGTATAATCAAGAACACAGCCATGCAATTTCCATAGACAAACATTGGCAGTAGAATGGGCCGTACTGAAGAGCTCAGCGACTTACAACAGGGCACCGTCAACAGGGCACCGTCATGACACCTTTCCAACAAGTCAATTCGTCAAATTTCTGCCCTGTTAAAGCTGCCCCGGTCAACTGTAAGTGCTCTTATTGTGAAGTGGAAACGTCTAGCAGTAACAACAGCTCAGCGGCGAAGTGGTAGGCCACACAAGTTCACAGAACAGGACCGCTGAGTCCTGAAGCCCGTAGTGTGTAAAAATCATCTGTCCTGTGTAAACATCAATGGGTTCCATGGCCGAGCAGCCGCACACAAGCCTAAGATCACCATGCGCAATGCCAAGCGTCGACTGGAGTGATGTAAAGCTCGCCGCCATTGGACTCTGGAGCAGTGGAAACATGTTCTCTGGAGTGATAAATCACGCTTCACCATCTGGCAGTCCGACAGACTAATCTGGGTTTGGTGGATGCCAGGAGAACGCCACCTGCCCGAATGCATAGTGCAAACTGTAAAGTTTGGTGGAGTAGGAATAATGGTCTGGGGCTGTTTTTCATGCTTCGGGCTCAGCCCCTTAGATCCAGTGAAGGGAAATCTTAACGCTACAGCATACAATGACATTCTATACGATTGTGTGCTTCCAACTTTGTGGCAACCGTTTGGGTAAAGCCCTTTCCTGTTTCAACATGACAATGCCCCCGTAAACAAAGCGAGGTCCATACAGAAATGGTTTGTTGAGATCGTTGTGGAGGACCTTGACTGGCCTGCACAGAGCCCTGACCTGAACCCCATCGAACACATTTGGGATGAATTGGAACGCCGACTGCGAGCCAGGCCTAATCGCCCAACATCAGTTCCCGACACCACTAATGCTCTTGTGGCTAAATGGAAGCAAATCTCCGCAGGAATGTTCCAACATCTAGTGGAAAGCCTTCCCAGAAGAGTGGAGGCTGTTATAGCAGAAAAGGGGGGACCAACTCCATATGAATGCCCATGATTTTGGAATAAGATGTGCGAATTTGGGTGTCCACATACTTTTGGTCATGTAGTGTATGTATGTAAGTACATTTGAAAATCATAGAAAAAAAACATGGCTGGTCTGATCTCCACCAAATTTTGCATACATGTTGGTAGTATCCAGGTCATGGGCAGAGATGACGAGGCGAAGGGGTGGGGGTGGGGGGGGGGGGTGGGGGTTGGAGGGTTGGGGGGTTGGGGGAGGTGGAAGACGAATTGCCCAAATTGACCACATATATTAGTGCAAGATAGCATGGCCATTGGCATTGTACAGTACTTGAACCCAGGAAGGCATCGAATCGGTGATATTCTGTGTTACAACCTGATCCAGATTTTACCGAATGTGGAGCAGATTTTGTTGCAGCTCGAGCATTACTTGGCGGAAGTCGGAATGGGACACATTTACTCTAGAAAGGCGGTTCCACATGCAATTCATCCAAAACCACTTTTGCCTTGTAAGAGATGGAATGGACTGCACCTTCTTACCTCGGCACTACAGAGACCTGAGATGGACACCACTAACCGGGTCTTCGAACATCCGTTGGGAGCTGCAGAATAGCCAACCTCTGCCAATAAATACTCAAGAGCTGCAGCAAAGTTTACTCCACATTTGGCAAAATCTGGATCAATCAGCCATATATGAAATCACCGATTTGTTGTCTTCACAGGTTTAAGTACGGTATGATGCTAAGTAAGCTCCGACCAGATACTAACATATGTAATCCACTTGTTTGTGTTCATAATCACAGAATGTGAAAATGAAAGTTGCTTACAATTAGGGGAGTTCACTTTGTTCTGGCAGGGCACTGTAATCGACATGATAAAATTGCTAAATCCATACCAACACAAGTGCAATTCTGTGACAGCTGAGATATTTTCATAACCACAACTTAAACTAAAATAATCTCCAGTTACGCAGCTGTTTAACCCAGCTCTACTGAAGAATGTGCTGAAGCAGGCATACCTCAAGCACCGTGCAAAATGCAGAAGGTTTTTCAATTGGTTTAGGAGACTTCATAGGAGAGACTGTTTAAGATGGTGGGCAGCAGTTGGGGGTGTGGGAGGGTACGAAGGGGAGAGAAAGAAAAATATATCAGGAGACAAATCATCAATTCTGTAATCTGCCAAATTGTGAGATCAAACTGATTTGTGTAGCATCAAACACAAGCACAAGGATGAACAAAATCCTGAAGATTTGGGTTTATACCAGCTTAGAAATAACAGTTATACGATTATATCATCGACTACTCGTGCAACAAGTAACATAATAAGAGGTCTCTGGCAATGACGGCAAAGCAAAATATCAGTTGTGCATTTATTACCACGAAGAAGGAAAAGCGGGGTAATTAGAGGAAGGGTTTTGAGTAGGGAAACAAAATAAATGTGACAGCCCCACTTCATTACAAAAACCATCTCTTGTGCACGAGAACACTAGCAGTGATCAAAACGATTTCTCAGGGTTAAAACTACAGTGCATTGCCCAAAAAGGTATCTGCTCCCACCCTCCGTCCTTCCCTCCCCATTCCTAAACCCTATATTATATCTTGCATCATAAAGCTATTCCAAATATATGGAATTTAATGTAATTGATGAAAGTCATGTTTCAGCATTTCTCCTTCCAATACCCGATGCTCCACAAGGCTGCAGATAGCAGCATTTGCTGGAGACAGGTCAGTGCCACTGATGCAGTGCCCCCAGGATGTTAGAGCAGGAATTTGTAGTTTGTTCATGATACCGGCGATAGCTCTCCTACACGTCGCGAAGGACACCGTGGGATCTCTAATGTCCACTAACTAATGCTGGCAGACGTGACGTCTGTTTAGCGTCCATCCGAGGAACAGCACACACATTGATGAATCTCCCTGCCTGAGAAACACCGGGACGACGGTTTATAGCTGGGTCGGGATTTGAACCCAGGCGAGACAGCTCATAGGCGAGTGTGCTACCTCTGCAATATAAATTTTTAATATATATCAGATAAAAATTAAAATGAACATATGTCACCCACAGGGTGAACCGTATCTTGCCATTTGACCTTGACCTTAATAATTTCGTATGGTGAATAGTATGTCTTCATGACCAACGCACATGAAATATTGAAAGATTTTGATGAGAACTGAGGAAATAATTTTTTCATGAAAATTCCGTTTTTTCGTCATGACGTCATCAAATGACGTCATAGCGTCAAACTGTTTACAGATCTGGGAAGCACTCATCAAGGGCATTCATATGAGGTATTACTCGATATGGTACCTACGATTTCAAAATTTGACCTTGGGGTCAATAATTTTCGACCTCCAGCGCTAACCATGAAGGTCAAGGCCGATCGCCACCAAAAACTAATCAGCTGAGCGCCGGACCATATACTAGATTCCCATGAAGTTTGGAGACGATCCGATCAAAGTTACTCAAAAAATAAGGATTTCAACATTTGACCTTGGGGTCAATAATTTTCGACCTCCAGCGCTAACCATGAAGGTCAAGGCCGATCGCCACCAAAAACTAATCAGCTGAGCGCCGGACCATATACTAGATTCCCATGAAGTTTGGAGACGATCCGATCAAAGTTACTCAAAAAATAAGGGTTTCGTCGACCTCCATGATTGACCACAAAGTGACCTTGACCTTTGACCTTGACCTTCAAAATTTTGTGTGCTGAAGGGTATCTCTATAGGACTCTGATATGCGAAGTTACAGGAGTTTCCAATAATAACTGTGGTCTACAGAGTGATCTAAACGTGGAAAAAAAATGATTAACCACAAACAAAAAAACAAAAAAACAAAAAAACAAAAAAACAAACAAAAAAACAAACATACAAGCTGACTAATACATCTTGCAAAAACTTCGTTTTGGCAAGATAATAACATTAAAATAAATCCTAATGATATTCATATTTGGAAAATTGCATTCTAAGCCAAATGCTGATGTTTCACAATATCAGGTGTCAGATTTGCGAGAAGGGCCATTTCATCTTAATTTGAGAGTGGCAAGCTGTATAGGGTGTAACACGTAAGTGGTATAGAGGTGGCGCACTTGCTTCTGAACTGTCTGGTCTGGGTTCGATTTTGGAACTGACTATAAACTGCCAGATTCGTGGTTTGCGGACAGGATGTTGTATCAGCATGCTGTTCCTCGGATTGACGTTAAGCTGGGGGCTCCATCTACTAGCATTAGTTATTGGATGTTAATGATGCCGGTGTATCTCGATGGAGAGTGGGACGAGTTATTGGTGGCACCGTGGCCAAATTACAAACTTCCTGCTCACCAACATGCATTTGACAAGAGTCGCAGGTGTGTCACAAACCCGTCAAATTGAGTTGAGGAAGGCTTTCGTCCTACCATGGACTCAAAGAGGTTGGTGTAATAATGATCATGAAGCTGTATGGTTCAGGATCATCATCCACGTCGCTGCCAAGCTGGTCGTTTTACACTCAGAAGGGGCACTGCTCAAGTGTGGCTGAGCTTGTACTATCAACAAACTGCAATTCCAACAGGTGTAACTTCTGCAAAAGCTTTAGCCAAAGGTGCCGAGTAATCATATTTAATATCACTATTGAATCACTGATGCTCCCTCCTGTCGCGTGAATAAGGCAAGAGTGAAGGCTATTTCCACCTCCCACTTGAGGATATATTCCTCTGGATTCAGAAGCTAGCCAGCTTTTCCTTGCGGACCTCAGTCCCAGCTGTTCACATCCGCTCCAAATAAAAAGAAAATTGTTGCAATCGCCATTGACCCTTGCATCCTGTTTCATTTTCATGCACGGATTCCTCCCCCTCCTCCTTCCAACCAAACCCTCTTCTCCTCTGCATTATTACCTCTGCTACCGAAGGTGGACAGAGGTTATGTTTTCACCTCTGTCTGTCTGTTTGTCGATCGATTTGGAATTTTGGAAAATTATTTGAACGGTCGATTTGGAATTTTGGAAAATTATTTGAACGGTCGATTTGGAAAATTATCCCCTTCCCTCATCATTGTACCTCTAAACGAAAGGTGTGCCTTGTGCTGGTGAGAAACTCACGTGGAGGTGAGATGACATCGGGTTGCAACTTAAGGGAAGCAATTCGATGGGGCGGATGTGCAGTAGACTGAAAATTAATAACAACTTTACATTAACACAACAACAAAAGTTTGTTTATTTAAACATATAAACTGCCCTGCATTGCAATAGACAAGCATAGAGGAAAACTGAACTTGAAATTCAAAAATTATTAATAAAAAATCAAATCGTGATTTAAATTTTTCACATCACATCCTGTGATCAAATATGCCATTACGCAGTAATAGCAATGCCAATTAAACTCCCAGTAACTTTTGCAGCTGATAGCCAAGGCCCCGTGATTGGCTGTGAATAGCACGTGACATTTTGACAGCCAATCATGAACCCACTAAGGCAAGAAATTGCTGACACTTCAGAAATTAGTCGGACATTTATCACATGGGGATTCTGAATTGATGGTTTATGACATTTCGATATACATGTGAAAGTGAAAAATATGATGAGCTGGTCTAGTAATTATTATTTTAATTCCAAGTTTAGCTTCCATTTAACAAGAACACATGAGAAATGGTGGCCGATTTTATTTAGGCTAAAATAAGTCTGCGTTGGAAGATCAACATGTGGTGATTGGCAAACCTCAACTTCCTCGTCATCCAAGTAAGGAAAACGACGTGGCATGGGTGACTTCATCTGATCCAGAAGCTCCATGGCTAGCATGCGGGTCAAAGGTTGCTGAACAAATACGTCCTGATAAACAACCACAAAACCACAACAGGTGATACAAAAACAAAGGTCATATGAACACAGTTGCGCATCATGTTCATGTGTGTTGCGAGTACATTCTAAGGAAGCGAATGTTTGTGCAATATTTTGTGGTGTGAGCGACATACTCATTCTATCATCAATATTTTCCTCCTCATCAGCAGTATGCGCAGCAAGGGTACATTAGAGAAGCTTTAATTATCCTTCACAATGAATAAAGTAGATTCTCCCAAAGTTTTGGTGCCCACCTATAATTACTCTGGCTGCTGGTCGCATCATTGCTGGGAGCGCGGCTATGCCGCTGATGCAGTGTCCCCTTTTCCCAGTAAGTTGGTACTCATTGTGGCGACCTTGGAAGGATGACAGACTGAGTCAACCCACCTCGTGTTATTTAACGGCATGACAGGGGCTCAAACTCAAGACTCTAAGATCTTAAGCCAGCCACCTGAACCGTAAAGCCAACACCAGGTTTGGTGCCCACCTATGATTACAATGTCTAGGCATATTTGGGGAATAATAACTCACAAGTTGAACACTGCATGCTTGATTATCACCATATGCTTCCCTTGCAGGAAAATAACACTCATCTAAATCGAGCATACGGCCTTAAACCTCCATTGAGCCCCTAAATTGAAAAGAACTTCCTTTCCTCCCATTCCTGACAGCAAAACCTTCTGCTTCTGCCTACCTGAAGCATCTTCTCAGCCGTAGGGCGTTTTTTGGGGTTCTTGATAAGCACATGCTTCAAAAAATTGTGAAAAACTGGGTTCCTGGTGGAAGGCATGATAAACACAGTGTCAGAAGCACAATGAGATGAAATGTTGGAAGTGCTGATTTATTTCAAAGTAAACATTGCTCAAAGTCTTGCACGTAAAGTGCAATGTAGTTCTCTTCAGACTTGAATTTTCGGATTCCAGCGCTACCGAGCACATTACGAGATGCTGCGTCACCTGATGCTGACAAGATACTGACAAGACCAGGTATGTCGTTGGGTCGGTTGGCCAAGCCTTGTGTAGTTTTTTGATTTCACGCATATATAACTGGGGTCATCAAAGTATGAACGTCTCATAGAAAAAGAGCATAACCATTTGAATCAGGACAAGATGCAGAAATATTCACAGCCAGACAAGACCTAAGGAATGGTAAACATTCGCCCTGCTCCCTCACCCCAACCCTAATTGGTTACTTCACTAAAAGCTGACATTCTGGTAAAATAGCTGAATAAGGTGCTATGTGGTACATTTCAAAAATGTCTATCAACGAGATATTGACTTATCATCCTAGAGCAGATTCGGTGGCATAATAGTTAGAACGTCTGCTCGGATCGTCTGGGAGGTCAGCAGTTTGAACCTGACACTGGCCGAGTCATACAAAAGACTTTTAATGGTACGTGCTGCTTCCTTGCTCGAGGCTCAGCATTCAATCTCCTCTTGCATTGAAGTTCCTTCTAAGGGAACTCATATTACAAGAGAGATCAATTAAAATATATATGTCACAAGGCATATCCAATGTTACATTTTAAGGGGGGCAGGAGAGGGGAGATTCACGTCCCTCATGGCCAGTGATCAGTTAGCCTCATGAAACAGAGTTGGGGGTTGAAGATGGAGGCATTGTGATTAAGGGAGGCGTTGTGATTGGTGAAGTGCAATCAGCCGGTGAGGAGGGGGAATGGCTGAAAAATTGTGCGCTTGACCTCTGGCCCGTTCTCTTGCTTGCCCGCACTCTACATGTGCCCTCTTTAATGCATTCTGGGAGCAATTCTCAACATGCATCAAATCATTGTCTGGTTCAAACCAGTGCGGTGAGTAAACAGGAGTAACTCCATGGCTAAAGTATCAGACATAGTCTAAAGTAACCAGATACCTGGCTGTAAGACCATTTACCTGTTGCCAGCTTTTATTGGTACCAATAATCTCACGTCGTCTTTGAATTACAAAAACAATGCCTGCCGATTAAAGTGTGCATTCACAGACAAGGTCATGCACGATATTTCCGTTCTGGACCTGGTCATCATTGGGTAACCAGAACATGTGCACTTCCTGGTGCTGCTATAAAAGGAAAACAAATGAAAGCAGAAGAAGTCTGACTGCTAACCCACGCGTTCCCAAACTCAGCCTGTTCTCCAAGACTTCACAATATTTTGACTGCCATCACTATTGATACAGGTTCTCCAAAAGCCAACAACAATATTGCAAAGTACATTTTTATTTCGAAAAAACAAACAAGTCACCTTTTAAGCCAAACAACAACACTGATAACTTACCATTTCTGTTTTTCTTTCAACTTCGGAGGCATAAAATTGCTTTTAGACATCAGCAACAGAGCCCTTGAGACAAAAACAGATGGAAAAAGCACTCAAAAGGCATACTATATGCAGATAATATATATCCTGCTAATATAATATAATAATATAATATAAGATAATATAATAATATATCCTGCAGATAATTTTTGATGTATTCATATGAACAAGAGCAAGTATGGCATACAAATCATTACAAGGCATTCATAAACTCGCATCACACAAAAACCATACAGACCAACTTACAAAATACTTGGAATAACATCTTGATATTATACATACATGTACCAAGTTTGATTTAAAGGTTTTCAAGTATCACATTTTCACGTGACATGACCTCTGCCCTTTGATGCCGAAATCTATAATCAGTTCATCTTTGCATCATAATATTGTTACGGTTTTTAGAACCTTCACTAGTAAATTTTAGTAAATGTTTCCCTTATAAATGTTCCCCTGTAAATATCCCCATCAATTGGCTTGTTAAAGATCGCACCCTAGTTAGTCCATGTACAACACGTAGCGAACCATAGAACCCTCTCCGTAGTTATTTCATTATTATGTGTTTCAGATAAGGATCTGTTCCCAATAGTTGAATCTGTGTTGCATTAATCAAATAAGATAGGTCCCGTTCAATTCCCCCAATCGTCTCCGCAAAGTAACAGTCGGGCGGCGTTCGCTGCTCCTTGCCTTGATTCGGTTGTTGGCCCCAAACCACCATTAGCCATGCGGTCAAGCCGAGGAAGAAGGGGGCGGAGCCGCCAGAACAAGGTGTGGCAGTCGACTCGTCATCGGAGGTGGAGTCAGCAAGCCCTTACCGACCAACAAGGGCTGACGAAATACCATCACGGGCGTGGCTCTATGAAGCGCGCATTGATCTGGAAGCACGTAATAAGCGCCAGCGCGAAGCATTTTTACGGAGATGAACGAGAGTCGACTTGGGATGGAGACGGCGCGTGGTGAGGTCTGGCTGAGAGAGACGAAGCTGCGCGGAGCTCTTTGACAAGCTGCTTCGAAAAGCCCTACTGCGAGAACGAATACGTGAAGCTGCCGCTGGCTGTTCGCTTCCAGCCCGGAGCGTGAACCTGGAGCGGACCTCCATGCTGTGCCTCTGCCCGAACCTTCCAGCCCTGCTGTCCCACCTGGACCTTCTCCTTCTTCCAGTCATTCCTGCCTGCTATTCCCTTTTGTGTAAGTCTGTTTGTCTGTCCTGGGCGTTGATAATATAAGACTGTTTAAGGCTGCCCTGTGTCTTCTTCTTCTTCAATGTATATTACTTTCGTGTCCTCCTCTTTGGTTTTGGTTTTGTATATCGTTAATAAATATCTGGTATTCCTTTACTTTGGTTTATTCTTTCCCCCGATCGCTTTCGTCCTGTCTCCAATTGAGTACCTGTGGCACGATTTGGCCAACGCTCGGAATCGGGTTAGTCAGTTGCTAACGGCTCGAATCGCGGATTGCTAAACCGCTCGGCAAATACCATCTTGTCCGTGGTTCGAGCGGTACTTGTCTCCCTGCTTTGCGGAGGGATTGGTAAAGGTATTCGGGAGAACACCTTGACCAATAACCCTGACCAATTTCACCCCGCGGAGGAGCGTTACAAGTACCAGGACTAGAGACGGCCAGCTTAACAGGCCAAGGGGATTAACCCCCCCTTGCTAAGGGGAGTGCCGTCTCTGAGATCCATAACAATATATTGTACTTATACCAAGTTTGGTCAAAATCCCATCAATGGTTCACAATTTAGCGCAGTAACAGAATTTTTAAGCGGTGAAGCTGCTTCAATATTTGGCAAAAGTCCATCGTCCAAAATGTCCTTCCGTCCATCAAAAAATGAAGAAGAAGAACCTTTCTAACCCACTGTGTTTAATTCCAAAGGGTTCTAACGGGTAATTCTAAAGGGTTTAGTTTGTTTTTAGGCTTTGCCTATTTCATATGAAAAATGCCAAACTGAACCACTTCCTTCAGGCATGGGTGCGATTTTTACCTTAACGGGACATCTTAGCTTTTGACCTCTTGACCCCATAATCGAATCCGTTTATCTTTACATCCTTAAACAAACATGTGCCAAGTTTGATGTAATTCCCTTCAGCCATTCTTAGGTTACTGTGATAACTAAGACAGACTCTGAACTTTGACCTTTGAGCTCTTGATGCCAACATTGAATCAGTTCATCTTTGCATCATTATACTGTAGCGACCCATGGGTCCCCCAAGCGAGACCAACAACAGAATCTCCTTGTTCCAGCCGGTGACGTAACCGGCGGGAAAGCCACGGCGCCGGGGTGGCCGGTCACATGACCACCAAAGCGTGCCGCGCGTGCGGTTATAATCCTTTGCACCTGTCGGTCACGTGACCACCAAAGCGCGCCTCGCCTGAGAGGCGTGGCTTTCGGTTTCGGTTGTGCTTTCTGGTTGTGATATATATGCAGCCCGATAAACGGGCTTTTTATGGAGAGTTCCCGAGTTGATTTTTGCAATAAATATCTTCTCGGACGAGTTTGTGCCTTGCCATCTTTTTGTCCGTCTCAAGCAAGAGCCCTGCTCTTCAATACATAATCATATCAACTTTGGTCAAAATCCCATCACTTGTTCACAGGTTAGCTCGACAACTGAATTTTTACCTGATGGGACTTCTCTAACCTTTCACCTCAATCTAAGCAGTTCATCTTTACATCATTATGCATACTTATACCAAGTTTGACATAGATCCATTCAGCCGTTTTTAAGTTATCGCAGTAACGAACATCTATCACGGATGGACGAATGCATGGACAGCCGGCCGGCCAACCCGAAAACATAATTCCTCCGGTAACTTAGATTCAGATTAACTGATTAACTCAGGTAACTTCAGATTTGACTACCAAATCTGAAGGCATAAAAAAAAGACTCCTCTGGGAGAAGAAGGTTGGAGGAGAAGGAGAGCAGGATGGATTTACGGGGACAAAGGTGTTTTGGGGAGGCAAAGAGGGGGGGGGGGGGGGAGGCAGGCAAGAAGAGGGAAGTGTCAAACCCCATAACATTTTTGCATATATTCATTTTGGCGACGGCCCAGAAATCAACAAATAATGCACCGTTTGGAACTTGTTGAGCAATGTGATGCAAAGCAGAGGACAGTACAGTATATGCATTTGTACACAATGTATCGCGCAATTGGTCTAGCAACAGAAGGCATTGGCTGAAGGAAATGTGTCAATTATCCAACCCTCTAGGATAGGCCATATTTGCCTTTAGTGCTAAGCTGGAGTAAACACTGCAGATATGGAAGCTTCCTCATGCAGAGCAGACAATACAGTAAATAACGCGTCACATGTCTGTAACCGACAGATTGTTTTCATTTGGTTCTGCAGGATTCATCGGCCCAAGAACTCTGAAAAAACCCATAAATACATAAGTTTTAAAAAAATTGGGGCACTGTTTTTTTTATTTGGAGTTATTTAATGTCCACTCATATTTGTTTTTTAACATACAGAAATCTTATTGCAAAATTCACAAAAAAATGACACAGGATAAGATGCAAAGAAGGACATGTTAAACATTTCCTGGAGATTCAAAATTAAGGGAGGAAAAGCGAAAACGTGTCATTAATCAAGAAAGAAAAATTGTCATGCCAAATAGTGGCATTTAAAGTATTTCATTTACATACATTTAAAGTATTTCAGACATTTAAAGACAAGGTACGGAGAATACGGAGAATCTTCAGACAACGATTTATGGAATAAACAGGATGTTGATTGAGGTATGCTAACCGCAGGGGGAAGCAAGAAGTAACTGACGTTAACCTTTCATCAAATAATTTAAAAAAACAAGACAGAAAGTCTAACAGCGGCGTAGCCGGGCCTGTTTGATACTTTAGTTGAAGAGGATAGTATGACGTGGGTGGAGATTCTAATTTTACATATATATACATAGTACATACATATGGGAGCGTACACTGGATCCGCACGTCGCTGCGTCCATGGACGACTCCTCAGCACCATCCCAACACACACCACTGTGTACTTTAACCTTGTGAGGCAGGTTAAAGTACACATCCAACTGCCCATACTGTCAGTACATTGTGTTTTCGCTCGATCATTTACCATGCTCTATTTAGAGCATCGGTTCTGCCAAAGCATTTTCTTGGCTAACGTTACAATCCTGGATGGATCGCCACTCAGTCGCAGGATATTCAGCTAAGTGCGTAGGAATTTGAAATTTATTCAAGATACCAGTAATAACTTGCCTACTCTTTGTGAAGGACAATGTGGGATCTTCAACATCCACTAACTAATGCAAGCAGATGGGACACCAAGTTAAACATTCATCCAAAAGACAGTGAACATTGATTAAGAGTTGGGTCAATATTCGAACCAAGGCTAGACAGCTGAGGTGAGTGCGCATACCTCAAAGAGCTATCGTGCCAGCCCAAACCTGACTACCAAATCTACTCAATTTCAATTATATGTAAAAAAAAAAACAAAAAAAAAAAACATAGGGGCAATACCTCGGGCGCTCACCTGGTAGAATAAACAGTATACTGCATCGACTAAAGGTATTTTAAACCAATTTAAATAATAATAATAATAATAATGCATTTATTTTATATAGCGCTTTTCAGGAAGCCCAAAGACGCTTTGACAGAGTGCAAAACATAACGCATAGCAAAACATAAAGACAATTGCAAAAAAAGAAGAATCAATAGGGAAATATTCAAAGCACAAAGGAGGGAGAAGGAGAGGAGATAGTCAGGGGTTAGATGCTGTGGGTTAAATGTTGAATGCAGTGTTGAACAGGTGGGTCTTGAGTGATGTTTTGAATGTGGTGAGTGAGGAGGAGTCTCTGATGGTGTGAGGTAGCGAGTTCCAGAGGGTGGGAGCAGCGATGGAGAAGGCCCTGTCCCCCCAGGATCTAAATTTGGTCCGGATGGGGGGGGTCAGGAGGTTGGTACCAGCAGAGCGGAGGTTGCGGGTGGGAGTGTGTCTGGAGAGGAGGTCAGCCAGGTAGGATGGGGCCAGGTTATGGAGGGCTTTGTAGGTCAAGAGGAGGATTTTGTACTGGATTCTCTGGGAGATGGGGAGCCAGTGAAGCTTGTAAAGGACGGGGGTGATGTGGTCACGGGTCCGGGAATGGGTGAGTAGACGGGCAGCGGAGTTCTGAATGTATTGGAGTTTATTGGTGATTGTTGAGGGTGAACCATAAAGGAGGCTATTGCAGTAGTCCAGACGGGAAGTGATGAAGGCGTGGATGAGGGTTTCTGCAGCCACAGAGGAGAGGGATGGACGGAGACGGGCGATGTTTTTCAGGTGGAAGAAGGCTGTCTTTGTGATCTGTTTAGTGTATTTGTCGAAGGAGAGGGTTTGGTCAAAGATGATGCCAAGATTCCGGATGTGAGGGGAGGTGGACACTGGGAAACCGTCGATGTTGAGGGCAAAGTTATGGGTGGACTTGGTGAGCGTTTTTGGGCCAATGATGATTATTTCAGATTTATCACAGTTAAGTTTGAGGAAGTTGATTTGAAGCCAGGATTTTATTTCAGTGATGCAGTTTGTCAGGATAGAGTGGGTGGCGGTGGAGATGGACTTGGTGGAGATGAAAAGCTGGATGTCATCGGCGAAGCAGTGGAATTGGAGACCATGACGGCGGATTAAGTGACCGAGGGGGGACAGGTAAAGGATAAAGAGGAGGGGGCCAAGAACTGAACCTTGGGGGACACCTTGGGGGAGGGGAGCAGTGGGGGATTTGCAGTTATTGATGGAGATGAACTGACGTCTGTCAGAGAGGTATGATTTAATCCAAGAGAGGGCAGTGCCGGTAATGTTAAAGGTGGTTTCAAGTCGGGTGAGGAGGATGGTGTGATCGATGGTGTCAAAGGCAGCGCTGAGGTCGAGGAGGATGAGAATGTTGAGGTTGCCAGCATCAGAGGAGAGGAGAAGGTCGTTGGTGATTTTGAGGAGAGCAGTTTCAGTACTGTGGTTGGACCGGAATCCGGATTGGAATGTTTCATACAGGTTATTGGCAGAGAGGTGATGCTTGAGTTGAGTGGCTACAGCGCGTTCCAAAACCTTTGACAGAAAGGGTAGGTTGGAGATGGGTCTGAAGTTATTTAGGGTGTCAGGGTTTAGTCCAGGTTTTTTCAGAATGGGGGTAACAGCAGCAATTTTGAGGGATGGTGGGACGATGCCTGTAGACAGGGAGGAGTTTATTGTTGCAATGATAAGTGGAGAAAGAGCAGGAAGGGAGGCCTTGACAAAGCTGGAGGGGATGGGGTCAAGAGTGCAGGTGGCAGTTTTCATTCCGATGAGGAGTTCAGAGAGGTCAGTAGGGGAGACTGGGGAGAATTGAGACAGGGGATGGCAGGATAAGGGGGGGCAGGTGGTTTGAGGGGGAGCGGGTGCGGCGGTGGTCAAGCTGTTGTAGATGTTTTCAATTTTGCGTTGGAAGAATGAAAGGAAGGAGATGCAGTTGTCTATTGTGAATGACTGGGTGGTGGTGTTCAGGGGGCTGAGGAGTTTGTTTATTGTAGAGAAGAGTGCTTTTGGGTTTCCGGAGCCAGAGTGGATAATTTGAGAGTAGTAGGCGGAGCGGGCGCGGGAGAGGGCATCTTTATAGTGTTGTATGTGGTCCTTGTAGGCCTGGGAGTGAACTGTGAGACCTGTTTTATTGCGGAGTCTTTCAAGTTGGCGAGCACGAGTTTTCATTAGGCGGAGCTCAGGGGTAAACCAGGGAGCAGAATGGGTGAAAGAAACTGTTTTGGTTTTTATAGGCGCAATTTGGTCAAGGCAGGAAGAGAGAGTGTGGTTGTAGTAGTCAGTGAGGTCAGAAGGGGTGTGGAGGTCAACGAAGGGAGAAGTGGACATTTTTTCAGAGAGGGTCGATGAGAATGAGGCAGGTGAAAAAGCGTTTAGCTTACGGAAGTTGATAGTGCGATAATGCCTTGGTGCTGGGGTGGGGATGTTGATGGTCAGAGTGATGGCTAGGTGGTCAGAGAGAGTGAGGTCGGAGCCAGAGAGATGGTGCAAAATTAGTCCAGTAGAGCAGACAAGGTCCAAAATGTGACCACGGTTATGGGTAGGAAAGTTGACATGTTGAGTGAGGTTAAAGCAGGTGAGTAAATCAGTGAAGTCAGTGGTTAGCGTGGAGTCAGTGGAGTCCATGTGGATATTGAAATCACCAAGGAGGAGGATTGAGGGGGAGAGGGAACATAGCTGGGTCAGAAAGTAGGAGAAGTCAGACAGGAATGATGGGTGTGGTTTGGGAGGGCGGTAGACAACAGCCATGACTGACTGTGTGTGACCAGAGAGTTTAAAAGCCAGGTGTTCAAATGATGGAGCAGATGAGATGGAGATGAGGTTGGTCTTGATGTCTCGTCGGTGAATAACGGCAATTCCACCACCTCGGCCCTCCGAGCGTGGTTTATTGATGTAAGAATATCCATTGGGTGTGGTGAGGTTGAGCGTGTAGTAGTCCAGTGGTTGTTGCCAGGTCTCAGTGAGACAGAGAAAGTCCAGTTTATTTTCCAGGATGTAGTCGTTCAGGATGAGGCATTTGTTGTTGAGGGACCGGGTATTGAACAGGGTGAGCTTGATGTTGTTTTGTACGGCGGGTATGAATCCAGGTGATTTGGCCAGGGTTCGCAGACAGGAGGTGCGATTTTGTGCGTTGTTGTGACCAGGTGTGTTGGGACGATGAGTGGGAGTGCGCTGAGCCGACCAGAGGATGGGGATGGAGTGACCTGATTGTAAATAAACAAACTTACGACCGGAGCCACGGTGAATGTACCTGGGTCGACGCAGGAGTCCATTCGATCTGATTGCAGAGATGCATGATGGGGTGGAGCGGGTTTTAAGCAGGAGAAGCCTTGCGGCAGAGTACCGCAGAGCCATGCCAGCAGGAGCGAAGGCAAAGCGAGCACGCGGCCAAGGGTGAGGAGGCGAAACAATCGACACAACCAACGGGAGTGGGCCCGAGGAAACAGCGATGGAGCCGAGCAGGTGAAGCCCGGAGCAGCAGAGCAGAGCCGGGACCGCGCAGAGGAAGACTCAATGGCCATAAATCCGCCACGACCACCAGGAAAGCAAGACACGGACAATGGTCCAGTCAGAGAAGCGGCGAGCAAACGACGCCAGCGTCCTCTCACGACCGGACCGGAAAACGGAAGTCAATGGTTGCTATAATACAGGGCAGCATGTAGAATCATACTAACATAATCATAAGACTTTAAACAAACAAACCAAAAAAAATAGCTATTTTGGGAGGAAACCCTCTCCCCTTCCCCCAACCCATCGAAATTGCATGTTTTTTTTCAGAGGAAAAAGCAAATTCCTATTTTGGGGGTCAAACATGGATCCACTTTGACCCCGGTAAACCCCCTTGAACCCAAACCTTTTTAATGCCGTGAATAAACTTTTGTCACAACACAACAAATATCATTTGTGCCAAGTTTGATCACAATCCCTTCAGCGGTTTCGGAGAAGAAGTTGCAAGTGTTTATGGACGGACGGATGGACGGACTGACGACGCGCCATCACATGAGATCCCCTGAACTTCGTTACAGGTGAGCTAACTAGAGAGTTCATAGAACACCTTACCACACTCAGTGTTCAAGTATATAATTCAATTGAAATAAAATAAAGATTTTAAAGGTCGTATAAAAAATTCATTCTTAAAGTTTACCACTGTTGATGCAGCGCCCTTTACGCCAATTATCTCACTCCTCCCTCTGCGCATGTGCGATCGGGAAGAATTCAGAGCCAAAGTAATGTTAAACGACAGGTTCATTTTCTGATTCATATTCTAGGGAACAGTGAATGGGGATGGTAAGTCGGAGGCAGGGAGGATTCAGGTGAGTGAATGGGTGGAGAAGGGTTTAACGGCAGATAGAAAGATATCAAGGAGATTGAAAGGAAAGGTTCTGATGTCGTGTGTAACGCCAGCCTACCTTTATGGTCTGGAGATGTTGGCACTGACAAAGACAACAACAGAGGCTGCAGGTTTGCAAGAACAACTGGGTCAGGAGGATTTTGGGAGTGAAGAGGGTGGATAGAAGGAGAATGAATGAACTGAGGGAGGAGATTGGTGCGCAGATGAGCTTGGCAGGGAGATTGGTGAAATGCCGGCTGAGATTGGCTGGACACTTGGCGTGGATGGGAAAGAGAGAATGGCAAAGAGAGCGGATATTTTGAGGGAACAAGGTAGAAGGAAAGGAGGTAGACCACGGTTGAGATGGGAGGATTGTGGGAAGAGGGATATCAGTAAGGTGAGGGTAGTTGGAGAGTGGAGAGAGTTGGCTTGAGGACAGAGGGGAGTGGAAGAGTATAGTGTTCAAGGCAGGGCTGAAGCTTGGGGCTATTGGACCTCACCCCCTTATAAAGGGAAGAGGCAGAGGCGAAGAAGAAGAAGAAGTTCTGATTCGTGTTCAAAATATAATATTCAATTGAAATTAAGTTGTTCTTTGATTATAAACAGATGTTTGTAGATGGACGGATTGACAGACAGACAGAAGTGACCCAAATGCTTAACCGCACTTTACGTTTTTTTTTGTTTGTTTTTTTTGTATACAGAGTCGAGGCTCGTGAAAGAGCTAACATTTATCAAACAAACAAATCAAACAAACAAGCAAACAAAGTATATAAAAAGGGGAGCGGTCGACGAGAAGGGGAGGAAGCACACAAACACAACATTTGAGAGCAGGGACATCAGGAGATGTGTGGGAGGGAGAGGGCCTGGGGGGAGGCAGGATAGGTATAAAACGCAAGGACACCAAGGACTTCCAGGAAAGAAGACAAAAGTCACCTCAAAAAAGTGGATTTGAGGTGAAATTAGCAGGGGTAGAAAAGATCAAGGTTTTGGATTGGGGAAGATAAGAGATGGTGGTGAACAGCCGTTTTAAAGACCTGGAGGGAGGAGTGGGATTGAAGAGAGTGAGGGAGTTTGTTCCAGAGGTGGGAGAAAAGAGGAATGAAAGAGTGAAGGTGAGCAGAGAGTCTTGATTTTGGCAGTTTAACCATAAGAGGGTTGCAGGCAGATCTTGTGCGACCTGTCGGAATATTTGGGGGACAGAGCCCAGAGAGAGCTGGGGGAGCAAGGCCGGAGAGGAGTCGGTAGAAGACCGAAAGACCACCAACCTGCCAGCGGTGAGTAAGCGAAAGGCCCTCGGAGATAGCGTCATCGCGGGAGATTCCAATGATTCTGAACACTTTGGTTTCAACAGCGTGAAGACGAGCTAGGTGTGAGGCAGGAGCACCAGCCCAGAGGGGAGAGCAGTATTCCATTGAGCTGCGGATGAAAGCCTTGTATGTGGTGAGGAGCTCAGGTGTGCCAAGGAAGGACTTCGCACGACGGAGGATGCCCAGTCGGCGACTGGCTTTGGAGGCCAGCTTGGAAATGTGGTTTTCCCAGGAAAGATCATGGCAGATAGTGAGACCCAAAAGCTTGAGTGACAGAACTTCTTGGAGAGGATTATTCAGAAAGTAGATGGGAGGGTTGTCCAGTCGGTCTTTTCGGAGAGACATCGTAAGAGTGGACTTCACATATGTGGGGTAATAAAACAGACACTATTCCCAAAAGTACTTAACCTTTGGAATGCAAAATGGCTGAGTAACGTTGACCCCACTAATTCCAAACTGCTCGTCCAATTAAGGTAACGTCCAATCAGTAACTGCAAGACTGATGCGAACAAGTATTATAAAATTGTACAGTTTTAGAAGATGCATTTTATAGGTTATGCTTCTTTAGATATACTAGGTTTATGTCGGTTTAAACATAACATGGAATAACTCTATGGTGCCTCTGTTGCTCACCGCATGGGGTGCAAGTCAAACATCGGTGGCTGCAGCTCTGCCAGCTCAATGGCTGTGATTCCCACAGCCCAGACATCACACTGCTGGTTGTAACCGCCCAGCCGTTCAACGGCGGCCACTTCTGGAGCCATCCTACCGAGGAAAAGTATGAGGTTTGTTTTCGTGTTAGGACTGGTAGAGGCAATTTATGTTGTTCTGTTAATATTCTGGAGGAACAGCTGTCCTCTCCTATGCATCCCAAATCCCTCAATACCTTTCATGAAAATAAAACACATTGCTAAAACAAGGCCATGCTTATGAGGCAGGTTAAAGTACACATACCAGTAAGGTGTGCCAATGAACGACATCCTCTTCGCAATTGTTGCAGTGATTTTTGCAGAGACCCCAAAATCCGCTGCAAAAAAAGGAAAAAGAAGAGTAAACAAAAAATGAACAAAAGACGCATCGTGTCACAGCAAATAGGAGGACAGCAAATAGGAGGACAGCAAACAGGAAACAGGCCCAGGGCTAATTCGAAGCAAGGGCCAACACTTTGAGGCAGCACAAGTACACAAATATGCTGCACACTTGGAGGAACGATACACGTAGTATGTATGCAAAATGGAGGGGTTGAAGCCAAAAAGCATTCGAGGAGAGATTAACCTCTAGTTATGGATATGGTACATATCCTGACTTGTAGCAAACACAAATCATGACTTTTTCGCAAGTACTTGTCGAGCACAATTCAAATTTTAGTATGTCTTCTAGTTATTCCTAGAATGAAGAATTAGTTTTGCAGATGAAGAAGGATGGTGTCAATCTGCATCAGGCAGAGCTATGGATGACATAAATTGGACATTGACAAGAGTACGCTAACCATTATGCTAACCAAAAAGAAGCTAAAAGTTTGGGTGCTAACTCTTCGTCGAAGCAATACAAGGTTATCGGGCTCTATAAAGAAGGCTCTGTTGTTTTGACGAAGGGTTAGCACCCAAAATTCCAGCTTCTTCCCTCTTCACACAGTGGTTAACACACTCCACTCAACATCCCGTTGATTTCATCCATAGTCTTCCCATTAACGACATAAGACCAAGCAAGAAAATGAAACTCGATCTTCACAAGGCTCGATCTTGTATACAAAAATTTTTTAAAAAAAATTAAAATTCTCAGATCCCTTGTTTAATTAGTTCCCAGAAAAATCCAGTGTATAGCAGTCCTTTAACCCGAAGCAATATCCAGAAAAATTAAAGCAAGCACACCTATTAATCAAACGAAGATATTATACATCAGAGCTACAACTTATCTCTCACCAACCAAAAAATTCCAGCTTACTCTAAAATTTCTCCACTTCTCGGATGGAAGGGACCTTGAGAAACATGGCATGTTTTGGAAGAATGTAAAGAATACGTGCTCCAAAATCTAAGCAGATATAAAAAGAAAAAAAACAACAACAAACAAGCTTGACTTAATACACACACACACACACACACACACACACACACACACACACACACACACACACACACACACACACACACACACACACACACACACACACACCAGCAGAACTTACCAAGTTTAACGTTCCCATTATCAGTGAGAAGGATGTTTGCACCCTGCAAAGAGAAGTACAGTCAGGTAGTTAGACATATCATGCCTTTATCAAAGTCTTCCTCATCAATCATATTGACCAGCACTTCCTGCTTTTCAAATGCAACGCTTTGCCAACAGAGATATTTTTTGAGTTCCCCTACAAATAATTAAACACAAAAGGGCCATTTGGTGATTAGGCCCATGAAGCCTGCACAATGGTTCCCAACCTATGGTTGCTTGTCCGTGCTCTATCCTTTTTAAATGCTCAGCGTCATACAAGGTAACACGTTCCATTTTTAAAGTCTTTGGTATGATTTTGCAGGGGTCAGCTTTGCCTGACTATGAATGGATGCTCTAATTATTACGCCACCATGTCTGGTACAGAATTGCAAGGCTGAAATGTCATCTTTTCAGCATCATTGTGTAAACAATCAAGCACGAGAAGTCACTGGGAATGGCTCATGGCCTGACAGAAATGGGGTACTGGATACAGTAATAGCATTTTATTTTCTCTTAACTTACTCTCAGTTATGTAGTTACTCTCATTACATTAGGCAATAGTGCCGAGGGGGTGGGGACATGCACAAAAACCTCCCTCACACTTCATGAGCAATCAGTGGAGATGAAGACCGAAGATTACGTGTAATTTAACGGAGCCGCTAATTGCTCAGGAAGTTGCGCATGATATGTTTGAAAACAAGAGAAAATTAGCCTTAGACCATGTATAAAATGAGCTCATTTGTGAACCTTAGGCCATGAAAATAAATAAATAAATAAATCACTCAGTGACACTTGACAAAAGAGAACAAAGCAGAATGGCACTCAGTAGAACATCATTTTGACCTCAAAAATAATTGGTGGTTGAATTCAGTTCGCTGATATGAAAATCCAATACAAATTTCAAGTCAATCTGATTAAAATGGAGGATTTTAGGAATTGGAACAGGTTGTTGACTTTTGGTCATGTCGATCTTTTGGCCTATGTTGACCTAAAAACTAGTTGTTGGTTGAATTCAGTTCGCTGTTATGAAAATCCTATTCAAATTTCAAGTGAATCCAATGAAAAGTGAGGATTTTAGAAATTTGAAATGGTTGTTCACCTTTGACCAATGTTGATCTCAAAAATAGTTGGTGGTTGGTTTCAGTAAGCTGATTTGCAAATCCTATTCAAATTTCAAGTCAATCAGATGAAAATTGAGGATTTTAGAAATTTGAAGAAAAGTTGTTGACCTTTTGCCTATGTTGACCTTTTGACCTCAAAAATAAATAGGTTTCTGTCTGACCACCAACTCTACCATTTGGCGAAGTTTCGTGAAGATCGGTATAAAATTGTGACCTGTAGGCAAGTATAAGTGAGCGGACAGACAAACACACAAACACAAACACACAAACCGGAGTGATCAACATATACAAAGCGGTAAAAAAGAAAAATGATTTGCCAAGTAATAAATAAAGTATGTGGCAGCCGGTAAACCTACCCTTAGGGTTCAAAGGGTTAAACCAAATACCAATCGTAACCGTGAAAACTTGTTTTTTATTTTTTAGTCGACCCAAATTTTATTACTAGTTCAGTTAATATCTCGTTGCTAACAATTTGTCAATTCCAGTTATGTTCATGACAACGGTCTGAACTAGTCTCATTAGCTCGTTAAAAATGTTTGTTTTTTTTTAACCGATGGCTTCCATTATTTGTACTTTGACAAATGAAAAACATTTCACGTTAAGACTCGCACCAAATCATCTTTAATCCCAACCGGAAATATATTCTACCCCCATTAATCCGAGCTAACTCAACCCAACCCTCCTTTCTTGTTCATTCATTCCATTGCCGATTGTGTACACCTGTTGCTCCACTGTCAGTTTGTTACCTTTTACCCTCCATGACCATGCCTTAATCTTGTGAAAAGCAAAACAAATACAAAAGGCTTCTGAAGGCAGGAGGCAGATCAAATGCAGGAGGCAATCAACAAAATAAAAGCAATTTGACACCTGACAGACTTGAGAAAAGTTCTGTAGATCTTCCACCAGATAAAGCAGGGAAAGATGGTAAAGATAATCACACAGCTAATTGCAAGTGGAAGACTCAAATAATATCCTCATAATTAACCATGGTGGATTCCAACATCAAGCACAAATTAAACAAGTCAGGAGAAGACGATGGTTCACGAGCGAGCGGTATTCAATGACAAAGGTCAAAACCGACATTGAAAATATATAAATAGGAATGTATTAACTGTTATGAGACTAGTTAGCTGCACAATACCGAAAATTCGGTTCGATTCCGACATCTTTGAAAATTTGACCTTTGTGACCTTGAAATGAGATAGAAAATAATGTATAATCAGTTATGAGGTTAGTTAGGCCGAAAAAATATATTGCTGGTCTCTGGTCAGACCAAAGTTCCAGAATTGATGCGGCGATGCGGTTTTTTTTTTTCTTTTTTGAAAAGCATGGATTGCACATTTAGAGGTGTTTTTTGTGTCCTCATGCCTTGCGGTCCTCGTCATCTGCTGTGGCGCCGTCCAGAGAGAAATTAAAGACAGCCAATGGGACTTGTAGGCCTTTTTTTGGTAAATAATGAACACAAGCTTAAGTTATTTTAAAATGGATTTATTCTGAAAATTATTAACTTCTTCAAGCATATTATAGACTGCCATTTCGATCTCGAGATCGCCTCGCCGTACCGTTAAACATTCCAATGCGTCGATCGCGTCAACACTGCGCATGCGCAAGTGGTCTAATAGGCCGATGGTCTCCCACGATCTCTTCTCCCTGTCCACCAGATTATCACAGACACTTACTACTTCATGACAAACGAGATAGGATCCAGGCCTAACTAACGAGACCACCCGCAGCTCTCTAGGCCTTCTGGTTGCTTCACACGAACCCGACAAAGAACGTCTTCGTTTCAATAAATGACAATATCCAGCCGATAGAGGCCTTGCATCGCGCGGGCGTCGTCCATGGCAACCGGTTCCGGCCGCCATCTTGGGTGGCATAAACAACATGGCGGGAAAGCTGTCGTTTCGTCAGACGGACCTGTCAGTTTACGCCCGTAGCTTGCCCGTTGAGGCGTTTTCGCGGTATTGCGAGAAACCGAGGCCGTGTCATCTGCCTGTGGACCCGTGTGGACCCACAAGTACGCCACACGCACTCCACGGTCCACACACACTCCACACGTACGCCACACATACACCACAAGTACGCCACACGTATGCCACACACACTCCACACGTATGCCACAAGTACGCCACACGTACGCCACACACACTCCACAAGTACGCCACACGTACGCCACAAGTCCGCCACACATACTCCACACATACGCCACAAGTACGCCACACACACTCCACACGTACGCCACAAGTACGCCACACGTATGCCACACACACTCCACACGTACGCCACACACACTCCACACGTCCGACACAAATACGCCACACACACTCCACACGTACGCCCCACACACACCACACATATGCCACAAGTACGCCACACGTATGCCACACACACTCCACACGTACGCCACACACACAACACACGTATGCCACACACACTCCACATGTACGTCACAAGTACGTCACAAGTACGCCACACACACCACACGTACGCCACACATATGCCACACACACTCCACACGTACGCCACACGTACGCCACACACACTCCACACGTACGCCATACACACTCCACATGTACGTAACCAAATGCCTAATCCTGCTTTTCACTTCGCGAGTGAAGGTAACAACCTCATGAGCCATATTCTCACCTGAGAGCTGCAGTCAAGGCAGCTATGAAACCATTTTAGCGTTGTGTCGTCCGGATGAAATCGGGCTGTACATCCGACAGCACAACAACTCTTTACCATCGTGTAGGGGGCAATTTATATGTGAGACGAGTTTCAAATTGCCGCCATGACGTATGGTGGCAGAAGCAATGTTTTGCCACCCAAGCGGTCACGTGACTAAGACGATGACGTCACATGCAACTTCCCTATTGGATTTATGACGTCACGGCACACAAAACTACTCATATCTTTGGAACGGCTGGTTGGATTTGGACAAACTAAACGCAGTTTTGTAGGGGAGAACCGTGCGCGAACGTCGATACCAAAGTTGAAAAAAATAATTGTTGACGCGCAGGGTCAAAATCGATGCGCGCGCTGACCAGAGACCGGACATATATTTTTCTCGGCCTTAGCTACACAATCCCGAAAATTCGGTTCGATTCCGACAACTTTGAAAATTTGACCTTTGTGACCTTCAAAGGTCAAAGGTCGAAGATTCTGAAATTTCTTGGAAAACTTGTATTTCATGATGTATGTGAGTGATAATATAAGATCATGTACGACATTTCACCCTATCAGGAAGCGAACAATGCAATAAAACCATCAAAAATCGACTTTTCTAAATTTTGTGACCTTGTGACCTTGACCTTGGGGCGAAAATGAAAAATCGAGCTCCGTGGGGCTAGACACATGACATTGGCCGAACCAAATACCGAAACCCCTGGCAGATTCCACCAAACCCCTCGGAGAAGATGTAGCTTGAAATTGATTACCCCCTAACAAGACATCTTTTTCGGGCGTGGCTCCGCCCACAATGGGCGCAATACGCCCACTCTAGGCAGGACACAACTAGATCATGATATCAACCTCCCACCCAAGTTTCATCAAGATCGGATGATATCATCGGGTAGTTATGCTGCAGACAGACAGACAGACAGACAGACACACACACCCATGACGAATATAGTGGTCACTCTGTTTGATAACTCGTGAACCAAAATTTGACTCTTTCTCAAGCATCTTTAAAAAAAAAAAGTGTCGAGCCGCCCATCCAACTAAGCACACTCCAAAATACAATTAACATCACTAGTGCTGCTTACACAACCGATACATTTCACTCCACGTGACATCAAGAAGTGGACAATTGATCTGAATTATACAAAGGTAATGAGCCCTGAGAGCATCGCAGCTCTCGTGCTTGAGACGAGGAGTTCTTTAGGGCAGTGTCCTTGGCTAAACTATCTTTATCAATGACCCTTCCCCTCCATCATTAGGGCAGAAATGAGACTGCTAGTTGATGAGTTCACAATGTTCATTTGCATGTGAGAAATCTCCAGAAAGGTAGATGCTAGATGGATGTCTTGACTTTGAATGGCACCAAAATCCATGTCCTCCAATGTAAACATTCTGGGGAGTAACCAAAAATGAAGCTCAACTGAATCAGCCCAGTCATCACCATGGGAAGAAAAACCTCGCAGAAGCTGCTCACACACTGATGAATGCCTCCCCACTGTATTCACCAAAGGGCTCGAGTCAAAATGTTTTTATTTCCTCGTGAAAAGTTTCCTTTTCTGCATATGCATCCTTATTACTGTGGATGTGTCATTGCACATAATGTCCATAAAAGTTCCTCCATGCCTCTTTATAATTGCCCAAATAAATACCTTTGGACTGGCTGGAACGGCAAGCGCACAAGTAATGTACAAAACCCTAACCAATTTATAAAACACCATACTATTACTACTATTATCTCCTTGAATTTGCAACCACTTATGTGGCCACCTTTGCTAGGCAGAGCCAAAGACAAATCCATAAACGTTTTACAGTCTTCACAAAGATTTTATATAATAAATTTTTATATAAAATTTTTATATAACTCATTAATTTTATATAATATGTAAATTTGAGCATTTTTGACTGACCTTGATATCCCTGTGCATCTTGTTTTTCATGTGCAGATATGCTAGGCCCTGCAAAGACAAACATTGTTTGTAATAAGCCACCAGAAATAAAGCAGTATGTTCTCACTGGACACACAAACATTCCATTCCATCCCATTCATTTTTATTTTTTTTGTGGTGTATAGAAATCATCAGGGTTGAGAGGGGCGAGGGATGGTGTGATAAGTTCAGAGATGGGACACTGCACTGCCAGTTAGTTAGACCTGGGAATTCTTAGACAGCGAGAGTTCAGGGGAATCAAGGCAATTTAGCAGTCCCAACCTGGTCCTAACATACTATTACGTTTGTGGGGGTAGGGATGAAATACCATAGAGCAGGTAGAACCGTGTAGATTAGCATGGACCGTGGACGCGTAGGAGAAATTTCGATATATATAAGCAGGGAAAACTGTGAGCTTAAGTGTTTACATGTCATCACACGGAGGGTGGTTTTGTGTTAGTTAAATAGGGCCTAAGGATAATTCCCAATATGCAATTGCCTCCTGTGATTTTTCCCTCTGTTTTTATATTTACGACGCCAGCCATACAAAACGTTCATTAAATCACTGCCATCCATTAACCAACAACCACCCCCCACAGACAGTGTTGAACATTCCCAATCAGACAATTAACCCCGCCCCACCAACCGACGAAGGAACAGGGCCACACCCCCAGAGTGGGACGGGGGGGGGGGGGGGGCGGTAAAACTATCGTGGCTGGCAGACCATGCCCCGAGCTTCGTCATTTGTCGAGCCGACCCATGGAGCGATTGGGTGGAACTCGGCGATAGGTCTGGGTGACGTCAGAGCGAAGGTTCGAGCAGGAGGAAGAAAGAGTCTCGTTCTGGTTTTTGGATCGGGTGGCTTGTGTGGAGGTTTGAGAAGAGCTTTTGGAGCTCGTGTGAACCTTTGCAAAGTCAGAGGGGGAGGTGTTGTTGGCTGTGGTGCTTTTCGGAGGAGTTGAAAGCCGCGTCTCGCTTGGCAGCGGGAACAAAGAAGGCCATTTGACTGCTTGCCCACGCCTAGGCGTTTTCGACGCGGGGTTTCGGCACTATCGGTGGGGCGCTTTCTGCGCGAGGTTTCCCCACGAGTCAGGCCACCTCATACTGCTGACGTCTTTCAACGACCTTGGGATGCGAAGCTGGAGTACCAGCCAGCTTAAACTATTTATTTTTATTTTATCATTCCCCTGTCTGTTTTTGAGTCTGCGTGTGGAGGTACCTCAATTAGGATCAAGATTTGCCTCACCATTCAATTTATTTCTGTGATTTAATTTCATTAAATCCATTATTGTACATTTCATTTGTTGTATTGTTGATTTTCCTTATCTCATTTCTGTGTTTGTGGTTCAAGGAATAAACCCGTGTGGCGGCCGTCAGTGCATGTAAGAACTTTGGTCCCGTCCCACTTGCGCCAAAAGGTACCGCCAATTTTGGGCTTATTCGCCTCGGAGTTAAAGCATCATTACGGCTAACCGTCACCCTGCGGTGATAACTACAGGGCTGACGTGACAATACCTTCAGAGTCTCACGGCAGACGTATGCGATCTGCTTCTCAGACAAAGAACCAGTGACTGCAACAACAAACAGTAAGAACATAGTTAATACAGTGACCACTGACAACAGTAGCAATTTAAAACTAAAATGTTACTTGGTGGAAAGGACAGCTCCGCCAGGCTGAATTAACACGTGTAAAATGCGTGCAATTACTCATCTTCGTCAGTGCCACAACTGTGAAAAAACAGCTCGGCCTGGTCACACATCTAACATCGAGTCCGTCCACAACTTTTTGAGATATCGTGCTATATATCGTTTTTGCCCTACATCTCAATGGTGAAGAATCACTTAAAATATTCTCTGATCCGGATTCGAATCTTCACCAACATCTAATCATTTCGTCCGTGTCACATACCCAACCTCTCCACCAAATTCTGTCCGAATCTGTCCGAAACCTTTTGACATATCCTGTTCCCAAACAGACAGACAAACAGACAGGGGTGAAAACATAGCCTCCATTCACCTTCAGTGGCAGAGGTAAATATAACAACAGCAGCATAATGGAAACCTCGTCCTGCTTACCATGGTAAATATCCTGTAAGGAGCCCCCACCACAATATTCCATGCAGATCCACAGCTTTTCATACCTACAACAGTAACACAAGGAATAAATACAAAAAAATATAAATAACATTTCATTTCGGGCAGAGAGATATCATTCAATCATATGAACATAATCATAAGATTTTAAACAAACAAACAAACAAATACCTATTTTGGGGGGCAACCACTCCACTCCCTCCCCCTCCCTCAACCCCATATACCTCCTCAGACCCCAATTTTTATAATGCCGTGAACAAACATTGGTACATCATGGGTGATGAAGGTTGTGGTGAAGTTTCATCGAAATTGTGTGTGTTGTTTCAGAGAAAAAAGCAAATTCCTAGTGTGGGAGGGGTGGAGAGGGGGGTGGTGGTGGTCAAACCTGGATCCACCTTGACCCCCGGTAGACCCCTTTAAACCCCAAAAAAAATTAATGCCATTAACCAACTTTAGTCACAACACAACAAATATCATTTGTGCCAAGTTTGGTCACAATCTCTTAAGCGGTTTCCAAGAAGAAGTCGCAAGTGTTTATGGACGGACAGACTGACGACGCGCCATCGCATAAGCTCCCTTGAACTTCGTTCCAGGTGAGCTAATAAACATATAGAGTCCCTCCATCCATCTTGTGGACCTTTTAACCCTAAAGAACGATTGTTCGGTAAAATTCATGGAACTTCATCGACTGCTTCACCGATTTAATAGCAGTTGGTTGCATGTGAGAATGATCAAGATCACTCAACAACACAGTGATATATTTGAACTCACTGGATCAGTTAAAGATAACCAAGTGAAAGGCATGCACCACCAAATCATCCAGATTTCTCCTGTGAATTTCAGCTGATCTATGTTCTCCTTCAATGGCAATGAATGATATACATCTGTCCCACAGGACAGTGATGGCCACCATCTTGGTTTTACTCATAAGGTTTTGACCAGGGTGGTAGTGTGCTTAGCCGTATGTGTCATCATGAGTGTGTGCTTAGCCGTATGCGAGTCCACATCTTTCCCGAGGTTTGCCCTAGTCTTTTTATCCCCACACTTAAAAATAACAAGCGTTACGCCTAGGTCCCCCGTCGGTGAAGTGATGTGAGTTGACAAAGTTTAAGACGCAGAAACCATGCTATGATATGATATTTCACTCACAAGGTTCAGACATACATGGAGGTGGCTATATTGGATTTTGACGTGGCCACCCAATTTTCAATAGCGTTCTTCCTTATGCCTAGATACACCCACACACCAGATTAGAAGTTGGTACTTCGCTTATTTTTCAAGATATTCCGCTCACAAGGTTCAGACATACATGGCGGTGGCCATCTTGGATTTTGACGTGGCGACCCAATTTTCAATAGCGTTCTTCCTTGTGCCTAGATACACCCAAACACCAGATTAGAAGTTGGTGCTTTGCTTATTTTTCAAGATATTACGCTCACAAGGTTCAGACATATATATGGTGGCGGCCATCTTGGATTTTGACGTGGCGACCCAATTTACAATAGTCTTCTTCCTTATGCCGAGATACACCCACACACCAAATTAGAAGTTGGTACTTCGCTTATTTTTCAAGATATTCATCTCACAAGGTTCAGACATACATGGCGGTGGCCATCTTGGATTTTGACGTGGCGACCCAATAGATACACCCACACACCAGATTAGACGTTGGTACTTCGCTTATTGTTCGAGATATTTCGCTCACAAGTTTCAGACATATATATGTTGGCGGCCATCTTGGATTTTGACGTGGCGACCCAATTTTCAATAGCGTTCGTCCTTATGCAGAGATACACCCACACACCAGATTAGAAGTTGGTACTTCGCTTATTTTTCAAGATATTCATCTCACAAGGTTCAGACATACATGGTGGTAGTAATCTTGGATTTTGACGTGGCGACCCAATAGATACACCCACACACCAGATTAGACGTTGGTACTTCGCTTATTGTTCGAGATATTTCGCTCACAAGTTTCAGACATATATATGGTGGCGGCCATCTTGGATTTTGACGTGGCGACCCAATTTTCAATAGCGTTCGTCCTTATGCAGAGATACACCCACACACCAGATTAGAAGTTGGTACTTCGCTTATTTTTCAAGATATTCATCTCACAAGGTTCAGACATACATGGCGGCGGCCATCTTGGATTTTGACGTGGCGACCCAATTTTCAATAGCGTTCTTCCTTATGCCTAGATACACCCACACACCAGATTAGAAGTTGGTACTTCGCTTATTTTTCAAGATATGCAGGTTACAAGGTTCAGACATACATGGCATCAGACATACATGGCGGCAGCCATCTTGGATTTTGACGTGGCGACCCAATTTTAAACAGCGTTCTTGCTTGTGCCTAGATACACCCACACACCAGATTAGCAGTTGGTACTTCGCTTATTTTTCAAGATATTTCGCTCACAAGGTTCAGACATATATATGGTGGCGGCCATCTTGGATTTTGACGTGGCGACCCAATTTTCAATAGCGTTCTTCCTTTTGCCGAGATACACCCACACACCAAATTAGACGTTGGTACTTTGCTTATTTTTCAAGATATTCATCTCAAGTTTCAGACATACATGGCGGTGGCCATCTTGGCTTTTGACGTGGCAACCCAATTTTAAACAGCGTTCTTCCTTGTGTCTAGATACACCCACACACCAGATTAGACGTTGGTACTTCGCTTATTTTTCGAGATATTTCGCTCAAGTTTCAGACATATATATGGTGGCGGCCATCTTGGATTTTGACGTGGCGACCCAATTTTCAATAGCGTTCGTCATTATGCCGAGATACACCCACACACCAAATTAGAAGTTGGTACTTTGCTTAGTTTTCAAGATATTCATCTCACAATGTTCAGACATACATGGCATCAGACATACATGGCGGCGGCCATCTTGGATTTTGACGTGGGTTGCACCCACACACCAAATTCGAATGCGATCCTTCGCTTACGCACGCACGCACGCACGCACACGCATGCACGCCCGCATGCACGCACGCCCGGACGGATGGACGGACACACGGACGGAGGGGAAAGCCATAGTCCCCCTTTCGTTCCGCTGAGCGACGGGGGACAAAAAAGGGGGGGAGGTATTGTAATTGGCTCCGTCTGTCTGTATGTCCGACCGTCCCATCTGTCATGCTATCTCCTCCTAAATGGTTGTGCAGAAATTCACCAAACGTGGTAGTTATGATCACCACGTGACAAGGTGAGAGAGCAGTATCATTTTTGGCCCTGGGGTGGGGTCAAGAGATCAAATACCAAAAATACAACTACGGCACATTTTTACTTTTCAAAATACAGTTTTTAACCTTAGGAGACAACAAGCACCACAGAGAGAGGGAGAAATGAGAATGAACTCAAACCTGAGATAACTTCCAAAATAAGCAACGATGTTTTGATTATGGCACTCTTTCATCATCAAGATTTCCTGCTGGATCACGGCAAAGTCATCTCCTACCAAAGAAGGGGCACATGGGGAGAGATAGTCAACAATTCCTCCAAAATTATGTCACTTGTGGGATTCCTGGCATTTCTAGTATTGATAAATCAGCTGTTGAAAATTTCCTCAACAATTTCCAAAACAACCAGATGTGTATAGGTGGTTTTGTATGAAATAGCATTTTTGTAACCAAAGACAACCCAATTATGACAATGTCCTCATTGATTTTATACCATTTATGAGTATTCAGGTCGAGCAATGCGGATATAAAAAAACGAATTAGGTGAATTCCAAAATCTTCACTCTTTCATTCCTAGTTTTTCCCACTTCTGGAACAAACTCCCCCACTCTATTCAATCCTATTCCTCCCTCCAGGTCTTCAAAACAGCTGTTCACCACCATCTCATATCTTCCCCAATCCAAAACCTTGATCTTCTCTAACCCCGTTAATACACCCCAAATCCACCTCCTTCAAATTCCCTGTTTTCTTTCCTGAAAGTCCTTGTAGTGTCCAGTGTAACCCTCCCCAGTCCTCTCCCTTCCACAGATCTCCCGATGTCCCTGTTCCCTACTGTTGTTGTGCTTCCCTCTCTCCCCTCTTGTCTCCTGCTCCCTTTATTATATGTTATATGTGTTAACTCTTACAAGAGCCTCGATTTAGTATTTAAAAAAAAAAAAAAAACACCTTTAGAGGCCATTTTTCCCCGCAAGCGGGGGTTGGCCTTTTTCGGGAACTGTGGTTGTTGTTGTTTTTTCGGTCCCCTTTTTGAAGCAATGTTTTACGGCCGGATGCCCTTCCTGACGCCAACCCTTTTTGCCGCCTTTAACGACAAGCAGGGAATTACCAGTGAACTGGTACTCAATTTGCCGACCTCGGAAGGATGAACAGGCTGAGTCAACCCCCCTGGCGTTAATTCAGCGATTGACCGGGATTCGAACCCAGGATCCTAGGATCCTAAGCCGGCACCCTAGCCGCTAGCCCAACACCAGGGTTTGAGAGTTTTAGTTTGAGAGCATTTAGTATACAGAATTTTAAAAATTCTAGTCAATTTGGGTCTTATCAATAGATGCAAAGAAACTCATCGTTTGTACATCTGGCTAATCACGTTCCACAAATTAGATTTTAATGAAAACAAGTGAATTTGTAAGATGGCCATTTTTGTCCATTTTAGTGCTTGAAAGGACTGTCAGGCCACACAGGGCATTTAAGAAGTGAACACCCAAATGCTCGAGACATCAACGAGGGTACAAGCCTCGTATGATTGCTGTACAATGAGCAATTACAAACAAGGCTGAGGCCTAGAGAGAGGCCCAGTTGGTGAAATTATGGACAACCAGCTGGCCAATGAAAAGTTGCCTGAAATGGAACATTCGGATGAAATTTGCCACGACAATAAACAAGTTTGCAAGAAGGTTTTTTGGTGAAATGGCAAATTTGATTCTATGACCATTTTAGTATTTTCTTCTTATTCTTTCATGAGTAAAGCTGAAGAATGATTTCTACAAATATGCTGTCAAATCACTCAAAAAGCCCTTAAACTGGGCCAGGTGCAATGATTGGCATCAATGAGGGATGTTTACCCCCATCAGACTGCAATGATGTTCTGCAATATATTGTACAGGAACTGCAAAGAGAATAAATAGCCTTTATAAATAGCAAAGTTTACACCTGGATGAAGAATCCACCAGAAGAAGCCAAACAAAAAATGGTTTGAGGTGAAAATATGAGTCAGAAAATTGTTTGGTGAAGTTATGTATTTTGCTTTTTTTTTCTCTCTCTAAAGGACAACCATATTGTTGACAAACATTTCAATTTAGCAACTTCACATTCGCTTGCAGTAAATGCTAATTGGTAAGACTTCCAAATTTATTCAAGGCGAGTTTTTATACAGTTCTACAAAATAAAATACATAAGCAACACCATTATCACAACAATCAGAGGAATCAAGTGAAAGAAACAACATGTAGTATTTGGCTTCTGATGTCACCAGACAAGTCAGTTATTCCAGAAAATAGCACGTGGTCTGTAAGAATAAAAACACAGTAGAACTGGAATAAAAACACAGTACACGATACCCCACGCAGTGTTCAAATTTGATAAAATAATAATTTTATCGATCGTTTTTAAAAATCTGGAAGTTTAACTCTGCCGAAGCAGTCTTATACATCATCCTTATGCACTGCAACAAGACGACATTGAATCACAGTTATGGAGATGGAGACTTTATTGATCACCATAAAACGCAACTTCAATTGGCATCAAACAAAGCCATATGGCAAAAGTCAATTGTCTTGTTCACGGCCGGTAAACACCGCACCTGAACGGATAGACCGAAACAGGCATTAACTCCGAGACTCTGTTCCGAATGACGACGATATGATGCTCGTGCACATGGGCTGAGGAAAATCACGAGGCACCTTATCTCTTTAAAAACCAAACAGATTTATTCCCGAAACGTAACAAAATAACTAGAGAAGATGAATTCAATAATAACTATATAAAATGAGGTAAACAATGGTAAAATAAATACTACAAAAAATAAGGCTCCTCTCTCCAGTCACAAGCACAGATGGGGTGGGTGACTTATCTCTGGTGGCAGTGGGGGAGGGGATGCGGAAATGGGCAGGGTTATGAGGAGACAAACAGGACAACGAAGAGGTGATGAGGAGATGAGCAGGACGATGAACAGGCAATGGGGGAAGACGAGACCATCACCAAGGCCAAGGCAGGCAGGCAGGACAACCTCCTCATCGCTTTCCTCACTCTCAATTCTCCTCAGAACTCCCTCAGTTCTTTTCACTAACCGTGAACTCCTAAGCGCTCTGTTCCTGCTCCTCCAGGCTCCTCCCTCTTCTCCTCAGAACAATCTCCTCAGAATAACCTCCTCAGAACAACCTCCTTAGTTCTTATGCAATCTTCTTTCTTCTCCTCAGAACAATCTCCTTAGAACCCATGCATTTTTTTTTTTACAGATCGGTACCCGCTTTCCAACACCAAACCGAGAGCTACTGGCTCCCCCCTCATCTCCCTTGACAACCCTCCGCCCCTTCAGGCATCGGGCTCCACGTCCTTTCATGAGACAATCGTAGCTCTGCCCCCCTCCCCCCCACCTCCTCGCCTGGCAGAATTCCTTTGCTTTCTGCTTCGTCCTTTTCCGCTCTACAGAGATGTGACCCAGTGGATGGTTACAAGAGGTTTCACACACATTTCCTTTACTTTAATCCCTCTCTATCTGTCACAAGCACAACCCTCCATATCGTGTACATTCAAACACAATTCTTAAGCTGACAGGTCCCTACTTCCTTACATCGATATTTGATTCCTACTCACACACGGACCGTGCTACTCTGTCCAGTTCTATCGCTTCTAAGGTAATCTCTAATCCCACCACCCCCTCATACCTCCCATAAACGTAACAATATCAATATATAGCATAGTTCCTGGAAGTATTAAGAAAGCGATTTGTGTTCTACAATGTTGAAGTATATTTTGAATAAGGGTTTAAAGGGGTATAAATAAATAAATTCCAGCTTTTACCACTGTTTCACACAGTGTCTATTACAATTACATCACTCCATCTACCATGTTACATTTGTTCTTCAAGCCTTTTCTTTGTGTCCATTATGATGTCCTTAAAACAGTAAGTTTCCTGTATGGAATGATTTTCCATTTTGTTTGAGTGCCAGGCAGGTAGACGGAGTAAAAATATGATCTCTCTCCTCTCTGTGCATGTGCTGTTGTGACAAATTAAGAGCCAAAGTATGGTAAAATGGAAAATTTGTCTTCCTATTTATGTTCTGATAAGAAATATAACATAAGATTGAAATAAGTTGTTCCTCGATCATAAACTGTCAATCATAAACCGATAAGACAGACAGACTGACGGACATGACCCAATTGCTTAACCCCACTTTTTGTTCGCATGTGCAGGGTAAAAAGTATGGCCTGGTTGGCATTCCCATCTGAGCACAAAGCCCACGATGCTGGGATCCCAGGTGTAGATCACGAATGCTGCATTGAATTGGCCATTGTCTACTAATGTCCTGGTAATTCATGGAAATGTACACTCACATCTCCAAATGTGATACAATTTATAAAATAATCTCCAACAGCCAAACACACCATCAATATCTGTACATTGACCGTATCCTCTCCTCACTAGTCTCTAATGCTCTCCTGTTTTCATCTTAGAATGTTGCAAACATCTCCTCTGTTCCCAAGAAGTGTTCCCATCCACTCCACTACAAACCGGTCAGCCACATCCCCATCGTAAGAAGAGTGGTCGAACCTAAGAACGGCGATACTTCAATGTATGCACCTTCCCTTGGATTCATGTGAAACTGAGTGTACCATCTGCTTGTATTAATTGGTGGATATTAAAGATCTTCATGTAGAGTAGGTAAGCTATCATCGGCACCCTGACAAACTTCCGAATTACCGTCACCTTTAGACGAATGTCTGCTTTACAATTTACACAGCCCAGGAGAGGTCATGATTTATGGTGAGGCCTATAACTTCAAGAGAGCAAATCTCTTCCAGTGGCTGTCCATGGAAATCGATTGGTGGGTGTGTTTGATGATCTTCCCAATAGGACAGTGTAAGACTGAGATTTACCAGGATTGAAATGTTCCATATTTTGAGTAAGCAATGAGTGATGCAGCTGCCATCTGCCCATTAGTGGGAAGGGGTACTGTATGGTGATGTGAATATGCAAAAATGGAAAGGGTTTTTCAGAGTATTAAAGAGGTTGTTTATGTAGATGACGAACAAGACTTGGCCCAAGACATTGCCTTGGGGCACTGCACATCCTCCACGAGGAGAAAAGAGGATTCCAATAATCATAACATGTTGACTGGACAAGTGGAGGAAGTCAGAAAGCCAGCCTCCAGCCTTGTATGCCACAAGCAGTGGACTTGGCAAGCAGAACAGGATGCTTGGCTGCCGAGTGCCCGTGATATATCTTTGTTACAGGGATCTTTGAGATTTCGGCCACTCAGCCATTGCTGAGAAAGGAGCAACAGCATGTCCAGAGTTGAGTGAATGGGCCGGAATCTAAACTGATGGTTAGAGATCAGGCTGTTTGAAAAGAGGAAAAACCTGATGTCAGCAGCAATTATCGATTCCACAATGTTGCTGAATATTGAAAGTAAGCTTACCTGACTGTAGTTGATAGGAAATAGTCACATCATACATTTTTCCATATCAACCCCTGCTCTCTTCTACCATCAGTGAACCTCCCCACCCCCTGCCCCCCTTCTCCCCCAACTCTTTCTTCCTGTTATCATCATCCACTTGTGTGAAACACTTGTCTCCCAGTCCCCCACTGATCTCTGCGAGTCTGTGAACTTGCTGCCCTCTGTCTTTTATCTCCTCCAAGAGCCAAGATTTTGTATTTAAACAAACAAACAACCAAAAAGTTGCATTTTCCAGACGATTCTACCCGCAGGCAGGACTTATCTGAAACAAGCGTACCAGTTGTAGTCACACTTTTGGTTTTGCACCGAATAACTGCTTCCTCAATCCAACACATTCTGCTTTAATCAACAGGTCTGAGAGAGAGAAAGTTTAGGAACTCACAGGTTTGCTTTTGCTTGATGAGATACTCCAAACCGCCCCCACTCTGCTCAACCACCGACAACTCTGCTTGGAACTTGTGAAAATGTATCCAACATAATTTACATTGACTACGCTTAAAGACAACAAGAACACTCACCGTTCGATTCGATCAATGATGTTTGAAAAAATTCAGCTCGGTGTGAACATTTTCAGTGATAAATGAAAAAGAACTGGACACTTGACCACAAAACAAAGGAATGCATAAACAAGCAAAGAATAAAGAAAAAGAAAAGGGAAACCATACGCCTTGTTTTATTGTTATTGGAATAGTTTGTTCGTTTTTTAATGTGCGTCAGGATTAGTTTGATTAAGAGTGTCAGAACAATAATTAAAGTCAAATTCAAGAATTTAAATTATGATTTATTTATTTAAATAGAAGTAAAAACTTGAACAGAAATACATATCATATAATTATGCAAGACGCAGCATCATACAGGTGAATAACCTCAAGTGGTTTAAATCAACAAATATTTTCTATACCTACAAGGAGAGAGGGGGAAAAAAGGAATGAGTGATGGAATGAATCAATTACATGAATGAACAAAACCGCACAATGCTGCCCACACGTATTACCTGAAAATTCTTGACATTCAACAACTATTTGCCTGCAACATGACCTACAAAATGAAATGGTGGGCGAGGTAACCAACAAGAGCTGCCACCACAACCGAGCATCATGGAATGTGCAGGCTCGAACCGCCACGCAACGACTATTGTACTCGAGCAAACTCTGCATCAAAACAACGTCAATGTGTCACTCGTATGTATAATCATAAAACCCCTAATGACCATGATGCCAGCAGCTGCAGTGAGGTTGACGCAGTAAGCGTAAAAAAACCAGGTGCTTCTCCAGCGTCTACGGAATCCAGACAAGTGTAACCAGTTCCGAGAGATAAATCACGTCACCCTGTTTTGAATCGCCAAAATAAATGAGATAAATGCCACATGGGTGCAAACATGTATGCGGTCGACAGCAAATTCCCTACAGCAGGTTATCGTGTTCAAAAAACTGCACTTTGGTGGCCTGTTAAAACTAATTTGTTGTCCAGCCATCTTCTCAAAATTATGCAAACATGCCGATATGTAATTTGAAGTAGTTGCTCTTCCTTGATGGAGATCGTGTTGATAGTAATGTTGGTCATTACACGTGTATGTGGTCAAGAGATGTTAGTCGAACAGCCATGTTGGTTTAACAAACCAAACACTATCAATGAGGAAGTGATCACAGGTGCAATTGGCATGCACTGCAACAACCTGTCTACTTTCTTTGCCATTAGGCCCTTCTCTTTCAAGCGATCTTCTGTTCATAAACACCTTTAAACTATCTGTGGCCGTTGAAGATCCTGTTGTTGTATCATTCAAAAGATCAGGCCTTTGCGCAAGTCAAGCATGGCTTATTACGATAATCTCGTTTAAAACCCATGCAGTGATCCCATGAGCATCGAATAATCATGAGCCTCCATTAAAGATCAAATGTCAGTCCAAGTTCACAACGATAGGCAAGTGAAGATTTATGAAGAAAACTGGATTTAAATGTTTATGTGCAGACAGTCAATGAAATGACATTTGAATTCTCGATGTTGTTTTGTATTCGGAGTAAAGGCTCATGGAAACCTCATGGAAGCCTCATGGAAGCCTCATGGAAGCCTGAGCCGAATGCCTCAACTCTGTGTTTGCCTCAAAATCTTGTGTCCCAAACCCATCTCTCTCTGTTCCCACCTTACCCAGTCGAACCCTAACTACTCCTGGACTCTGTGTCCTTCTCTCCTGACAAGGTGGAGGGAGTTTTTGTCAAACCTCGACTCTGATTCTGCAACTGGACCAGACGGCATCAGCCCACGGGTCCTAAAATCCTGCTCTGCTGCTCTATCTCACCCTCTCTCTGTTCTTTTCACCCTCTCTTTTGCTCAAGGTCATCTGCCAGCATCCTGGAAATCAGCAAACATTACCGCTTTACACAAAAAAGGTGCAAAAACAGATCCTTGCAACAACAGACCAATCAGCCTGCTCCCAATTATCAGCAAAGTCATGGAATCCATCATTGCTTCGGATATCAAATCCTTCCTCTTCTCCAATGGCTTGATCTCCGATCATCAATTTGGATTCAGACCAGGTCATTCTACTCTGGACATGCTGCTTCTGCTGTCTCAAAAATGGATGGAGGTCCTCAATGCCAAACAGGAAATCAGAGCCGTCTCCCTTGACATATCACGTGCCTTCGATACGGTCTGGCACCCAGCTCTGCTCACCAAACTCTCCTCCTATGGTATCCATGGAAATCTCCATGCATGGCTTGCGGACTTCCTCTCTGGTCGTAGACAACGTGTGGCCCTGAATGGATTTCTCTCATCTCCCCTTCCTGTTCAGGCTGGAGTTCCCCAGGGCAGTGTTCTGGGCCCTGTGCTTTTTCTGGTCTTTATCAATGATCTCTCCGACTCTCTGGAAAATCCTCTCTATCTCTTTGCTGATGACTCCACTCTCTGCCGCTCCATTCCTCTTCCCTCAGATCGGCAGTCTGCAGCCTCCTCACTCTCTGAAGACCTGGACAAAATCACAGACTGGTCAAACAAGTGGAACATGTCTTTCAATCCTGACAAATCTCACACTCTTACTATGTCTCTCCGAAAAGATCGACTGGATAACCCTCCCATCTACTTTCTCAACAATCCTCTCCAAGAAGTTCTGTCGCTCAAGCTTTTGGGTCTCACTATCTGCCATGACCTTTCTTGGGAAAACCACATTTCCAAACTGGCCTCCAAAGACAGTCGCCGACTGGGCATCCTCCGTCGTGCGAAGTCCTTCCTCGGCACACCTGAGCTCCTCACCACATACAAGGCCTTCATCCGCAGCTCAATGGAATACTGTTCCCCCCTCTGGGCCGGTGCTCCTGCCTCACACCTTGGTCGGCTTCACGATGTTGAAACCAAAGCTATCAGAATCATTGGAATCTCCCGTGATGAAGCTATCTCCGAGGGCCTTTCACTCACTCACCACAAACATGTAGGTGGTCTTTCTGTCTTCTACCGACTCCTCTACGGCCTTGCTCCCCCAGCTCTCTCTGTGCTTTGTCCCCCAAATATTCCTACAGGTCGCACAAGATCTGCCAGCAACCCTCTGATGGTTAAACTGCCGAAATCTCGGCTCTATGCTCACCTTCACTCTTTCATTCCTCTTTTCTCCCGCCTCTGGAACAAACTCCCACACTCCCTTCAATCCCACTCCTCCCTCCAGGTCTTTAAAACAGCTGTTCACCACCATCTCTTATCTTTCCCCATCCAAAACCTTGATCTTTTCTACCCCCACTAATTCACCCCAGATCCACCTTGTTTGAAATTCCAACTTCTTTCCTGGAAGTCCTGGCAGTGTCCATATGTTTTATACCTCTCCCACCCCCACCCCCCTTTCCCATGCCTCCCCCCCCCCCCCCAAAGCCCTCTCCCTCCCACAGATCTCTCGATGTCCCTGCTCTCAAATGTTGTGTTTGTGTCCTTCCCCCTCTCTCCCCATCTTGTTTACCGCTCCCGATGTTATATGTTTTATGTGTCGGTTTGTCTTTCTGTGTGATTAATGTTAGCTCTTTCACGGGCCTCGATCTTGTATACAAAAAAAAAAAAAAAAAAAAAAAATGACAATGGATCAGGATGCTACAGAACAAATGAAATCATATAGAGAGGTGGGAAACAATAACAGCAGGGGTGAAGGAAGAAATATGAGACTTGGCTAAACAATGCATGTCGGAGGGGAGTACGCATGAGGTGTACACATGGGGTAGAAATGGGGATTTAAATAAAAATCTTAAAGTACAGTAACATTCATTCGTTATACAACAAAGCCCTAATCCTCAAAAAGTGTCATGTCACAAATAGGTGTGGTTCATAACAAGGTATCAACATATCTATCACAACTATTTGCCCCGAGCAGGTTAGTGATTAAATTGCATACTACCAGCAACAAATATACATCGAGATAAAAAAATAAATAAACATGCTCGGACGATCTCAACTCTTCATGTGTGCAAAAATAGGAGGCACAGAAAAATTACGTAAAACTTGGGTAAAACTTCTTGAGCAGCTGAGACAACAGCAGATGCGTTGCTGTGACACAAAGTCTTCATAACTTTTACCACACAATACATTAATTCATCCAACGATTACTCGAAGGTTTATCAGGTTAAGTGTCGGACATTCTAAGATTCAACTCCAATGTTCTTCACGCTCTCCACCTTCGGCCGCATCTTATCAAGTTGGGGTTGGTGGCTCATAGATAGTGTACATGCTTTGCCCAAGTCTTTCACAAACTGGCTAACTAGGCCTTCCAGTTGAAGGTGCTGAATGCTGAAAGTGGCAGGAATTTGGAATTTTGCTAGAATGCCGATGATAACTTTTGCTAGGGTGCCGATGATAAGCGTAGCCGATGACAACTCGGCTACGCTTTTTCGAAGGACACAGTGGGATCATTAATATGTACCGACTAATGCTAGCAAACAGGACACCAAGCTCAATGTCCATCCAATGGGATGGCACACCTTGGAATTAGATGCTTTGCCTGTGAAGCATCAATCAAATAGTTTGTAGTCAACTCGGGAATTGAATCCAGGCTAGCCAAATGAAATGAATTCTGCCCATAAGCACCCATAAGCACCATGCCATAAGCACAAATCCATCATTACCTACATAAAACGACCTATTTAGGAGTATTTAGGGGGTTCAGTAGGCAGTTGTGTTCTGGAAAAGTCCCCAAATGTTTGAGGTATCTATGTATGGCAGGGATGTTTGAGGTGGGTTTGGGGGAGATGAAGGGGGTAGATGCGTTGCTGAAACTGCAAAAGGAAAATGAGAAAACTGAAATTGTGTGAAGGAAGAGGAGGGAGAACAAGATAAACCATGGCAAACGAATATGGAAGGAGTGGCTGGAGAAGAGAAGGGAAGGGACGTTATGAGGAGAAAGATGCGACAGGAGGGAAGGGAAGCCAGCATGTATGAGCATGTCGGGGAAATAGCTGGGTGGCTGGTAAAGGGGGTGGAGGATGAAATCAAGATTGAACCATGTTTGCACCATGAATTCTCATGTTTGCGCCATGTCTTCGCAAAAAAATCTCAGGGGGGCCTAAGCTTACCGGGTTCCACTTTGATAACCTTGATGGCTGAGAGTTCACTCGTGTGCACATTTCTTGCCTGTGGAGTACACAAGCACAGTGTCAGAATATGAAATGAAATGTACACAAAACGTTCTCCATCTAGGATACTAAGGGGTGTGTGAGAGGAACTCCCTGGTCATAGTTTGCAGGAGACATTGTGTTATGAATATGATGCTTAACTGGCTGCAGAATATTTCTTATTCAGCGAAATATACAGTACACGTCATATGAAATTGCAAAAAATAATTTTTCCTAATTCTTACATCAACCTATTTCCACGATTCATCTTTTTCGTCAGGAAAATGCAATAAACAGACATAATAATGATGTAAACGATGGACAATTTGTTATAATCGACAACAACTGATGAGAGTACGCAATGTGTCACGTGGTAGAGTGAAACTGTCACAGGTAGTGATTGTGAACATCAATGTGAACAACATCACCCGATTTAGGACTCGTGGACAACGTGCAGGATATCATATGCAAAGATGAATTCACGTTGTGCAACCTCAGCCTTGCAAATGTGGCAATGTGAATACTCGTAAGATGGACTGGACGGTACTAATTAATACTCGACAATCTCATTTGCAATCTGGTTTACCGTCTGTGCTATTGTTCAATGCTTGATCACTGAATAACAAGTTTAATGATTTTGAAGATACCTTTTGTTCTCAGTTTCATGATGTTGTTGTTGTATAGCCCCGGACAGTTCTCTTGCACAAGCCCACGGCATGGAGACAGCCGATCGATCCCCCAGGAGCGACTCAGAGATCCCCCACATCTATGATGGTGTATCCCCCGCCTTCATGAAGTCAGGGCCACGATAGTGTTTGAGAGAGAGCAAGAGAGAGCGAGAGAGGGCGAGAGAGGGCGAGAGAGGGCGAGAGAGGGCGAGAGAGGGCGAGAGAGGGCGAGAGAGAAAGAAAAAGTGAGAGAGAAGAGACAGAGACAAGAGGTAAAGGGCCGGTCCTTGGGGACCGATCGGCACTCTGACCATGACCACGCTACCCTGACGGATCCAGGTAGCATGGAATAATGGGGAAGATTTGGCCCCCGATTGGGGGGTGGGGGGTACAACCATTGTTGTGAAGATGTGTCTCCGATATAGTTGTAGTTTAATGATATTCATTTAATTGCTGTCACTGAAACTTGGTTTTAATCTGCAAATCCTGCATGTCCATGTCATCTACCACTCTTTCTTTCAGCAATTTCATTGTGACCGCAATGACCGTTTGGGTGGAGATGTTGCTTTATGCTTGTGAGAACATTAATGTAAAGGAATTTTTTAGAGACCTTATTCCTCCACATCTTGAAATATTGTGGGTGCATCGAAGGTCTTCTGGTTCCGTTCGATTGTTGAGAAACCATTTTGTTTGTGTTCTTTATTCACCACCTTGTTCACAGTATAAAGATGAGCTAAATGATCACATCATTTCAATGGTTGATAATATTCGTACCACTTCGGATAACGCTTCTTTCATCATTGTGAATTCAAAATTGATTTCAATTACCTTGATACGGGATTATTAACACAACATACCTTATTCTCACAAATCGATAATAAGGCGACGAGGGGTTCTGCTGTTGTGGACAATATTCTCACTGATTTAGATGATAGTTATCATGATCCAGATGTATCTATTCTGATATCTACTAGTGATCATGCTTTTCATCCACATCAATTAACACAATCTGTTAAACCTCGTAATGTTTGCTTTCGGCCTTTTCGTGACGCTTCTATCTGTGCTTTTGGGAAATGAATAACGCACATGGATTGGTCAGTATTGCGAGAGGGTGACAATCCCAAATGTATGGCTGAACAATTTTCTCAACTCATTAATACTCGGTATAAACATCATTTTTAAATTAATAACGTTTAAATGATGGACAAATAATAAACCATGGATCAATAATGCCTTACACAGGTTGATAATACATGTACGTCATGTTTGCCTTAAACAAGGAGATGATATATACCGCAGGTTGTGAAATAAAGTGCAAAGGATAATAAAATTTGTGAAAAGTACTTTTCATACTAAAAATATTGAACACCAAAAACAAACGGAACTAGAACGGCACTCAGTAGAGAGCATACCTCCACCTGGTGAAAAAGTTTACGTTTTGTATCTCAGAGTAGACCAAAGTTGGCGTTGGTTTAGTGGTTTGGGTGCCGGCTTGGGATCCCAGGATCCTGGGTTCGAATCCCGGTCGATCGCTGAATTAACGCCAGGGGGGTTGACTCGGCCTGTCATCCTTCCGAGGTCGGAAAATTGAGTACCAGCTTGCTGGGATGAATGATCACGGTGTGTACCCCGATTCAGAATAGGTACACCGTATCCCTGCGCTTGTAAGAGCGTGACCAAGGGTTGGCGTCAGGAAGGGCATCCAGCCATAAAAACATTGCCTCAAACAGGGAACCATGATTGTGTCATGGGGCCCGCAAGGCTAACCCCCGCTTTAGCGGGGAAAAATGGCCTTAAAACGATCATTCATTCATTCATTCATTCATTCAGTAGACCAAAAAATCGCAATACATAATCACATTTAATCAAAATCAATCACAGGAATCACCATAGGTCCAGTCTTTCATACCCTGATCTACCCCTAGTTTTTAGCCACATCTCCCAATGGTGAAGAATCACTTTAAAAATTCTACTGGCTGGATCTGGATCTTCACTTAAATTGAATCGATTCTTCCTTGTCACACACACCACCTTCTTATTTGTCAGAAGATGTCAGAACCACGTCACACACACAACCTTCTTACACATACCTGTACAGGGACACCTTAAACACTCTTAATGTTGCCTCAATTTAATCACCACTCCGTTTGTTAAATCCTTGCTCACTTCTGAGCGGCATCGCCATACACCAAGTTTCGTCCAAATCCATCAATAACTTTTTGAGATATCCTGATATACAGACTTGGCATTTAATATGGAATCTTTTTTTTTTCTTGACTTGGGTTTACTTTCTTAACTCAGTATGTGAGTTTCTTTTACACTTTGGTGATTTATTTGTTAAAAGAACCATGTCACTGATTGTCTGTCGCAGCAAGAACTCAACAACAGGATTATATCACAGGTGGCGTGGCAAAATGTACGGACAGGTGCATTTGACGATTGGCTTCACAGTCAGGTATACAAGGGTTGTTGCATTCTGTATTAGTGGAAAACAACTGCTGCACGTCTCGAAAAGTTATGGCCGCTTCCTCTGGAGATGGTCCGTCAACTCGACAATGCTGTTTGTCATGGAGTGGTGGCTTTACGAAATTTCGGCATGAAACAGCGTGCTATTGCTCGGCAGTATGGAATCAATCAAGGTCAGGTGTCAAAGATCCTGAAACGAAATGCTCAGAGGGGTGTCCCTCCTCCAATACCGAGGCCAGGACGTCCCCGCAGACCACAAGGAGGGATGATCGCCAGCTGCACCGGTTAGTCCGCAATGGCCGTACCAAGTCAGCTAATCGGCTTACGGCTGAGTGGCAGCAACTGACAAATGTGCCTGTATCCAGAAGGCTAGTCAACCAACGACTGGTTCAAGCAGGCTATCGTGCCAGGCGTCCCCTGAGAAAGCCACGCCTGACCAGACAACACCGCCAGCGCGGATTGCAGTGGGCCAGAGAGCACCGTCAATGGCAGCCAGGACACTGGAATCACGTGATCTTCAGTGACGAGTCTAGATTTCTGGTCTATCGTCAAGATAGCCACGTCCGAGTGCGCAGACAAGTGCATGAAGCCTACAACAAAGATTGTATAGTGCCAAGAGTCCAAGCTGGAGGTGGTGGGGTGACCGTTTGGGCTGCTTTTCATGCAGGGGGCAAAACTGACCTGGTTGTTCTGAATGGAAACCTGAACCAGTTCACGTACAGGGCCATTCTGGAAGAAACATTGCTTCCATTTGCTCATGCAGCCTTTCGAGGAAACTTTGTCTTCCAAGATGACAATGCACGGCCTCATCATGCTCGCATGATCCAACACTTTCTTGCTGACCGTGGTGTAGAGCATATGGAGTGACCTGCCATGTCCCCGGATATGAATCCGAAAGAGAACTTGTGGGCAGAATTAACGTGTCAAATCGACCACTTGGACCAGCAGCCCACCTCTGTGCGTGAATTGCAGCAGGCTATTGTCACTGCATGGCAAGCGATTCCTGTCCAAACCTTGGCAAATCTCGTGAACAGCATGCTTCAACATGTACGGGCTCTCCTGAATGCTCGTGGGGGTTACACGAAGTACTGAACTGTAATTTTACTGTCCCTAATCCCAGTCGTAATTTAACTTTTGTTTTTGTTAAAAAAATTTTTGGCTAATATGCAAAATAAAGAGATACTTCTGGAAAACGTACAGAAGTTTAACACAGTACTGTCCATGAATTGAGTTCGATATCAGTTTACATCACTATCAAGGATCAATTTATTTGTTGCAAAATGTCAAATGTGGTTTTTGTTTCTTTTAAAGGTCACATTAACAAAATCTAGAATAATTTCAACATAATTCCAATGAACTTTTGGTTCTAAGACATCTTGAAAAGTAAGTAAACCCCCACAAAAAAATATTCCATATTAAATGCCAAGTCTGTATATGTTGGTGTTAGCCATAACTCCCAATGGTGAAGAATCACTTAAAAAATTAAATAATTCTTGTATCCAAATCCATATTCATCCATAGAAAATAGGGCAAAATGGAGAAGATTGTCATGGGGCCTGCCAGGCTAACCCCCACTGTAGAGGGAAATGGCCTTAAAATGCCTGTTGTTGTTGTTGTTGTTGTTGTTGTATCAGAATCCATATTCAGATCTTCACCAAAATCGAAACGATTAGTCTTTTTCACACACACAACCTGTTCACCAAGTTTCGTCCAAATTCGTCCACAACTTTGAGATATCCTGCTATATATTGGTGTTAGCCATAACTCCCAATAGTGAAGAATCACTTTAAAATTCTAGAAGCCGGATCTTCACCAAAATCGAATCATTTCATCCTTGTCACATTTGCTACCTCTCTGCCAAATTTTCTTCCGAATCAGTCCACAACTTTTTGAGATATCTTTTTCACAAACAGACAGACAGGGGTGAAAACATAACCTCCATCCACCTTTGGTGGAGGTAACCAGGAAAATGGCACAACAAAATCCATCATTTAACTGGACTTAAAAAGCAATTATTTCCTCCTCCTGAAAGTAATAAATCATTCTTTCAATCTGTGAATGAAATTAATTCATATTTTGCCAAACTTTATTCAGATCTACCTCCATATTTTATCTGCCAAAATTTATCTGTATCAACTCCTTATTTGCCAGCATCTTCACTTCGTACAATGATTGAGTGACTTCCGGTGTTTAGTCATTTAAGTCAACTCGACATGTCCAAAGCCATTCATCCAGATGACTGTCCGATAAGACTCATAAAGGAATTTGCGTATGAGATGTCAGAACCACTTGCTGAAATCTTTAATTTCTGCCTTAGATCTGGATGTTTTCCTCAAATTTGGAAAACTGCATTGTTCAGCTGTTACGAGTTGCGATCAGCTATGCTCCATCTCTGTCACACCTGTAATTGCACGAGTATTTGAGGGGTTCCTTGCCGATTGGAAGATAAGGGATATAAAACATGGCATTGGCTTTCTGCTTCGTCCTTTTCCGCTCTACAGAGATGTGACCCAGTGGATGGTTACAAGAAGTTACACACACATTTCCTTTACTTTAATCCCTCTCTATCTGTCACAAGCACAACCCTCCATATCGTGTACATTCAAACACAATTCTTAAGCTGACAGGTTCCTGCTTCCTTACATCGATATTTGATTCGTACTAGCACACGGACCATGCTACTCTATACAGTTCTTTCTCTTCTGAGGTAATCTCTAATCCCCCCACCCCCTCATACCTCCCATAAAACGAAGCAGAAAACATGGTGTCAACAGTTTGAAAGGCAGTTCAGTGGTGTATACTTGGTCAGTCTACTTGACAGTATGCATAGAGGAATTGACAAATCTGGTAACTATGGAAACTAGTGCACCATTGACTTCAGTAAGGCCTTCCATCATGTAAATCATACTATTGCTATTGAGAAGGTGATCCAACTTGGTGTTGATCATGCGGTTTTGCTGACAATCTAGATTTTAGCACACCGATCACAAACTGTTTTCGATACCACGATCAACAACTAATCTTGACGATCCATCAACTTTCTCCAGTAATGCCTCACCGTGACTTCATTTTTAGCAAATTAAAGAAAAATGGAGTTAAGGCTCATGATCTGCTTTTGATCTATAAAATGTACATTCTTCTGATTCTTGAATTTGGAGCACCTTGTGGTCTTCTGGCAATACTGTTGTTCAAGCACAATGTATTGAATGTATCCAGAAAAGTGCTTTTGAACACTCTTAATGTTGCCTCACTTTGTGACAGGTCCACTGGTTTAACATACCTGTACAGGGACCCCTTTAACACTCTTGATGTTGCCTCACTTTGTGACAGGTCCACTGGTTTAACATACCTGTACAGGGACCCCTTTAACACTCTTGATGTTGCCTCACTTTGTGACAGGTCCACTGGTTTAACATACCTGTACAGGGACCCCTTTAACACTCTTAATGTTGCCTCAATTTAATGACCACTCCGTTTGTTAAATCCTTGCTCACTTCTGAGTGGCATCGCCATCTTTTGCTCCAAACTCGAATCAATAAGTTTATATGTTAAGTTAAATCTTTGTTTTGAAAATCCGTTGATGCATTCTATCTCGTTTGCTTGTAAATGTTATTGTCATAGCTTAAGAAAATTAGTGCAGCTTAAGAAATTCCCAACAATTTCACATCTTTTAAATACGAACTCAAAGATGTAAACAAGCTCCTCCTCCATTTATGATCGAGTTGTCAAATACTCATCTTTAGATCGCTGTTTTTATTTATTTATTTATTATATAAAATTCATTTTTATACAATCTGCCTTACCATTTAATTTTATGATTATTATTATTTCACTGGTAGTTAGGTTATTTCTCCAAAATAACCTCAGAGTGGGTCTCAGTGTCCAGCCGTATGCAAGTACATTAACATTTGACGAAAAAACATCTCACAAACTAACCAACCAACATGGATCACATTTGGTATGATGCATCAGAACAGCAGGGTCTCATGGGGTTGTGCTCCCTATCCAGATGACCCCCTATAAAGGGGATAAAAGGGGAGGTTTTGCCCCAAATAATGCTATTTCATTCAAAAATCCTATCTCAGAAACTAAACAGATCCAGACCTAATTCACCACGAGGCATCGGGACCATGCCCTAAACTTAAGGTGTGTTACTCATGGCAGGGCCTCGGGCCTCCTCCCCCGAATCCCTCATTTTCACTCAAACATCGCCACAACTGCCTGAGTGATACGGACCAAGTTTGGTACAATGAATCAAGACAGTAAGGTCTCATGGGGTTGTGCTCCCCATCTATATCTGCCAATTTAAATGTAGTTAAAAGGAAAGGGGCTTGCCCCAAAGGGAGGTTTCGCCTCAAATTCAGGTAACTATTTTAAAATCTTCTCCGAAACTGTATGGGGGATTACTGTCAGTCCCCCACGGGGATATTTCTTTTTTATTTTATCGATGCTATTCCATTTTGTTTCATCTTGATGGAATTGCACTTTGTTTAGTCCATAGACTACCGTAAAGATGGGGGGAATAGGGACAGCAAGGTGAATAGGGACACAAACTGAAAAAAAGCTCGGAAACTTTTTTCGCTGAAAATTGATAACCATACTGATTTGTTGATATTTGGGTTGAAAGTGTTCTCTTGTTTTTATAAATAGCAACTTATAGTCCCTATTAACCCCATATATGGGTTAAATAGGAATCAATAGGATTTTTATGGCTGTCCCTATTCACCCCGTTTTACAGGTGAATAGGGACAGTCACTAATACAAAAAATATTAATCAAGAAACAATCCTGAGTTTCCAACTTATTGCTAAATTGATAGCTCAGATGGGTGCACATAATATGCACCCATAATATAAACCACGGTGCCAATGAAAAAAAATATGGGATAAAAAGTTTCTCCAAACTGTCCCTATTTCTTGATTATTTTTTTTGGGTTAGGGTTAAGTTGTTTTGGGTTATTTCTTGAATTTCTGCTATTATTACCAAAGTATTGTTGTTTCCCCATGATCTACCATTTTAAAATGCTGAGCATCAAGTAAAGAAGCAGCATGTACCATTTAAAATATCATTGGTATGGTGCTGCCGGGGTTCGAAACAACACGTCCCAGACTCAGAGTGGATGTTCTAACCATGACGCTACCAAAGGTACTCAGAGGTAGGGGGTGTGATATAAAGTGTGTGTGTGTGTGTGTGTGTGTGTGTGTGTGTGTGTGTGTGTGTGTGTGTGTGTGTGTGTGTGTCATGTGTGTGTGTCATGTGTGTGTGTGCGTCATTGGTTGTTATCTCCATATGTGGGTTTCAGAAGGTGGAACGGAGTCCTCCCAGGTCTCAAAGTATCCACCTTTGTGTGTGTGTATGAGTGTGTGTACGTACATGTGTGTAAGTGTGTGTGTGTGTCATTCCAAGCCAGTTGACTGTCCTTTGACATACAGTATGCTTCAGGAGGCACTGCTGTGAAGCAACCACACACGATCACCACAACTGGTTAGGGCAGAAATATGTAACTTGGTCAGCTATTCTGTCAACCCTGCAATTTAAAGGTGGTGTACTAACCTTTAAGGTTTCAACTTGTCTGGGTTAAATTCCTAACCTAACTATAAACAGTCACCCTGTGCTTTGCAGGCAGCTGGGTCGTTGCATTGAGTGCACCATCCATTGGATGGGAAGTTAAGCCAGATGTCCTGTGTGCTACCAATTTGCTTGTCAGACAATGAGATCTCATGGTGGCTTTCAAAAATAGCCAGCTTAAAGATAAAATATGTCAATTTTGAAAATTAAGCAAAAAATTACAAATACTGTTTTACAAAGGAAAAAAAGAGGAACTTGGCCAAATACATGGTCTGTAGCTCGATTGCCTATCTAAATATCTGAGCAATGTCCAAAAAGGCTGTTTTTGGGCATCAATTCGACGACCGACCACAACATTGAACATTATACATCAATTTTGATCAAAACGCCCCACCTTAGTATGAGTAATGGACGGAAAAGAAACTGTTTATGACCTTTTAACGCTACAACAATTCACGTAAACTGTGAGTTAGAGATGGCCACAACAAAGAACATTCCTGACAAGTTCAGAAAACATGTCATGATAGATTTCATAATATAGGTTTAAAATGTTCACGCATAGAAAGACAAGTGAAGCACCATGGCAAAGCCACTTCTGCAGAACATAGTTCCAAGTAAACAACTTGAGCAGAGTCAATGGCACGTAATCGCAAATCCCCACGCTTCGCACCTAAAGCAAAGTTGTAAGATGGCAAGAAGATCCATCAGGAAAACCCAATATAAAAATCCTGACTTAAATTTTAACCTGTGTGACCCCAAATCCATACCCCTGGGGGGAGGTCATATCCAAACAAGAATGACCACACTGTGGCAACAACCTGTGACACAAAGCATATATTTTTCACCTCCTCTGTTCACTGAACTCCCTCATCCGCGCTATTGAAGGTATCATACATTTAATCTATGTCCAGATTGTGTCTTCATCGTTTGGTTCAATATCAATTACGAGTCTGACGGACAGCTGGGTCTGGTTTCGCACCCCCTACCGAAACAAAGCTAATGAAAATCTGATGCAACAAACCTGGGCAGTTTTTCAAAAAGCATATAGGGATAAATATAAATAAAGTTGCAAGAAAGGAAAATAAATATATTTTATATCCAGCATTTCCAATGCATTACCCACTCATTCAGGACGTTGAGGGACGAGGGAGGGCAAGAAAGATCCAAATACCCAAACGTTCCCCAAAAAAAATTAACCACAGTACATCGAAAATAACACCGTAAAAATAACATCTACCATTTATATAAAAAAGAACAGTAAAAAAAAGAAGATAAATATCTGCAAAAACAACAAGTTTTCTTAAAATAACATTCTACGAGTAGCAAATGCCCAAATATGTTTCAACAAAAGATTAAATAAAATAAAAGACACCAGGCTACATTTTCAAACAATCCTAACTGCAGATCTTTCTTGGCACATTTTAAATGCATAATATGTCGCATTCCTGTGATCGATGGACTTCTGCCATGGTGAAGAAATTCAGAATATTATCATCAGCCCTGGTAGCAGCAGCAACAGCAGGCGTTCCAGCAATTGCTAAAGCACACGTGGCAATTTTTTTCTGCTCATGACAATAGTCATACATACACATAAAGGGGTCCCTGTACAGGTATGTTAAACCAGTGGACACGGTACTACCGGAGTAATCAACTGGTGTGGGTGTAAATGAGGAAAACAAAAAAAAGATTACCTTGAAGAGCTTATTGCTCTTCACGTGACCATAACGTAATAATGTTCAGCAAAAAAAAAAAATCAACAGGCAGAGGCACTCCTACGGAAAAATTTCATGTCAATCGGACCAACGTTTGCCGAGAAAATGAATATTTAAAATGCAGACACGGCACACGGCACACGGCACACGTACGCACCTGAATGCTTAATCCCGCTTTTCGCTTTGGAGCGCAGGGTAATAAAGGGAGGGGGAGACAAGATGGGGAGAGAGAGGTAAGCACACAAGCACAACAGTAGAGAACATGGACATCGGGAGATCTGTGCAAGGGAGAGGGCTGCGAGAGGGGGGGGGGGGGGCAGAAGGGGTACACAGTATAAAACAAATGGACACTACTAGGAACTTCAGGAATGAAGTCAGAGATTGAAAGACGTGGATTTGGGGTGTATTAACGGGGGTAGAAGAGATCAAGGTTTTGGATGGGGAAAGATAACAGATGGTGGTGAACATCTGTTTTAAAGATCTGGAGGGAGGAGTGGGATTGAAGAAAGTGGGGGAGTTTGTTCCAGAGGCTGGAAAAAAGAGGAATGAAAGAGTGAAGGTGAGCAGAGAGTCTTGATTTTGGCAGTTTCACAAGAAGAGGGTTGCTGGCAGTTCTTGTGCATCCTGCAGGAACATTTGGGGGACACAGCACAGACTGGGGGAGCTATACTAGGCCAGAGAGGAGTCGGAAGAAGACAGAAAGACCACCAACCTGCCTGAGGTGAGTGAGTGAAAGGCCCTCAGAATCAGCTTCATCGCAGGAGATTCCAATGATCCTGAAAGCTTTGGTTTCAACAGCGTGAAGCCGAGCTTGGTGTGAGGCAGGAGCACCAGCCCAGAGGGGAGAGCAGTATTCCATTGAGCTACGGATGAAAGCTTTGTACGTGGTGAGGGGCTCAGAGGTGCCAAGGAAGGACCTCGCGCGACGGATGATGCCCAGTCGGCGACTGGCTTTGGAGGCCAGCTTGGAAATGTGGTTTTCCCAAGAAAGATCATGGCTGATGGAGAGGCCCAAAAGCTTGAGTGATAGAACTTCTTCAAGAGGATTGTTGAGAAAGTAGATGGGAGGGTTTTCCAGACGGTCTTTTCGGAGAGACGGTGAGAGTGTGAGATTTGTCAGGATTGAAAGACATGTTCCACTTGTTTGACCAGTTTGTGATTTTATCCAGGTCTGCGGACAGTGAAGAGGCTGCTGCCTGCCGATCTGAGGGTTGAGATATGGATGGCAGAGATTGGAGTCATCAGCAAAGAGATCGAGAGGATTTTCAAGAGAGTCAGAAAGATCATTGATGAAGACCAGAAAAAGCACAGGACCCAGAACACTGCCAAGTGTTTTAATTAATTTCGTGCACGTGGTCTATGCTGTGGAGTAGCCCACTTCTGAAAGCTGCTTGCTCTCGTGGCTAGTTGCTGTCTAAAGTGAGTTATTACCCCGTACATCCGAAGCAAAAAGCAGATGCATTTGGTTCATGTCTGTCTGTCTGTCTTATCAGTTTATGATGGAGGAACAACTTATTTTAATTGAATGTTGTATTTTGAACACGAATCGGAAGACAAATTTGCAGTTTTACAGTAGTTTGGCTTTGAATTCCTCAAAGAGAGGAGGAGAGACCAATCACACTTATGGAGAGGAGTGAGATAATATTTTTACTCTGTCTGTCTGTCTGCCTGCCTGGCAGTCAATCAAAATTGAAAGTCATTCCAAACAGGAAATTCACTGTTTTTAAGGACATTGTAAAGGACACAAACAACAGGCACAAACAACTAATATAACGTATTATATGGGTGGTGTAATAGACACTGGCTAAAATGGCGGTAAAACGCAGAATTAATTCATTTATACGACTTTTACAATTTTTTTATTTCGTATAAAATCGAATTATATACTTGAACACTGTAGAACCCCAGAAATCACCTTCTTTATACTTCCATGAACCTGCAGTTTTGCAGTACTTGGACATATTCTATAGGGTGGTGTATAAGATTAGTTAAGTTGCACTAAACATCGGATTCCTAGTTTTAACGATCTTTAAAATCATTAGCTAATTAAAATTGAAGTATACACTTGAACACTGCATGGGGTATCGTGTTTTATGAACTCTCTGGTATTCTGTTAGTCAATGACTCGAGTGAAGAGTTTGTAGTTATTTGACAGTAGGCTGATTGGACGGTAGTTCTTAAGATCTCTAATCTCCTTTCCTGATAAACATAAACATGTTTTGCCTCTTGTGATATAACTCTTCCTTGTTGTGTACAAGATGTGTATACGTTTGTGAGTTCGTTTGTAAATATTTCATGACCTTCCATGATGGTGTCTATGTGTACATTGTCAGGTCCTGGGCCGTTCCTATTTTCATGTCTCTCAATGCATGGTTCACTTCCCAACTTTTATAACCTCTGGTATTGAGGCAGTTAATTGTAGTAGCTGTAGCAGCTATATTGCTCCACTATGGTAGGGTTGTTCATATATTTCTTCCATTATGTTACCTCCGCTACTGAAAGTGGATGGAGGTTACGTTTTCACCCCTGTCTGTTTGTCTGTCTGTCCATTTGTGAACAGGATATCTCAAAAAGTTATGGACTGATTCGGACGAAATTTGGTGGAGAGGTTAGGGTATGTGACAAGGACGAAATTATTAGATTTTGGTGAAGATCCGGATCCGGCTAGTAGAATTTTTTTACGTGATTCTTCACCATTGGGAGATAGGGCCAAAAAGGACACATATTAATATATCTCAAACAGTTATGGGCGGATTTGGACGAAACTTGGTGGAGAAGGTGGGTGTGTGACAAGACCGAATCTATTTGATTTTGGTGAAGATCTGAATATGGATTCGGATACAATAATTATTTAATTTTTGAAGCGATTCTTCACCATTGAGAGATCGGGCAAAAAGCGACATATAACATATTGTAACGGATTTGAGAATCCTGTAATTGTTGTAAATATCACCCTCTGTAAATGTAATGATCCTTGTAAATACCTCCGTTGTGTAAAGGTCAAAGGTCGTCCTTTTAGTTAGTCCATCGCATGCATGTAGAAAATCATAAGCCCTTCTAAATAGTTATTTCCTTATTCTATGTTAGTTTAAGGCTCTGTTTCCCATTAGTTGACTCTGCATTGCAGCGAATCGAATAAGATAGATCCCCTTGTTCACATTCCCCCAAAACCTCCATTTCCAACTGCATCATTGCCATTCGCATTGCCAACTACATTTGCCGCCATTACGGCGAGGTCATCTCGGAGAAGAAGGTGGGAGGAGTCAACCAAGCGCCAGGAACAAGGCGTGGCTTTGCCAACGCCTCATCAAGGGGGCGGGATCGGTGAGCCCTCGCGACCAATCCAGGCCGAGGCGAGCTCACCGATGGGCGTTTCTAAAAGGCCGGCGGCTTGATCGCCACGCTCCTTATAAAAGGAAGTTGGGAGGGACTGCTTAAGGAGATGACCGAGAGAGCCACCAGCAGATGAGTGAGGAATCCACCGCAGCTGAATCCACCGCAGCTGAGTCCACCGCAGCTGAGTCCACCGCAGCTGAGTTGAGAAGGAGTTGAGCTTTAACGGCAGTTCGACCCGCGGCCGCGAAGCAACGACGCCGTACGAACGAGAGTGAGGAGGGTCGGCGGCTGCTCACCTCGAGCCTTGCCGTTGACACGAACCGGACCCGTACCCTTCCAGCCCTGTGGTCCCACCTCCTCATCCGTCCAGCCATCCACCTCCTGCCATTCCTGTCATCATCCCCGTGTAAGTCTGACTGTCGTCTGTTTGTCCGTGTTGTCCCTGGGAATAAGTAAGACTGTATAGATAAGTAGAATTGCACTGTGTCTTCCTCTTCTGTAAATTATTTTCGTTTCTTTCCTTCTCCTTGGTTCCTTTGATTGTGTAAATAGTAGTAATAAATTTCTGTTCCTCCTTATTCTGCCTTTTCTTCACATCCGTTTGTTTTAGAGGTTTCCACATTGAACACCTGTGGCACGATTTGGCCAACGTTTAGGATCGGGTTTAGTACTGCTAATGGTTCGAGCCGCGGGCTGCTAATCCACTCGGCAAATAACATCTTGTCCGCGGTCTCGAACGGGGTTGCTCACCTGCCTCGTGGAGGGAGCTGGGCAGCTTCAGGAGCGGAGATGGCCAGTGAAAATAGAAGGGGGACTAACCCCTCCCCCCCCCCCCCCTAAGGGGAGTGCCGTGCTCCGTTTCCGCAACAATTGGTGTCGGGAGCGAGATTCGGACCTGAAGTGCGCTAAGCGCACTCAAAATTACGAGTGGCCAAAATTTTATTAAAACATCCAAATTTAAAAATCGTGCCATGGATAGTCAAGGCGACCGGATGCCGGTGGGGGTAGAGTTAGAAGAGGTAGAAGCGACCCAGGACCCCCAGGGAAATGTATATGTGGGAGAGAGAGGAGGAGAGCGAGGAGGAGAGCAATGAGGATGTGGTTGCGGGGGTTGCAGGTGCACAAGATGGCGCCCTCGCGCACGAGGTTTCAGGCGCACAAAATGGCGCCTCGCACGAGCGCGCGGTAGCCGCGCCCGCTGCGTCAATGGGGGTGGTCCAAATTAGTGCTGTTAGCTAGATTCAAAATCCCGTCTCGGAACCGTCTCGATAAATTTTCAATTTTCATAACGGGATCTCGGGTCGGCTCGGTTCCCGGCAAAGAAAAAATAAAAATAAAAAAATTTAAAAAAAAGTCTGCAAAAATAATGGAATTTCATTACAATATATAAACAACAATGAAAAAAATTCATTTCTGATGTTGAGTACTTAAATTCCGACTTAGCTTCCATTTACCGGGATGAAATAAAATACACCGCCTACATGCAGATGATCGGCCACCGACGGGACCGGGTTATCTCATTACAGTTTGTCTTGTCGTGTAATTTCTTGCTCGGAATGTCAGAGAGAGGGAGAAAATGTTTCTGCCCAGGCATATTCGAGTCCCGGTTGGAGTTTCATTATCATTTTGTGAGTTGTGATCGCCAAGGGGCTCGCTCCCCCCCCCCCCCGTTCCCCTCCCCTCCCCTCCCCCGCCCGGCAATGCCGGGTACTTCTGCTAGTAAATTATAAAGCAGGCGGTGTAGTGATCACCCCCCCCCCCCCTTCTTATTTTGACTCTCTGACTAAAGTAAACGTAATCAACTTATCAGGCCTAAAGTGGAGATAAGATAACCAAAATACTTTCACATTCAAACCGTCACACCAAACCCCAAGGGATTCTTACAATTTATAGATTTAGCGTTGCAATTAAACATAAACGTTCATCAAAAACTCATTTCATAAAACTACATAATGTATTGTACTTGTATTAATACATTGTGTGGAGAATAATCCGTTATAAACGTGTTTTTAATCTAAATAAACATCGTCCCTCCAATCACGGGGCTCGAGCGAGTCCCTCGATATTAATGAGCAAAAGACCATAGCAACCACATTCCGTAACTCGTCTCCAAGGACGGACACGTGACCGCAGCGGGGCGGGGCGGGGCGAGGCGGAGTGATACAGCGGAAGGATTCAACGGTTTAAATAAAGCGTGCCAATCGGCGGCTGCTCACCTCGAGCCTTGCCGTTGACACGAACCGGACCCGTACCCTTCCAGCCCTGTGGTCCCACCTCCTCATCCGTCCAGCCATCCACCTCCTGCCATTCCTGTCATCATCCCCGTGTAAGTCAATTTGTGATCAATTTGTGATTGACCCGGGCGTTCGTGAGGGACCAATGGTGAGGTGTATGACTGGTCCGGAGTGTATGGAAAGAGGAGGTGTGCAAGGATGTCCGACTATGGGGAATGCGGAAGGTATTTGTGAGCCAGCGTGTGCGGCGGTGATCGGGTGTGTGCAAAAATGCACCCCCATGAGTGGTACGGAGTATGTACCGGGAGAGAGTGGTACGGAGTATGTACAAAATGATGCGGGGGATTTTCATTGGCACCTTTATCCTGATTTCGTTACTTCCGCCACCAAAGGTGGATGGAGGTTATGTTTTCACTCCTGTCTGTTTGTCCGTTTGTTTGTGAACACAATATCTCAAAAAGTTGTGGACGGATTCGGACGAAATTTTGTGGAGATGCAGTGTGTGTGACAAGGACGACATGATTAGATGTTGGTGAAGATCCGGATTCGGAATTCGGATTCATTTGCAGTGCATTGTTTGTTGACGAGGGGAAAATCCTGGAACAGTGAGTTTACTTTATCTATCAAGTATCATCGTTTGTGTCAGTTCAGCTGCACTTGCGAAAAATGATGCTTGTGCAGAAGCAGAGTAATGAAAGCAAAGCTCAATAAATGCCTCTATTATGGAAAATATCTGCAAGAAGTTGGAATTTTAACCGGGATTTTTTTACCGAGAAATTGCGTCAATCAATTTATCTCGGGACCGTCCCGAGACCGTCTCGAAAGCCGAAACCGCCGGGATTTCGTCCCGGTCTCGGCTCGGTTGACAGCCCTAGTCCAAATGCAGGCCTTCATGGAGCAATTTATGGCACAAATGCAGGCGTCCCTGAACCTGCAGGGGGACAAATCAAGGGCGGAAATCAGAGATATGAGGGACGAAGCGATGGGTACCAGCGCCCAAATTGGGAAGTTGGACAGCAAATTTGGGGGATTAGAAAATCAAATTGGGGAATTGAGGAATGATATGAGAAGCCAAATTGGGGGGCTCGATGGCAAAATCAGGGGGCTAGAAGCCAAATTTGAGGGTTTAGACAATAAATTTGGGGGTTTAGACAATAAATTTGGGGGTTTAGACAACAAATTTGAGGGGTTAGACAACGGGATGAAAGGGGTGAAGAATGGGTTAACAGGGTTAGAAAACACCATGGAAGGCTAATTGAGGGAAATAGGGGAGCAATCCACCTGGGAAATTAAACAGATGGGGAATCAGATAGAGGAGGTGAAAATCGGGTTGGAAACTAAATTGGATGCCCAGAGGAATGATTTGGAACAGATGAGGGCAGCATCTACCAAAGAGATGGGAAAAATGGGGGAGGAGATCAGACGAGGTGTGGGCGAAGAGGTCGCAGGGGTACGCGAGGAGGTAAAGCGGGGTGAGGAGCGTATGGAGAAAGAGGTGAGAAATAGTACGGCTAGGTTACAGGGGGGAATAGAAGACCTGGCACGGGGAGTAGAGCAGCTGACAGTGGGACAAAAGGAGTTAGGGGAGCAAGTGGAGAAGAACACTGCGGTAATCGGGGGGTTGAAGGCGACACAGAAAGAGATAAAAAAAGAACTTATAGCGACGAAGAGGGAATGTCAGATGGTACATGAGGGGTTGACAAAAAGGTTGGACGAGGTGACAGATGCAATGGAGACAAAAGAACGGGAAGTAAGGACGCACATAGAAATGACCAAGGTGGCCTTAGAGGAAGAAATTGAGGGGGCGCACCGGGAAATAAAAGAGGTGAAACAAAAATGAGAGGAAGTGGAAGAGGGGGTGAGTGAAATTAAGAAGAGACAGAGGGAAACTCAGAGGGAGATAAAGGAGGAAGTGATGGATTACGTACAAAGTCTGTGCTCAAATCGTGATGATGTGCTTACTAACCAAATAAAGAGTTTGCAGGTGGCGGAGGAGGAGCGAAGAAGAGGTACCGAGGTGAGTGGCGATATTCTCGGAAATGTATATGGTGCGAGGGGAGATTCAGTCAGCTTGGGTGTTGGTCTAGACCCGGGCGTTCGTGAGGGACCAATGGTGAGGTGTATGACTGGTCCGGAGTGTATGGAAAGAGGAGGTGTGCAAGGATGTCCGACTATGGGGAATGCGGAAGGTATTTGTGAGCCAGCGTGTGCGGCGGTGATCGGGTGTGTGCAAGAATGCACCCCCATGAGTGGTACGGAGTATGTACCGGGAGAGAGTGCGACAGGTGCACGAGAAAGGTGTGGAACGGGGGGGTGTGTAAGGAAAAAGTGCGCGCCGAGGAGTGAGTGTGCTGTCGAGAGTGAGTTGGTCGTGGCGCGGTTGCGGGGGGGCACCTTGAAGAGCGTGATGGGGAGTGTTACAGGGGATGTAACGGAAGAGTGCACACCTGTGGTGAGTGTTACAGAGGGCGTAATGGGAGAGTGTGCGCAAGAGGATACGCGAGAAAGGTGTGTAACAGAGGAGTGCATGATTACAGAGTGCGTGGTCGAGAGTAAGGGTGAATGCGCGACCGAGTGTGGTGGTGAGAGTGATGAAAGTGACACGGAGCATGAGTTGGTTGTAGCAGGTGAGCGAGGATGCACACCTGGAATGGAAGGATGCACACCTGGAATGGTCGAGCGCGTGTGGGAATGCACACGAGTTGGTAGTGAAGCACGTGATTGGGGGTGCGGAAGAGAGCACACCCGTGGTTGTCACAGAGGATGTGACCGAGGAGTGGGCGCGAAGAGGTGTGTTGGTGAGGTGTGCGAACGACGAGTGTGTGCCAAGGTGTGCGGTGATCAGGTGTGTAGCGAAGTCAGTGAGCGGAATGAGTGTACCTGGGTGTACCTGGGTGTTGTGTAGGAGAAGGTACAATAACGAAGTGTATGGAGACACCTGGATGTGTGAAAAAGGAACGGAACGCGGGTGTGAGCGTGCAAGTGAAGCATTGACGTTAACCGGGTTAGCAGTTAGACCGACGGTTAGCCGAAGCGAGCCCCCGGTTCGTGTCGGGCTTTGTGTGCTGCGGGAACCAGCGGGGATCGTAACCACGGCGGTTTCGAAAGAACCGCCGTGCGCGATCCACGCTGGGCCTCGCTCTGAACGGTCGCGTCCGTGCTCCGCTAAGCGGAGCAGGCGGGCCGGTTCGAGGACAGGTAGGAAGGGTCGACACAGCGACCCCTTGTGGTTGCGGCGTCCCGGCCGACCGAGATTGGGGCATCGGACGGTTCCGTGCCGAGATGGTGCGTGGAATCCCGGCCCGAGTAAGCCTCCTTCCCTGCACGGAATGCCGGACGGACCCAACCGCCGGCAACGAACGACCCGCATTCATTGCTCGGCTTGGCGAAGCCGAGCTTTGCGAATGTAAAAACGCACTGAGGCTTAAGTTAAAGGACATTTGGTAGGGATAGGGAATTTGTGATTGGCAAAATTTGATTGGCAAATGATTGGTAAACTGATTGGCAGAGATTGGCTAATTTTGATTGGCAGAAAATTTGATGGCAAAATTGATAGTGAAAGATGCCCGATGTGGTGGGATGGCAAATCCACCATCCCTCACACGGGGCACATGAGCACTAGCTATGGGGTTATGGCAGTGAAAACTAGCCCGGGAGGGTTAGGATAAAATGATAGGGATCTCGAGAAGATTGAACATAGGTAACGGTAGAGGTAAGTAGCGACATTGGACAGGCAGTCGGGGACATCGAGAGGTTAGAATGGATGATAACGACGTGGTATCTGCTTAGTTTAAAGGGAAGACGGGGAGCACCAAGTTAGAAGGAAACCAGGTAGATCAGATGATGCAGTGTGTTTGAGAATCGAAAGTGTATGGAGTAGCGTATGAGTGAGTAATGGTGATTGTGTGTTGTGTTGAGCAAATGGTCCTGGAGGAAGGAGGGTGCAGGAAGCACCGGGTGTGATGGCACAGGTGTGCAAATACAGGTGTATGGAGAATGGTTGTGTGGAATACATGGAGTATGGAATATATGGAGTGGAGTGAGTATGGTGAAAACTGTGGAGTGGAGTGGATGGTGCGAAGGTGTGAATGGGGAAAAAGTGGACCCCTATCACGAATACCCGGGGAGGGTAGTTTAAGAGTTAGGTAGTGGGAGTAGGTAAATTGTGGTTTGATATTGGCATCTGTGGTGCATGTGGAAGAATGGTGTTTGGATGGGTGCATTAGTGACGTGGAAATGGCTGGGTGTGTGGCCTGTTAGTGTGTGTAGTTAAATGGGCACTCCGCCACTGTGAGGATGTCGGCCAGGTGAGGCCGCAGGAGGGCTCTGGGAGCCGTTAGAGTTGTGGATGGGGCCCGAGGATCCGGAGGACGGACCCGGGTAGCCCAGTGCCAGAGAGGGCACCGAGTGGGGAGAGCGCCAGAGGGCCTTCCCCAGTTAGATAGGTTAGGTAAGGAGCAGGTAAGCTCGGAGGCAACTGCAGTGGTGGAGGTGTGCAGGTGGGTAGACCTGCTGGGAGAGCCACACGACCCAGTCCTGAAATTGTGCAAAGGCACAGGGAGTTGAATCGGGGGAGTGAGACCCCAAATTGATGAAGCACCACAGTTTGGTCAATGGGCATTTGGTTCTTAAAACCGCATAGAGAGTAAGATGGCCAATGGATTGGCAGGGAAAGACCCTGGGTAGTGTAAAGTGTATTAAAGTCATTTAGAGGATAGTTAGGATTGAGAATCTCCTCGCACCATCTACATCCACTCACCTGAGGTGACGCAATGCCACACCATGCCATGTTCTTATTATTTTGGTGCAAATGTTTGGATTGTGAGACGCATCATGACGTGGGTGTGACATTGTGTTGTTGTTCCATCTCTTCCTCCTTAAGAGGGATTGATGATGAATTGGTGATGGCAAATTTAGACAATGGGATTGTGACGAATTTGGTATAGGGGAGATATGGGGAGGACGAGACGTAGTGACGGATTTGTAAATGTGTAGGTTTTTGTAAATACGGGGAGGGGCAAGGGGGGCAGTGTAGGTCACATGTGGGGGGCGTACTTAGGGACGAACCTTTCTCAGCTCGCTCCCATGCGCCCCTCATTCTGCATTGCCTTGTTTGATGTGTACCCTTGCGCCCTTGCCCTCGCTAACCTGCCCTCTCTGTCTTCCTTCCCCGACCCATGGATCGTGCTCTCTGGGCACTGAGGGGAGCGTGCGAGGGGGGGGGGGGGGGGCGGCGCGTCGGTGTGCCCGAATCCTCGAAACCAGCTGCCTTCATCCACGCACCACTTATGGACCACATGTCTGTGGCTGAGCACCACTCATGGACCCCACGGGTTGGGGCATGGCCCCTCTGCTGGGACCGGCCACGATGGCCCAAGATCTTGCTTGCGGACCCGGTGAGGTGGCATCAAGCCCACAGGTGAACCACCCATAGTCGGCCCCTGTGGGCCATAAATAAAAAAAGTGGACACGTTCTGTGCTTTTTATTATTATTGCAAATAGGCCGCCAGCAAGAAGAACATGAAGAAAGACAACATCAGGAAGAACAATGGCCAGCAGAGGGAGCCGAAGAACAAGACCACCAACAGGGTTTGTTTTATGGAACTATGGTGACTGTGCACTCCGGTGCGTTTTGGTGCTTTGATGATAATTGGTGCTGGTGCGTCGATGCAGTGCATGCTGTCTCCCCACCCCCCCCCTCCCCCAAAAGAAAAGTCACAGGTCCTGGGTTAGTTTTGTAAATAATCAGTGACGTCACTTGTAAATAATGCTCCCCACCGTTCATGTGTAGTTTGAGAACAATTCCGCAATTCGGTTATCTTGTGGGCGTGAATCTGTTAGGTAGGGTGCAATGCAGCAGAGGGACATACTTATTTGTGTTTTAAAACTGTCGCACTCAGGGTCAGGTTAATTGTAGAGGGAACTACACCTACGTGTCATACTAAGTAAAGTTTTATAGGCCCGGGACGTGTCTGGTGGATGAGGGTGCAGTGTAACGGATTTGTGAATCCTGTAATTGTTGTAAATATCACCCTCTGTAAATGTAATGATCCTTGTAAATACCTCCGTTGTGTAAAGGTCAAAGGTCGTCCTTTTAGTTAGTCCATTGCATGCACGTAGAAAATCATAAGCCCTTCTAAATAGTTATTTCTATTTTCTATGTTAGTTTTAGGCTCTGTTTCCCATTAGTTGACTCTGCATTGCATCGAATCGAATAAGATAGATCCCCTTGTTCACATTCCCCCAAAACCTCCATTTCCAACTGCGTCATTGCCATTCGCATTGCCAACTACATTTGCCGCCATTATGGCGAGGTCATCTCGGAGAAGAAGGTGGGAGGAGTCAACCAAGCGCCAGGAACAAGGCGTGGCTTTGCCAACGCCTCATCAAGGGGGCGGGATCGGTGAGCCCTCACGACCAATCCAGGCCGAGGCGAGCTCACCGATGGGCGTTTCTAAAAGGCCGGCGGCTTGATCGCCACGTGCCTTAGAAAAGGAAGTTGGGAGGGACTGCTTAAGGAGATGACCGAGAGCCACCAGCAGATGAGTGCGGAATCCACCGCAGCTGAATCCACCGCAGCTGAGTCCACCGCAGCTGAGTCCACCGCAGCTGAGTTGAGAAGGAGTTGAGCTTTAACGGCAGTTCGACCCGCGGCCGTGAAGCAACGCCGCCGTACGAACGAGAGTGAGGAGGGTCGGCGGCTGCTCACCTCGAGCCTTGCCGTTGACACGAACCGGACCCGCACCCTTCCAGCCCTGTGGTCCCACCTCCTCATCCGTCCAGCCATCCACCTCCTGCCATTCCTGTCATCATCCCCGTGTAAGTCTGACTGTCGTCTGTTTGTCCGTGTTGTCCCTGGGAATAAGTAAGACTGTATAGATAAGTAGAATTGCACTGTGTCTTCCTCTTCTGTAAATTATTTTCGTTTCTTTCCTTCTCCTTGGTTCCTTTGATTGTGTAAACAGTCGTAATAAATTCCTGTTCCTCCTTATTCTGCCTTTTCTTCACATCCGTTCGTTTTAGAGGTTTCCACATTGAACACCTGTGGCACGATTTGGCCAATGTTTAGGATCGGGTTTAGTACTGCTAATGGTTCGAGCCGCGGGCTGCTAATCCGCTCGGCAAATAACATCTTGTCCGCGGTCTCGAACGGGGTTGCTCACCTGCCTCGTGGAGGGAGCTGGGCAGCTTCAGGAGCGGAGACGGCCAGTGAAAATAGAAGGGGGACTAACCCCCCCCGCCACCCCCCGAAGGGGAGTGCCGTACTCCGTTTCCGTAACAATATTTTAAAAAGTTGTGGACGAGTTATGAATAAACTTGGTGGACGAGTTGGTTAGGTAACAAGAACAAGCTGATTCAATGTTGGTTCAGGTCCGAATCCAGATTGGACCTATCAGTGGATACAAAAGATAGACTGTTCAGCTTGGCAGAGGTATCTGCTCCACCAAGTGCCCTTCTAGTTTCTGTTGATTTCGATTTTATTGACAGCTTTTAACATCATCATAAACAGTAGCCCCTAGTCAGTCGACAATATTAAGTTTACAACCGTAAGAGGCAGCCCCATATCACAACAGATCCGACATCAAACATGATGGACTCTACAATGTTCTTCACTGCATAGCCTGTGTCAGATTACTGCCAACCATGAGTTTTGCCATCAGTTGCATGAAACACACTGATGGATCTTCCTCCAGGATGCAAGATGTCAGTGTTGACATGGCCGGCAACAGGCCAAGTGGGCTGCTTTGTGTTCTGCGTTGTGAAGGGGACGTCTTATCGGTCTGCTGGCTTTGTAACCTTCAGCATGAAGCCGGTTCCAGTGGATAACCTCTGAGGGAGATTCCATTGATGCCACAACACTGTGCTTGTGGCAAAGGGAATATGTCTGATAAGACGAAGAGCTGCATTTTCTCTGTTAGAGATCACTCTGCATCGTTCATATTGAGGCCTATCTTTAAGCATCATTAGTTTTTTTTTAGTTTTTTTAGTTTTTTTTATTTATTTTTTTATTTTTTTTATTTTTTATTTATTTTATTTTTTTTGTATACAATATCGAGGCTCGTGAAAGAGCGAACATTAATCACATGAACACACAGAAAGACAAACCGACACATAAAACATATAACATAGGGAGCGGTAGACAAGATGGGGAGAGAGGGGGAAGGACACAAACACAACATTTGAGAGCAGGGACCGAAAGACATGGAGACATTGAGAGATCTGAGAGAGGGCGAGGGCTTTGGGGGGGGGGGGCGTGGGAAGGGGGCAGTGGGAGAGGTATAAAACATATGGACACTGCCAGGACTTCCAGGAAAGAAGTTGGAATTTCAAACAAGGTGGATCTGGGGTGAATTAGCGGGGGTAGAAAAGATCAAGGTTTTGGATGGGGGAAGATAAGAGATGGTGGTGAACAGCTGTTTTAAAGACCTGGAGGGAGGAGTGGGATTGAAGGGAGTGAGGGAGTTTGTTCCAGAGGCGGGAGAAAAGAGGAATGAAAGAGTGAAGGTGAGCGGAGAGCCGAGATTTCGGCAGTTTAACCATCAGAGGGTTGCTGGCAGATCTTGTGCGACCTGTAGGAATATTTGGGGGACAGAGCACAGAGAGAGCTGGGGGAGCAAGGCCGGAGAGGAGTCGGTAGAAGACAGAAAGACCACCTACCTGCCTGCGGTGAGTGAGTGAAAGGCCCTCAGAGATAGCTTCATCGCGGGAGATTCCAATAATTCTGAAAGCTTTGGTTTCAACAGCGTGAAGCCGAGCTAGGTGTGAGGCAGGAGCACCGGCCCATAGGGGAGAACAGTATTCCATTGAGCTGCGGATGAAAGCCTTGTATGTGGTGAGGAGCTCAGGTGTGCCGAGGAAGGACTTCGCACGACGGAGGATGCCCAGTCGGCGACTGGCTTTGGAGGCCAGCTTGGAAATGTGGTTTTCCCAAGAAAGATCATGGCAGATAGTGAGACCCAAAATCTTGAGCGACAGAACTTCTTGGAGAGGATTGTTGAGAAAGTAGATGGGAGGGTTGTCCAGTCGATCTTTTCGGAGAGACATAGTAAGAGTGTGAGATTTGTCAGGATTGAAAGACATGTTCCACTTGTTTGACCAGTCTGTGATTTTGTCCAGGTCTTCAGAGAGTGAGGAGGCAGCAGACTGCCGATCTGAGGGAAGAGGCATGGAGCGGCAGAGAGTGGAGTCATCAGCAAAGAGATAGAGAGGATTTTCGAGAGAGTCAGAGAGATCATTGATGAAGACCAGAAAAAGCACGGGGCCCAGAACACTGCCTTGGGGAACTCCAGCCTGAACAGGAAGAGGAGATGAGAGAAACCCATTCAGGGCCACACGTTGACGACGACTAGAGAGGAAGTCCGCCAGCCATGCGTGGAGATTTCCATGGATACCAAAGGAGGAGAGTTTGGTGAGCAGAGCGGGGTGCCAGACCGTGTCGAAGGCACGTGATATGTCGAGGGAGACAGCTCTAATTTCCTGTTTGGCATTGAGGACCTCCATCCATTGTTGAGACAGCAGAAGCAGCATGTCCAGAGTAGAGTGACCTGGTCTGAAACCAAATTGATGATCAGAGATCAAGCCATTGGAGAAGAGGAAAGATTTCATATCAGAAGCAATGATGGATTCCATGACTTTGCTGATAATTGGGAGAAGGCTGATTGGTCTGTAGTTGCTAGGATCTGTTTTTGCACCTTTTTTGTGCAAAGCGGTGATGTTGGCTGATTTCCAAGCAGATGGCAGTTGACCTTGAGCAAAAGAGAGGGTGAAGAGAACAGAGAGAGGGTGAGATAGAGCAGCAGAGCAGGATTTTAGGACCCGTGGGCTGATGCCGTCGGGTCCAGTTGCAGAATCAGAGTCGAGGGTTGACAGAAACTTTTCCACCTTGTCAGGAGGAAAGGACACGGAGTCCAGGAGCAGCAGGGTACGACTGGGTATGGTGGGTACAGAGAGGGATGGGTTTGGGACACAAGATTTAGAGGCAAACACAGAGTTGAGGCATTCAGCTTTTTCACGTGCGGAGTCAGCTGTGTAGCCGTTTGAGGTAAGGGAGGGGATGGAGGGGGAACAAACACCAGAAACGGATTTGACCAGACGCCACCAGGATTTGGAAGAGGGAGACAGATAAGAGAGTTCGGTCTTGAGAACGGAGAGATATTGTTTCCTGGCTCTCCTGATGGTGGACACACACTTGTTTCGGGCTTTGTGAAAGGAAATGAGATTTCCTTCCGTTGGATTTGCTTTCCAGGAGACGAAGGCAAGTTGTTTCTGGGCAACAGCCTCACCACAAGATTCCGTGTACCATGGACGGGAGGAAGGGTATGACAACTGAAGACGAGATGGGATAAATCTGTGCATGAGAGAGAGCAATTTACTTTGGAAGAATTCCCAGGATGAGTTGATGTCAGAGGTGGTAGAGATGGGAGACCAGTCCAGATGATTGATGGCTGCTTGAAGACCGTGCCAGTTGGCCTGAGTGAAATGCCAGACTCGTCGACGCTGAGCAGGCTCCCTGAGGATGGTCAGAGAGATGTCCACTTTAACAAGGACATGATCAGATGATCCGATCGGAGCAGAAGAAGAGCAGCAGACATTTTCAGGGAAGTTAGTCATAACCAAGTCCAGAAGAGAAGATGTTCCGTTGACTGAGATCCGGGTCGGGAAATTGACAGATTGTGTCAGTCCCAGTGAGTCGCAGAAGTCCTTTGCTGAGGAGCCATGGCTGGTGAGAGAGGTACCCACACCCAGCCAACTGGCATGATGACAGTTGAAATCACCACATATGAGGAAGAGAGAGTTGGGATGAGTAGATAGAAGTTGGTCCATATCATCAGACAGCGAGATGTAGATGGAGTCATCACTGTTTGGTGGACGGTACAACACACATATGAACAAGAGGTGGGAGCGAAGGGGAAGCCGTAGCCAGAGGTATTCCTGGGGGTGAGGTGGAGAGAGTGCAGTGCAGGGCGAGTGAGGAAGAGAGTTTTTGATAAAGATAGCAACCCCGCCTCCAGGACGAGGCTCAGGTCTATCATACCGGAGGAGGGAGTAGCCCGGGAGAGATACTATGGAATCAGAGACATCATAAAGGAGGAAAGTTTCTGTTAAGCAGATCACGTCTGGTTTGACAGAAGCAACCTGTATGGAGAGATCAGTTAAGTTTGAACGAAGGCCCCGGATGTTTGAGGTCCATACCGTTAATGAAGAGGAAGGGGGAGCATCAGATACAGAACAGGGGGGAGGAGGGGTAGGGTAAGATGTGGAAGAGGTGGAAGAGGTAGGGAGAGCTGTTGAAGGTGTGTCAGAGATTTCAGAATAGCTCGGAGAAAGGGAAGGATGGGGCGGACAAAAGGTTTGATGGTGATTGGGTGAGCCACAATGAGGTGTTATTTGAGGAGGGGGAAGAGCGAGGCAGAAGGTTGGGGGAGATGGAGGTGAGAGTTTGAAGGGGGAAGAAGCGGGGAGGACGCTTTGAGGAGGGGGAGTGAGCGGGGGGAAATTGAGAAGCAATGAGGGTGGGGAGATTTGAAGGGGAGGGGTGAGGGGGGAGTTTGGGAGGGAAGGGACAAGGGGAGGGATTTGAAAGGGATGGGATATGGGGGAGATTTGGAGGGGAGGGGTGAGGCAGGAGTCTAGGAGGGGAGGGGCGAGGGGGCGTCTTGGCGGGGAGGGGTGAGGGAGTAGTTTAGGAGGGAGGGGGCAAGGGGGGAGATTTGAAAGGGATGGGTGATGGGGAAGATTTGGGGGGGAGGGGTGATGGGGAAGATTTGGAGGGGAGGGGTTATGGGGAAGATTTGGAGGGGAGGGGTGAGATTGGATTTTTGAAAGTGTACGATTTATGGGAAACGAACATTTATTGCAAAATGAGTTTCTTGTGACCTTCGAGTTAAAAATACGTTTAAGGACGCTGGATGGAGGATGGAGTGCAGGAGAGTTTAGGGAATGTAGAACAAAGGCACTATAGGAGATGGATATTTTTTTTGGGATGAATTGATTTGGTGAGCAAGTCGAAAGCAGCCTTTTAAAGAAGAAGAAGAAAAAGGTGTTATAAAATATGACGGAATACATAACTTGAGGGGAAAGTGTAAACATTGAAGGTTAATGAGTGAAAACTATCTGGGGAAATGGGGGAGAAACACGTGGTCGAAGAACGAACGAACGAATAAGAATGAATAAACGAATGAGAACAGAGAAGGAAAATGTTGTTGTTTTTTTTTTTTTTTTTTTTTTTTTTTTGAGTTGAGATTTACACAAGGAAGTAGGCTATGGGTGAAAAGACTGGGAATACAGAGAACGAAAGTTATTGGATCACAAACGACGGACCACTGAGAGAAAAACAAAGCCTCAAGGTTGTACAGTGCACACTGTACAAGGCCTTGCTCGCGACACGGCAAACAGACGATCAATTTATGAAAGATAAACACCGAGAAACAACCAAAGTTGCACACAATAACTTCACACACCGAAAGATAAATACAGTTTCGACAAAATACAATTGTGAACAGACTTAACTTCGAAAAACGTGGAGACCGTGTGGAGCTTCGAAAATCCCTGCCGCCGTCTCCAAGATCTCGCGAGATCCCAAGTAGTTTGCTGATGTTTGAGCACCAATCTGCTGATAATAGTCCGATAAAAGCCAATTTGATGTTCAATTTCATTGCAACATATCTGGAAATTCATCCCATTAATTTGCCATCTTTGGGCTTGACAAAGTCTTAAACAGCCCATAGTAACAGTCTGCCAATGGAAGTATGCAACTGTATTTTTACCTTCTCCAAACCTTGACCAGGTTAAAGGTTGTTTTTTTTTTTCAAGTTGTTAACTTTACAGTACTGTACGTACGAGGTGTGCAAAATTGCCTTCTCCGAGCGATGAATGGACACAGTCTATGGAGGATACATTCATATATTTGACACAAAATTTGATTCAATATATTTTCACAAACAGCACTATTTTTATGGAGGTATGCTTAACGTTTTCCATGTGTATGTAAAGATCACCACTAAACAGAAAGTGTAACTTTGCAAATTTTCCTGCAATTTCCCAGGGGGAGGGGGCAAGGGTGAACAAGCATATCTTGCCCACAATTGGCTGAAAGGCAGACATGAAGTGTTTCGCAAACAGTCATGTACACACAGAGACAGACACACGTCACATGCAAAATTCCCCTTAGTTAAATTTGGTGACAAGTGTTGGGTTTTTTCCACCTCGTTATTCAAGGATGTGAAGTGAAAACAAGACCGATAGTCGAACAACAGCTTAGCCACGCTTGGATCTGATTAGTGGAGGATCTGCTGTCCCCCTCATGTAACCAGATCCTCAGCTCTGATTGGTGGACTTTGTGAGTGACATACATACATACATACACCGGATGGACAAACACTTTTCCAGATGGCATTGCACGATGGGCTACTGCCAGGAAGAGGAACGACAGACGCGCTTTTTATTGTGAGGCAGTTGCAGGAGAGGTACATGGAGAAGAGGAAGAAGTTGTTTCTTGGGTTTGTTGATCTGGAAAAAGCATTCGATAGGGTTACACGTGAAGTAGTGACATGGGCATTGAGGAAGTTAGGAGTGGAGGAATGGTTGATCAGAGTAGTGATGGCAATGTACAAAAGAGCGCGCACAGCTGTAAGAACGAAGGATGGGAACAGTGGTGAGTTTGAGGTGAAGGTGGGAGTGCATCAGGGTCGGTACTAAGTCCACTACTATTTGTAGCTGTGATGGAGGTGCTGGCTTGGAACGTAAAGGAGGGTTTACCATGGGAGTTGTTATATGCAGATGATCTGGTGTTGATTGCGGAAAGTATGGATTGACTGAAGGAGAAGATGAACAAGTGGAAGGAATGTATGGAGACAAAAGGTCTGAAGGTGAATATCGGAAAAACGAAGGTGATGGCAAGTGGTAAAGCATATGGTGAGGTGGAAAGAACTGGGAAGTGGCCGTGTGCTGTGTGCAGGAAGGGTGTCGGAGTGAATTCCATTCAATGTACAATGTGCGCTGAGTGGGTTCATCAAAAATGTAGTGGTTTGAGAGGGTCATTAACCAGTGTGGCAGCTACATTCAAGTGTAAGGTGTGCACAGAGGGAGCTGCAGATGAAGGAAATGTTGAGTTGGATCTTGGAGATGGCGTGAAGCTGGAAGGTGTGAAAACATTTTGTTACCTAGGAGACATGCTGAATGGAGAAGGTGGATCAGACTCGGCAACGGTTGCTGGAGTGAGATGTGCATGGAAGAAGTATCGGGAACTGAGTGGCGTGCTGACGAGGAGGGGAGTGTCGTTGAAGCTGAAGGGAAAGGTGTATGCAGCATGTGTGAGAAGTGTTATGATTTATGGGAGCGAGACATGAGTAATGAACGTAGAGCAGCAACGAAGGCTGGAAAGGGTGGAAATGCGAATGTTTCGGTGGATGTGTGGAGTATCGTTGAGAGAGAGGAAGACAAATGATGAATTGCAAAATATGATGGGAATAGAGCCTGTGATGGATGCTGTGAAGAGAAACAGTTTGAGATGGTTTGGTCATGTGTTGAGGAAGGATGAAAGTGACTGGTTGAGAAGAGTGATGGAAATGAATGTAGAAGGAAGTAGAGGACGGGGAAGACCGAGAAAGACTTGGCTAAAGATGGTCGAAGAAGAACTGCGGGCAAGGGGGTTAACAAGGGGAGATGCACAAAATAGGGCAAATTGGAGAAGATTGTCATGGGGACCGCAAGGCTAACCCCCGCTCTTGCAGGGAAAATGGCCTTAAAATGCATGTTGTTGTTGTATTGCACTATGGGCTACGCCGTAAAAATTGGAAAGAATCAGATCTAGTGTTAAATTCTGTTTTTGAAATTTAACCTTTCCTGGAAACCATGAGAAGCCATCAATTTATGATATTTATGTATGGAGGTGCGAGTGGGAAGGCAGTTGCTACAATGAGAAAATTAAAGTTCAGAAGAAAAAAATTAAAAGGGAGGATGATAGGAGTGCATCGGGTGGTTATCAGAGGGCGGGGAGTGGGGGAAGATTTTTGGGAGGATATAAGAGTAATACATCCACATATAATGGAGCAAGTGTTTGTGATTATGTATGTCTGCTCTTCATCCATTGGTTGCACAGATGACCTGATTCCACCCACAATTGTAACCTCAAATACTTAACCCAAAGTACCCTGAGGACCCAAATGACCCCGACGACCCAAGCAACTCCAATGACCAGGAAGCCCGAAAGACCCTAAGGACCCAAAATACACAGATAACCCAAAATACCCAAAGACCAAATGGACCACGAAGACCAAAAAGACCTTAAAGACCCCAAAAACACAAAACACTTACGAAGACCAAAATGACCAAAAAAAACCCAAAGACTGAAAAAAGACTCCAAAGACTGAAAATACCACAAATACCACAAAGACTCCAAAGACCGAAAATACCACAAAGACCACATAGACCCCAAAGACCCAAACAAACCCAAAGACCCAAAATACCCTTGAAGACCCAAAAGACCCCGATGACCAAAAAGACCCCGATGACCAAAAATACCCCGATGACCAAAAATACCCCGATGACAAAAAATACCCCGATGACAAAAAATACCCCGATGACAAAAAATACCCCAATGACTAAAAATACCCCGAAGACCCAAAAGACCCCAAAGACCAAAAAGACCCAGAAGAACCAAAATAACCTGAAGACCCAAAATACCCCAAAGACCCTTAAAGACCCTGAAGACCCAAAAATCCCCAGAGGACCTTAAAAAACCCAAAAGACCCTGAAGATCCAAAAGATCCTGAGGACCAAAACGACTCTGCAGACTGAAAAGACCAGTCATCACTCGTGACTGCAAGCTGACACCCAGTAGGGGGCTAAATAAGCAAATGTGGTGATATATCACGTTTAAATAATGATGGAGATCACAAAATGGTTAAAACCACACAAGCACAACCAAATGATGATTTTGTCTGAGATGGAATATTCAAAGGTCTTGCGTTTAGACCACAGACCACAGAATGGTTTTCAACCAGGACTAAGCAGGGAAAATTTGCCAAGCCCAAATATATCCTTTGAGAGAAAGGGGTCGGACGGGGTCGAGGAGGAGGAAGGAATTGAGATATGGATCGTAATGGGGAGAAAGCAGGTTTGGCAAAAATAGGAGAGAAGGAAGAGGTTTCCTCACAACCCCTCTCCCCAATTCCCAGTCCCCTAGCGAGATTCTCAGTGTCCCTCATGTCCTTCCTTCTCGCCTTCTCTTCCACGTTTGGCAAATATGTTGTGCTTCGCTCCAATTAAAGGCCAAAAATGTTATCGGCCAAATAAAGGCCTTCGCCCAAAAAAGTTCACGGCCTTTGTTTTAAAATGGCACATATTGGGAGCAAAAGCTTTTCCTCAAATCGATCTAACGGCTCATAATGGAGTTTGTACGCAATTCACATGCAGGTCAAAGACGTCAGTAGAAACCAATGTACCTTAATGGGAATTACAACATGGAACAGATACACAATGTATAGAATTTGAACCTGGGATCCATGCATCATGAGCCATCGGTTCAGATGAGAATGTCAAACAGGCTGATCCGAACTGAAGTAAATTAATTAAATGGAAGATTATGGTTATCGAATGGCAATCTTGTTGGAGGAGCTGCTAAAGAAGTTCATAAAAGCCAGACCATGCATGATAAGAAAAACAAAAACATGTTTACACAAAATCAGATCGGTAAAAAAAAAAAAAAAGACCAAAAGTCTAACAGCGGCGTAGCCGGGCTTGTAAAATATTACAAACCACAAACACATATGATTAGCTTTTCAAACAGTCGCAAATGCTGTTTGTAACATTAAACAAAGAAATTTGGAGGAATCCCGACATCCATGAGGTAAGTTTTACTTACAGAAATGAGCGAAGATCTACTGTAATCTATACACCCCACAAGGGTTGGAGTTGTGCTCATTTACCAAGCAGCTAGCTAGCGCTTGCCAAGCTAGCCGTTCCTTAACGGTTTTGAATGGAGTGCTTGCTCGAATGCTTAAACCACTTGGCGATCTCTCCACAAGAAACTTGGTAAATTAACACACATCCAATGTTCTTGAGACCCGACAATAGATCGACTGTAATCTATATACCCCAAAAATGAATGGCCCTTTCTGCAGTGGCCCTTCGTAGTGAGCGGGTATACTTGTAAATTCAAATATCGGTTGGTGCAGTCAGCCGTCGTAATGACATCATTGACGTAATGACGTAACGGACACAAAACTGCCGCTACTTTAATATGTAGAACTTGATAAATTTTAACTTCCACTACGTTTGCAGTCACTACGAAGGGATTAGTGTTACAATTAGATTTACTATAATATTAATGTTACGTTGTGGCGGACACGAAAGCTCACTGGCGTGATGACATCATTCCGCGCGCCAAGTGGGCGGTGGCCACGCCCGAGGGGTAGGCGTGGCTGTGGGATATACACCGGGCGCGCAGCCCGGAACGCTCCAGTGTTACAGTGGAGCTCTTGAATAAAGACTCTTACAACTTACCGTGTTGTCCGCTTCCTCCTTGCTTACAAGCAGCGCGTGTAACACCGCGCTTCATTGGTGACCTCCGACGTTCTGGTCAGCCATCACTGACCACCCGAACCCGCCACAGCCATGGCAACCAACGCGGTAGCGATAAAGCTCCCCGAGTTCTGGGAAGCTCAGGCGGAGATCTGGTTCCTGCAGGCCGAAGCCCAGTTCAGGCTTCGAGGCACCACGGCGGACGAGACACACTACTGCCATGTGGTCGCCTCCCTCGGGGCCGGCACGGCCGCCCGCGTCGTGTTGGTCCTGAGGAACCCACCGGCCGACGACAGGTACGAGGCGATCAAGCGTCTCCTCCTCGCCACGTTCGGCCTCACGGTGGACGCACGGGCCGATCGCCTCTTGGACCTCCCGGAGCTCGGTGACACGCGACCGTCGGTCCGAATGGACTATATGCTGTCGCTCATGGGCGACGAAACCCCAGACGCTCTATTCCGGGCGTTATTTCAACGCCAGCTGCCGGCACGAGTACGCCTCGCGTTGGCCGGTTCTGCGACAACGGAACCCCGAGCGCTCGCGGCCGAGGCCGACAAGTTCTACGCGGCTTTGGACATGCAGGCGAATTTTGGTGCGGCCATAGCGGCTCCCGAGCCCGAAACTGCTGCAGGTGCCCACCCCTACTACGCGACGCACCGCGTAGCCGCTGAACCTCCTACGGGTGCCCACCCCTACTCCGATGGGCGCCTCGTGGCGGCCGCCACACCCCGCCCACCTCCACCGCGGAAACCGCGGCCTCCGGCTTCGCCGCCAACCTGGTGCCATTTCAACGCTAGGTTCGGCCACGAGGCCCGGCAATGTCGCCCGCCGTGCTCATTCGGCAGGTCGGGAAACGCCCAGGCCGGCCCTCGGTAGTGGCACTGAGCGCCGGCCGATTAAACAGACTCCTGTACATAACGGACACCTTATCCGGGTGCCATTACCTGTGCGACATGGGAGCGCAGGTGAGTGTCATTCCCGCCGGTACGTCCGACAAGCAGACCGCGGGCCGGGGTCCCGCTCTGCTTGCTGCCAACGGTACGCCCATTCGCACAAACGGAAAACGCTGCCTTTCTCTGCGGTTCGGAGGGCAGGTTTTCCGATGGTCGTTCGTGACTGCCGACGTGCCTATGGCACTGCTTGGCGCGGACTTCCTTTGTGCCAATGGCCTCATGGTGGACGTAAAGCACAGAAGGCTTGTCCAGGCTGAGACGTTCAGCTCGCTCGCTTGCGCGCTGCCAGCATCGTTGAGCAGCTCACGGAGCGGCTAGCTGAGCGGTTCGGTTCCGGCCAGGTTCATCTGCACGCTTCCGGCAGCGGACGAATTCACCCGCCTCCTCGCCCATTTCCCGGCCCTCACGAGGCCCACCTTCTCGGCGGGGACCGTCAAGCACGGGGTGGAACATCACATCCCCACCGCCGGGCCACCGGTCTAAGCCTGGGCACGCCGCCTCGAGCCGACGAAGCTCGCGGTTGCTAAAGCCGAGTTTGCTACGCTGGAGCGGCTCAGCATCGTGCGGCGCTCCGAGAGTGCTTGGGCGTCGCCGCTCCACATCGTGCCCAAGCCCAGCGGGGGATGGCGACCGTGCGGGGACTACCGCCGTCTCAACGACGCCACCACCCCCGACCGCTACCCCGTCCCCCATATTCAGGACTTTTCCGCCCGCTTGGCGAATATGTCCTTCTTCTCGAAGGTGGACCTCATACGCGGTTACCACCAGGTCCCCGTCAGGCTGGAGGACATCCCGAAGATGGCTGTCATCACGCCGTTCGGTCTTTTCGAATTTCTTCGGATGCCCTTCGGTTTGAAGAATGCGCCTCAGGCGTTCCAGCGCCTCATGGACAGCGTCTTGCGCGACTTGGATTTCGTCTACGTCTATCTGGATGATATCCTCGTCGCAAGCGCGTCCCGCGAAGAGCACCTCCACCATCTCCGCACGCTCTTCGAACGCCTGGGCCAGCACGACCTGATCGTGAACCCCGCCAAGTGCCGGTTCGGTGTCACTGAAATCGACTTTTTGGGGCACCGCGTCACCAGGCACGGGGCCTTCCTCCTGCCGGCCAAGGTGGAGGCGGTGAAGGGGTTTCCGCGCCCCCGCACGATCAGGGGGCTCCAGGAGTTCCTGGGCATGGTAAACTTTTACCATCGGTTCCTGCCCCGCATCGCCCAGCTCCTGCGCCCCCTGCACGAGGCCCTCCGAGGGAAGCCGGGCAAAGGTGACGTTACTTGGACCGAGCAGATGGACACGGCGTTCGTGGGCGCGAAGCTCGCCTTGGCTAACGCCATCATGCTCGCGCACCCGGCACCCGATGCACCGATCGCCCTCACCACCGACGCCTCGGACAACGCGGTTGGCGCGGTGCACGAGCAATGGGTGCGTGGAGCTTGGCAACAGCTGGCGTTCTTCAGCCGGCAGCTTCGCCCGCCCGAACGCCGGTACAGTACCTTCGACCGCGAGTTGCTCGGGCTCCACCTGGCGGTCAGGCACTTCCGCCATCTGCTCGAGGGCCGTGCGTTTACAGCCTTCGTCGACCACAAGCCACTGGTGTTCGCGATGGGCAAGGTCGCCGAGCCGTGGTCGGCCCGGCAGCAGCGTCACCTCTCGGCCGTGTCCGAATACACGACGGACATCCGGCACGTCGCGGGGAAGGACAACCCGGTGGCGGATTGCCTTTCCCGGTCCGTTGCCCACGCGGTCCACCTCGGCATCGACTATGCCCGGATGGCGGCGGACCAGGCCGCCGACCCCGACGTCCAGGCCTTGCGGACCGCCATTACGGGCCTCCGCGTCACCGAGGTGCCGTTCAACGGCGCGGGCACGGCCCTCTGGTGCGACGTCTCCCTCGGGCGGCCTCGCCCCATCGTGCCCGCGGGCTGGCAGTGCCACATTTTCGACGCCATCCACGGCCTGTCCCACCCGGGCACGAGGGCCTCCCAGAGGTTGATCGCCGACAAGTTTGTCTGGCATGGCCTCCGGAAGGGCGTCCGCGGCTGGGCCAGGACGTGCCTCGCGTGCCAGCGCGCGAAGGAGCACCGACACACCCAGGCCCCATTGGCCCCGTTTACGGTGCCGGAACGTCGGTTTGACCACGTTCACGTGGACCTGGTGGGACCTCTGCCCCCCTCGCGGGGTTTCACCCACGTCCTGACCATGATGGACCGCACCACCCAGTGGCCGGAGGCCGTGCCTTTGGCGTCAACGACGGATGTCGCGCAGGCGTAATCGCCACCTGGGTCGCCCGGTTCGGCGCCCCCTCGGACATCTCGTCCGACCGCGGCCCCCAGTTCACCTCGGAGCTTTGGGGGGCAGTCACGCGGGGGCTCGGGGTCCAGCTGCACCGCACCACGGCCTACCACCCCCAGGCTAACGGCCTGTGCGAGCGGTTCCACCGCTCGTTAAAGGCCGCGCTCCGGGCGACCCTCCGCGACGGCGGCTGGGTCTCCGGACGGCGCCCAAGGACGACCTGCGCACATCCGCGGCGGAGTTGGTCTTCGGGCAACTGCTGCGGGTGCCGGGCGAGTTCCTCCCCGACTCCACGGCACCATGGTCCGCGGCGCAGGAGCGCTCCGCGCTGCAGGAGACCACCCAGAGGTTCGCCCCGGTGCCCACGGCGCACCACGGACACCCACCTACGCACGTCGCCCCGGAGCTTCGCACAGCGGAGTACGTCTTCGTCCGGCACGACGCCCACCGGACACCACTGCGGCCCCCGTACGACGGGCCTTTCCGCGTGCTGGAGACCGGGGTGAAACATTTCACCTTGGACATCGGCGGCACTCCTGACCGTGTCTCCATAGACCGCCTCAAGCCGGCCCACCTCGACGTGGACCACCCGCCGCCGGTGGCTCGGCCTCTGCGTCGGGGCCGCCCCCCGGTGGGCGGACCCCCGGCATCGCCCGGCCCCGCCGGCACGCCGCCCCCGCCGGCACGCCGCCCCCCGAGCCTGCACCCATCCCGGGTGCAGCCGGAGGCATCCCAGCTGGCATCCCTGCACCCTGGACGCCGCCAGTCGCCAGAGGGCGCTTCGGCCAGGTCATCCGTTTGCCCCGTAAACTGGCCCTCCAGGTGCGCGGGAATTCTGAGGGGGCGCGTGTGGCGGACACGAAAGCTCACTGGCGTGATGACATCATTCCGCGCGCCAAGTGGGCGGCGGCCACGCCCGAGGGGTAGGCGTGGCCGCGGGATATACACTGGGCGCGCAGCCCGGAATGCTCCAGTGTTACAGTGGAGCTCTTGAATAAAGACTTACAACTTACCGCGTTGCCCGCTTCCTCCTTGCTTACAAGCAGCGCGCGTAACACCGCGCTTCAACGTTATCATTATTTCAAAAATGATATTACTATCAAAAAACCGAGGTGAATTCCTTACTTCCTCGGTTATTAATATTAACTAGCCGAAACCCATGGAACATCCACGGAAGGGAGGATGTGGTGTATGGATAGAGTGTACCATTATGGATGGCATAGGGGAGCGCTCATGGGATCTTCTTCTTCCGTTAAGCTCCAATTTTTTCTCTTTAAGTTAAGTCCAATCAGTCCTCTCTGCTCGAAGTGCTCAGGCCATGCCTTCCCGCTCTCATACTTTTATTTCCGTTCGGGGTAGAAAGAGATTGACATATCGTTCGTCTGTTTTCAGCTCGTTATCTTTAAGCTTCCTTATGTCTTGCCACCTGCTACACCTCTCTGAGTTACGAGCATTTATGCAACGCACCCCGAGTATCGCATCGTCACTCCATTTAACTTTATTAAAATGACGATAAAGACGTTTCCTTATATATCCTAATTTAAAATGTTCAAGGGAATAAAAAGACCATTTGGTTCACACCACCCATGTTCACACCACTCGACTGTCCAATCAGCCGACGGCTTGCTTCGCCTGCGCCCAGCAGACGCCAATACGATGGCGTCGTAAGATGGCGTCGTATCGGCAGTTAATCGGATGCTTTTGGGCCCCAACGTCAGCTAATTCAGATTTTTCGAGTACGTCTGTACGTGATAAACAATGAGCACGGTTCGTAGATCGTAAATCCATTAGTGCCGTGGGCATCGGGTCACTGGGTGCGGCGTAAAAGGGATAACAAAGTCGAGTCCTTACAGTATTATTATATAGATGCCGAACACCGCTCATCATTGATCATGAACCATACACCGCTTCAATCCATTAACCTTCCATTCACGGCATTGGGATTAAAGTGTTATGGTTATATTTACTATAATATTAACGTTACGTTATCATTATTTCGAAAATGATATTACCATAAAAAACCGAGGCAAATTCCTTACTTCCTCGGTTATTAATATTAGTGCCGAACAACGCTCATCACCGATTGTGAACCATACACCGCTTCAATTGATTAACCTTCCATTCACAACATTGGGATTAAAGTCCCAATTTTCAGAATCATTGGAATCTCCCGTGATGATGCTATCTCCGAGGGCCTTTCACTTACTCACCGCAGGCAGGTTGGTGGTCTTTCCGTCTTCTACCGACTCCTCTCCGGCCTTGCTCCCCCAGCTCTCTCTGGGCTCTGTCCCCCAAATATTCCTACAGGTCGCACAAGATCTGCCTGCAACACTTTTATGGTTAAACTGCCAAAATCAAGACTCTCTGCTCACCTTCACTCCTTCATTCCTCTTTTCTCCCGCCTCTGGAACAAACTCCCTCACTCTCTTCAATCCCACTCCTCCCTCCAGGTCTTTAAAACGGCTGTTCACCACCATCTCTTATCTTCCCCAATCCAAAGCCTTGATCTTTTCTACCCCTGCTAATTTCACCCCAAATCCACTTTTTGAGGTGCCAACTTCTTTCCTGGAAGTCCTTGGTGTCCTTCCGTTTTATACCTATCCTGACCCCCCCCCCCCCCCAGGCCCTCTCCCTCCCACACATCTCCCGATGTCCCTGCTCTCAAATGTTGTGTTTGTGTGCTGCCTCCCCTTCTCTCCCCATCTTGTCGACCACTCCCCTTTTTATATACTTTGTTTGTTTGTTTGTTTGATTTGTTTGTTTGATAAATGTTAGCTCTTTCACGAGCCTCGACTTTGTATACAAAAAAAAAATAAAAAAATATTATGGTTATATTTACTATATTATTACGAAAACGATACTACTGAAACGATACACTACTGTATTAAGAAACCTGGGCTTAATTTGTCCGAAGTGGTCCGAAGATGAGTCATCACGCCTAAGGCCTATACGTACTGTTGAAAAACTGTTGAAAAACGAAAAAGGTAGGGCATAGCGATTGTGATATATGACAGGTTCGACGATACGTTCGGCATGAATGGCATATAAATCAAAATGGTGTGAAGAGTCAGCCGCGTACGCCATAATGACATCAGATGTAATCACATCACCCTGCCATGTGACCAGATTCTCAGCTCTGATCGGTATACGTTTGAGGGGACATACATACATACATACATACATACATACATACATACATACATACATACATACATACGGATGGATAAATACTGTTCGAAACGGCTCTGCCCAATGGGCTACGCCGTAAAAATTATCAGTTCTATTTCTGCGGGTCAGCAGCAAAAGTAATGCATTACCAAGCCCAAGGAAACTAGATCACTGCATGGCAGAGCAAGTTCAAAAAAAAATTCACCACTTGCAGCAAACAGACCTGCAGTGTACATTTGGTGACGAGAAATTCACACCGCGACATGTTTAACGAACATGCTTCTCGTGGAAGGAAAGCATAAGCATTGTGTACAGTTCAGAGTTACAGGTAAAGGTACTTCCTCATCAACTTCGCTCGCAAAATGTCACCTACGATGATCGATGTGTGCCAAACACTTCCCAATTTCCTAAATGGCATCATGCAAGAATATACCTCAAATGCAGCAATTACAAATATGCAAGTGCAGGTATAAATGGCAAAGTTCAAGCTGTCAGGTGCATGCAAAGAAGTTTTATCGATAAAAACATTGATGAAAGGGTAAGCTGTGGTCAGCCTTTTCACCACATTCAGAACGGAACACCTTTCGCTATCAAAAATTTATCATAAACCCAAAATATATATATATATGTATGTATGTATGTATGTATGTGTATATATATATATATATATATATATATATATATATATATATATATATATATATATATATATATATATTGTTGTGGATTTGAGAATTGTTGTGTTTTTTTATTATGGTTGTAAGTGTAATGAAGATCGTTGTAAAATATCACCCTCCTTCCTCCATTTGGTGTGTAAAGGTCAAAGGTCGTTCCCGTAGTTATTCCATATACAATCACGTAGCAAATCATAGATCTCCCTGTTCAGTAGTTATCTCCTTATTATGTGTATTAGATTAAGGCTTTGTCTTCCATTAATTGACACTCCATTGCACCGAATTCAAATAAGGTAGATTCCCTTCACATTTCCCCCTTTGTCATCAATTGCCAACTGCATTGGGCGGTTTTCTGCAATCGCCGCTGCTGCTTTGGGACCGTGTTTTTCGCTGCAAGACTCCATTGAGCACGAGGTCATCTCGGAGCGGAAGGTGGGAGGAGTCAGCCCAGCGCCAGGAACAAGGCGTGGCCTTGCCAATGCCTCCTCTGGGGGCGGGATCGGTGGGCCCTCGCGGCCAATCAGGGCCGAGGCGAGCTCGCCGATGGGCGTGTCCTGGAGGCCGGCGGCTTGATTGCCCCAGGCGCAATAAAAGCGCGCGCGGAAGCCTTTGAAGGAGGGAGAGAGATGCGGCAGATGAGTCCAGAGGAAGGAAGTGACAGAGCCCCACGAGCAGTACCACGCAGTGTTGACTCCACCAGGCAGCTTTGACTCCACCCGGCAGCGTTGACTCCACCAGGCAGCTTCGACCCGTTACCCCGCGGGAACCAGGATCGGTGGCATCGGTGGCCGTCGAGGTCCAGCCCGACGTCCCGTGCGGGATCAAGCCCGAACCATCTGCCCCAGCTGAACCTTCCTCTCTCCTTCCAGTCCTTCGTTCCTGCCTCCATTCCATCCTCCTGTGTACGTGAGTTTGTTCGGTGTGTCTTGTCCTTGGGGTTAAGTAAGACTGTAATAGGTAAGCTAATTTGCACTGTGTCCTCTTCTTCTTCTGTATTTTATTTTATTATCCTTCCTTCTTCCTTGGTTTCTTTAATTGTGTAAATAGTAGTAATAAATAATATTCGTATTTCCAACCTTTTGCCTTCTTCTTCTTCACATCCGTTCGTCTTTGAGGTTTCCACATTGGACACCTGTGGCACGATTTGGCCAACGTTCAAGGATCGGGTTAGTTCCTCGTTAATAGTTCGTGCCGCGGTTGCTAAAACCGCTCGGCAATTAACATCTGTCCGCGGTACGAACGGGGCTGTGCACCTGCCTTTCCGGAGGTAGCTGGGCAGTGTCAGGGACCACGTCGGTCAGTCATAAACGAGGGGATTAATCCCCCCTCGATAAAGGGAACAGAGGCCGACGTTGGGTTCCGTAACAATATATATATATATATATATATATATATATATATATGTATATATATATATATATATATATGGATTTTAAAGTTTGTGACTTGCATCTTATGAAAGTTTGGAGATTCATAATCTCAATCAGTGTATAGCTCCTGGATACACTATTTCTGTGGGTGGTTGTGCTGTTGATGCAGTGCCTCCCCACAGGTGAGGGCAGGATTTTAGAATTCAGCAAGCATTGGGACACAATGCACAAGGCACACAATGCCCTACTCCTTTTATGAATGTACTGTGAGATATATATAATGCCCACCATTGAATGATAACAGAAGGGAAAGGTGGCTTTACCACTCTGCCCAGGTGTTGCGTAATTTACAGAATTGTCCCGTTTTACACCCAAGTGTCCCACATCCTGTTTTGCACCTTTACCGGGATGCCGTCTGTCCCATATTCTCAGTATTTGTGTTTATTTCGCTCGTGATGCCAATTACCATGACGCAGCTGCTGGCCTGTAAATACGCAGTGTGACCTTAACATGCTCTGGAAGCCATCTCGGGGATATTTAAATAATTCAAACCTCACAGCTTATTTAAATAATTCAAACCTCACAGCTTATTTAAATAATTCAAACCTCATTGCTTATTTAAATACTTAAAACATGGTAGCTTAATTAAATACTTTAAATCTCATAACTTATTTAAATTCTTGAAACATCGTCTGGAGCATGATTAAATATATAATACCTAATAGCGGAAGCTTATTTAAATAATTAAAAACTAAGATTATTTAAATACTTAAAACACTAGTTTAGGAAATACCTTAAATCTCATAACTCATGGAGCTTCACTCCTGACCCCCCTTGCAAGTGGGGCTACCAATTCATCCCACAAAGAGGCTTACGGCAGCCCGCTTGGCCTCTGCCTCAGTATCCCTTATTTATTTTTCATGAGAGCTTGTCACCATGGGACTTACATCATCTCCAAAGGACAGTTTGCTCGTTAATGCAATGTCCTGCCAGTGTATCTGCCAAGCACCAATATGAGTTTTACAGTCAGGTCAGGAAACAAACCCGAACTAGACGGCTCAAAGGTACGGACGCTACCAATGAGCTTATCCAAGAAAAGAATAAGGAAGAAAAAGAAAAATTACCATCCACCAATATCATAAAATTTCCCCCGAATCCTTCCTCCACACCCCCCTCACCCTCCACACCGCCCTCACCCCCTCCCCCCCCCAGCCCCCACAACTAAAATGATGAAGGTTTGATTTTTTTTTTGACCTGGCTATGGTACTTGAAGAGATCAGTTCAACAGGACACCTTTAGAGGCCATTTTTCCCCGCAGAGCAGGGGTTGGCCTTTTTTGGGCACAATGGTCCCCTTTTTGAAGCAATGTGTTATGGCCGGATGCCCTTCCTGCCACCAACCCTGTTAGTCGCCTTTTGCGACACACAGGGAATTACCAGTGAACTGGTACTCGATTTGCCGACCTCAGAAGGATGACAGGCTGAGTCAACCCCCCTGGCGTTAATTCAGCGATCGACCGGGATTCGAACCCAAGATCCTAGGATCCCAAGACGGCACCCTAACCGCTAAGCAAACACCAGGCTGATTTCACTTTGAAGGAACAATTCAAATCCCGGATGTTGAAATAAAACAAGGTATCTTCCAGGGAAACAGTCTCTGGAGATCGATGATCAATGTCCTGCCATTTTCTTAAAGCCAAAGACAATCTAACCTCCAAGAGGAGAAATTTCAAAGGAACAAACATAGTCACACCTCCTGAATATGGATGACTTAAAACTTTGTGGCACACGATGAAAAACAGAATGGCCAAAACTGGTAAGAGTACTCCATGGGCATTGAAATTGGATTACGCAGGGGAAACAACAATAACAAACATATAAGAATTGACAGTTCAACAGGAGAGAAAAAAACAAAAATTACTTCTGGAATAAGAGATCTTCTACAATTAAAAAAGTCTGTGGCAGATTCATCATTTTCATTTTGCAGAAACTTTTTGTCAACTATTGGAATTTGCGCTGACAAGCTTGCTGTGCATATGTAATAATAATAATAATAATAATTCATTTATTTTGTATAGCGCTTTTCCAGAAGCCCAAAGGCGCTTTGACAGAGTGGAAAACATAATGCATAACAATACATGAAAACAACAATTGCAAAAAGACAAGAATCAATCGGGAAATATTTAAAGCAAAAGGAGGGAGAAGGAGAAGTGATAGTCAGGGGTTAAATGCTGTGGGTTGAATGTTGAATGCAGTGTTGAACAGGTGGGTCTTTAGTGATGTTTTGAATGTGGTGAGTGAGGAGGAGTCTCTGATGGTGTGAGGTAGTGAGTTCCAGAGGGTGGGAGCAGCGATGGAGAAGGCCCTGTCCCCCCAGGATCTGAATTTGGTCCGGATGGACGGGGGCAGGAGGTTGGTACCAGCAGAGCGGAGGTTGCGGGTGGGAGTGTGTCTGGAGAGGAGGTCAGCAGGTAGGATGGGGCCAGGTTATGGAGGGCTTTGTATGTCAAGAGGAGGATTTTGTACTGGATTCTCTGGGGGATGGGGAGCCAGTGAAGCTTGTAAAGGACGGGGGTGATGTGGTCACGGGTCCGGGAATGGGTGAGTAGACGGGCAGCGGAGTTCTGAATGTATTGGAGTTTATTGGTGATTTTTGAGGGTGAACCATAGAGGAGGCTATTGCAGTAGTCCAGACGGGAGGTGATGAAGGCGTGGATGAGGGTTTCTGCAGCCGTGGAGGAGAGGGATGAGCGGAGACAGGCAATGTTTTTCAGGTGAAAGAAGGCTGACTTTGTGATCTGTTTAGTGTATTTGTCGAAGGAAAGGGTTTGGTCAAAGATGACGCCAAGAATCCCGGATGTGAGGGGAGGTGGATACTGGGATACCGTCGATGTTGAGGGCAAAGTTATGGGTGGATTTTGTGAGCGTTTTTGGGCCAATGATGATTATTTCAGATTTATCACAGTTAAGCTTGAGGAAGTTGATTTGAAGCCAGGATTTTATTTCAGTGATGCAGTTTGTCAGGATAGAGTGGGTGTCGGTGGAGACGGACTTGGTGGAGATGAAAAGCTGGATGTCATCGGCGAAGCAGTGGAATTGGAGACCATGACGGCGGAGTAAGTGACCGAGGGGGGACAGGTAAAGGATGAAGAGGAGGGGGCCAAGAACTGAACCTTGGGGGACACCTTGGGGGAGGGGAGCAGTGGGGGATTTGCAGTTATTGATGGAGATGAACTGGCGTCTGTCAGAGAGGTATGATTTAATCCAAGAGAGGGCAGTGCCGGTAACGTTAAAGGTGGATTCAAGTCGGGTGAGGAGGATGGTGTGATCGATGGTGTCAAAGGCAGCGCTGAGGTCGAGGAGGACGAGAATGTTGAGGTTGCCAGCGTCAGAGGAGAGGAGAAGGTCGTTGGTGATTTTGAGGAGAGCAGTTTCAGTACTGTGGTTGGAGCGGAATCCGGATTGGAATGTTTCATACAGGTTATTGGCAGAGAGATGATGTTTGAGTTGAGTGGCTACAGCGCGTTCCAAAACTTTTGACAGAAAGGGTAGGTTGGAGATGGGTCTGAAGTTGTTTAGGGTGTCAGGGTTTAGACCAGGTTTTTTTCGAATGGGGGTAACAGCAGCAATTTTGAGGGAAGGTGGGACGATGCCTGTAGACAGGGAGGAGTTTATTGTTGCAATGATAAGTGGAGAGAGAGCAGGGAGGGAGGCCTTGACAAAGCTGGAGGGGATGGGGTCAAGAGTGCAGGTGGCAGTTTTCATTCCTATGAGGAGTTCAGAGAGATCAGTAGGGGAGATTGGGGAGAACCGAGACAGGGGATGGCAGGACAAGGGGGGGCAGGTGGTTGGAGGGAGAGCGGGTGCGGCGGTGGTCAAGCTGTTGTAGATGTCGTCAATTTTGTGTTGGAAGAAAGAGAGGAAGGAGATGCAGTTGTCTATTGTGAATGACTGGGTGGTGGTGTTCAGGGGGCAGAGGAGTTTGTTTATTGTCGAGAAGAGTGCTTTTGGGTTTCCGGAGCCAGAGTGGATAATTTGAGAGTAGTAGGCGGAGCGGGCGCGGGAGAGGGCATCTTTGTAGTGTTGTAGGTGGTCCTTGTAGGCTTGGGAGTGAACTGTGAGACCCGTTTTATTGCGGAGTCTTTCAAGTTGGCGAGCACGAGTTTTCATTAGGCGGAGTTCAGGGGTAAACCAGGGAGCAGAATGGGTGAAAGAAACTGTTTTGGTTTACAGGCGCAAGCTGGTCAAGGCAGGAGGAGAGAGTGTGGTTGTAGTAGTCAGTGAGGTTGGAAGGGGTGTGGAGGTCAATGAAGGGAGAAGTGGACATTTTTTAAATGTAAAACATAAATAAAACATAAAAGCATCTAACATTAAAACATAAAGTCTAACTTCTAACATCTAACATCTAACATCTAACATTCTGCTCCCTGGTCTAACATCTAACATCTAACATTAAAACATAAAGTAAAACATAAAACATTATGTAAAACATAAATAACCATTAATGCATTACAAATAAGCTATAAAGGTGAGTATATTTCAGGTGAGCATCTAACCAAAGCTCTAAACTGTAACCGATCACCACATGCATGTTCAAGTTGTACATTGGCAATGCCACATTCAATTTGAAGACCGTCATGAGTAAAGCCACCCCATGTGCTGAAGTACTTTTATCCGTGAAAATTCCAGCGATTAATTATTCGCATCTGATCAACAGGTTGACAGAAAGGAACTTTCCATAACAACGCATTACCGTAAAATGGGGTGAATAGGGACACAAACTGAAAAAAAGTTCGGAAACCTTTTTCGCTGAAAATTGATAACCATACTGATTTGTTGATATTTGGGTTGAAAGTGTTCTCTTGTTTTTTTAAAAAGCAACTTATAGTCCATATTAACCCCATATATGGGTTAAATAGGAATAAATAGGATTTTTATGGCCGTCTCTATTCACCCCGTTTTACGGGTGAATAGGGACAGTCACTAAAACACAAAAAATAATAATCAAGAAATCGGGACAGTTTGGAGAAACTTTTTATCCCATATTTTTTTTCATTGGCACCGTGGTTTATATTATGGGTGCATATTATGTGCATCCATCTGAGCTATCAATTTAGCAATAAGTTGGAAACTCAGGATTGTTTCTTGATTATTATTTTTTTGTATTAGTGACTGTCCCTATTCACCCGTAAAACAGGGTGAATAGGGACAGCCATAAAAAATCCTATTTATTCCTATCTAACCCGTATATATGGGGTTAATAGGGACTATAAGTTGCTTTTTAAAAAAACAAGAGAACACTTTCAACCCAAATATCAACAAATCAGTATGGTTATCAATTTTCAGCGAAAAAAGTTTCCGAACTTTTTTTCAGTTTGTGTCCCTATTCACCTTGCTGTCCCTATTCACCCCATTTCACGGTAGTAGTTTGTCTGAGAGCCCCGTTTTACATAGAGCATTACACCTCCATGCTCCTGCCATCCAATGATGGTTGAGGAAAAATATCATTCGACATATCCTGCATCACACTGCACAATTCGGCCAAGATTCCTGACTGCCCTCAATCGTGTTCACACCTGGACGACATGCAGTCCAAGTCTTAGATACGAGGATTCGTTTGCCCTCTGTCATCAAGATGCTATTTGACCACGTTTACCGGACGCTTGGGATCAATGTCTTCCTGGAAAGCAATTCCCCAACAGACGAGTCATATTCCTGTGGGATTGGCAGGATGGGTCAGAATCCGCTTGTTGCGACACTTGCTAGCAATCAGAGTGCCAACAATTCTGCGTATATGACCTGAACACCGTTGGCTGAAATAGTTCTAGCAGTCCTCCATCTTGCTTCACTGTCGATGTAATTGAACTAAAACACTATTCTGCTCTCTGCCAAACAAATTGTAGTTGATTGTTACTAAACAATCCTAACTTGGATTGAACTGTAAAGAACACGCATTTACAGCTTTACTATGCTCCAATATTTGTGGTCTGATGCTCGTTTCAAAGTTGTGGTTTGGCAAATTCTTCTCTGCGGTGGTTTTCGAGCACATACATGCCATTTGAGACCAGCTCACGCAAATGTACAACTTACTGTTCCTAATTCGCATTCATACCTGTATTTACAGTAAAGTTGTTATGGCAAAAAAAATTCTTCGAGACTGAAATTTGAAAAAAGAGAACTGTGGGTTTTATGTTTCTTGATCATCTAAAATATTAATAGCACCAGTTTCACAGGCCATCTTCAGTCTTGCACACAGTTCCTACTGAAACATGGAGTATTGCCACAATTGTTTGTATGGGGTATCCTTCAGCAGGTAAAACGTAGTTTATACTGCGTATACCTGGTACGCAGCATTTCAGGTGGAAACCAAGGCCTTCAAGATTATTGGAATCTGTTTCAACGAAGCTGTGTCTACGGGCCTATCACTTACCATCACTGGTGGTGTCTCTGTCTTCTTTTGCCTCTTTTCTGGTATTGCACCCTCTGTACTCTGTGCTCCCCAACCCCACCCCTGCCGCTCAAGGTCGCATGAGGTTCGGCAGCAACCTCCTTCTCGTGAAACTTCAAGTGAAAGTAGAGGAGGTATTACTGAATACCGTATTACTTCTATATAGCTGGGAATCGCTTGACTGCCTGTCCTCGAAAAAGCTTTGTGCAGGTGTTATACTGTCTGAGTGGGTGGATGACTAAAGCATCGAAGTAAACTATAAACACGTGATTGTACTGTGGTTCAATTTATTTTCACATGATAAAAGGGTAGCATTCCTGTCATATTTGCCTTTTACAGGCAGTATTACAGTCATAGGAGGCATTACTAATTTCACTACTCTACAACTGGGTATACTTTGACTACCTGTACTCAAAAAGGCTTTAACAGGTGCTGTACTTTCTGATTGTGAATTTGGCATTCAAACAAAGTAACCTATCAACACGTGACTATAGTGACAACAGTGCAGTTAGTTCTCAAACAATAAAGGGGTACCATGCTGGCATTCCTCTCGCAGTTGCCTCATACAGGTATATACCTTTTCTGCTCTTTGTTGCCAATTACTGTGAATCAAAAACGCGGATATTGCCCATTACAAGTTACTGAATAATAAGCATATAACTACAAAGTGAAACCATCAACAAGAGGAAGAATGTAGCAACTAAGAGGGGCATCTAATACTCAAACTATCCATGCAAATGGTGTTATAGATATTTGTTAAAGTATATATATATAAAACACTGTGTGTGTGTGTGTGTGTGTGTGTGTGTGTGTGTGTGTGTGTGTGTGTGTGTGTGTGTGTGTGTGTGTGTAATGTTACCGATAGACTCCGAAACGGAGAGGCTCACGTGCTTGATATTTGGCATAGACATGGCCATTGAGCCTGGGACGAACAGGGCCGAGACCATATTTGACGAGATCCATATTTTTTATTCATATTTACCTCAGCGCATTTCATCGAAGTACCCGCTAGGCACTAATCTCAGCCAGTGCCAGAACAGCTCGCTGATTCGCTCAGAGCGATCACGTGATGTTCCATCCCATCACACGTCACACGTTTGCACGTAATTCAGGGTGAAAAGCGATTGTGCTTTTTCACCTTTATGCGATCGTGTTTTGTGTCGATTTTGTGCGATATGAATTACATTTTAATTCATATTTCGTGTTTACGAATTCGAATACGAAGGATTTCCCCTTTCCCCTTTCGATTTCGAATACGAATCAAATACGAGCTTGAGTCGAGAGGGCGAATGTACGGGTTGGGAATGTACGGGTCTCCCTTCCCCTGCCCGGCAACGCCGGTACTGGAGGGCGTGGGTCACAGGATCGGTGAGTCTCCAAAATCCGCTTTGTGCTCTTGCGAAGATGCAGGACGATGTCGCGATTGTTGTGCTGCTCTCCGACCATGAGAACTGCAACGTCATTGTTGACTGGCCCTCCCCTTCCCTCCCTCTTCAGCGAGATAGGGGGCACCTCCGGGACACAAAGGTGATCCCGGGGGTGGAGGCTGTTTCACAGCACCATTTGGTTGTCTGCGACATAAGGGTGAAAGGTCCGAGGAGAGCTCGGTGGGTGAAGTACCAACCGAGAATGAAGGTGTGGAGGTTGAAAGAGGTGACAGTAAGGGAGGCATTAAAAGAGAGGCTGAGTAGGGTAGAGGATGATGTGGTTGAGCTTGAAAGTGGTTGGATGTCAATGAAAGCTAGTCTGTTGGGAGCCGTTGGTGAGGTATGTGGATGGACAAAAGGACCACCGAGGCACTCGGAAACATGGTGGTGGGATGATGAAGTTGGAAAGAGGATTGACGAGAAGAGGAAGAAGTTCAAGGAGTGGCAGAAGGCGAAGGGTACGGGAGCAGAAACAGCAGAGCATGAAAGTTATAAGGCAGCCAGGAAGGCTGCAAAGAAAGAGGTAGCAAAGGCGCAGGAGGCATGTAGGAAAATGTTCGGAGAATGCTTTGATTCGGAAGAGGGTCAGAAAGCAGTATTCAGAATTGCAAAGCAGATAGCGAAAGAGAGGTGTGATGGGGGTGAGTTGCTTGAAGGATGAAGTGGAACAAATCGTTGTCGACCCAGATGGAATTAAAGGAAGATGGAAAAGATATATGGAAATGCTGTTGAATACAGAGAATGAATGGGATGGCAACATAGAGAGTAACCCAGTTTTAGGACCGGCAGAGAAGATAACTGAGAAGGAAGCTGAGGAAGCGATAAAAGCAATGAAGAGTGGAAAAGCGGGAGGGCCGACGGGAGTTGTGGGAGATATGTTGAAGGCAGCAGGAAGTTGGGGTGTGAAGAGAACGACAGAGATCTGTAATCTGGTGGTGAAAGAAGGCCGCATTCCAGTGGATTGGGAACTGAGTACCCTCGTCCCTCTATACAAGGGGAAAGGTGACCCTCTGGAGTGTGGCTCGTACCGAGCGATAAAGTTATTGGAGCATGGAATGAAGGTATTGGAAAGGGTGTTGGAGAGGAGGATAAGGAAGAAAGTGAAGATCGACGAAATGCAGTTTGGATTTATGCCAGGAAGAGGAACGACAGATGCGCTTTTCATTGTGAGGCAGTTGCAGGAGAAGTACATGGAGAAGAGGAAGAAGTTGTTTTTTGGGTTTGTTGATCTGGAGAAAGCATTCGATCGGGTTCCACGCAAAAGTATTGACATGGGCATTGAGGAAGTTAGGAGTGGAGGAATGGTTGATCAGAGTAGTGATGGCAATGTACAAAAGAGCGCGCACAGCTGTAAGGACAAAGGACGGGAACAGTGGTGAGTTTGAGGTGAAGGTGGTAGTGCATCAGGGGTCGGTACTAAGTCCACTACTATTTGTAGCTGTGATGGAGGTGCTGGCTCAGAACGTAAAGGAGGGTTTACCGTGGGAGTTGTTGTATGCAGATGATCTGGTGTTGATTGCGGAAAGTATGGATGGACTGAAGGAAAAGATGAACAAGTGGAAGGAATGTATGGAGACAAAAGGTCTGAAGGTGAATATAGGAAAGACGAAGGTGATGGCAAGTGGTAAAGCATGTGGTGAGGTGGAAAGAACTGGGAAGTGGCCCTGTGCTGTGTGTAGGAAGGGTGTCGGAGTGAACTCCGTTCAATGTACAATGTGCGCTGAGTGGGTTCATCAAAAATGTAGTGGTCTGAGAGGGTCATTAACCAGTGTGGCAGCTACATCCAAGTGTAAGGTGTGCACAGAGGGAGCTGCAGATAGAGGAAATGTTGAGTTGGATCTTGGAGACGGCGTGAAGCTGGAAGGTGTGAAAACATTTTGTTACCTAGGAGACATGCTGAATGGAGAAGGTGGATCAGACTCGGCAACGGTTGCTGGAGTGAGATGTGCATGGAAGAAGTTTCGGGAACTGAGTGGCGTGCTGACGAGGAGGGGAGTGTTGTTGAAGCTGAAGGGAAAGGTGTATGCTGCATGTGTGAGAAGTGTTATGATTTATGGGAGTGAGACATGGGTAATGAAAGTAGAGCAGCAACGAAGGCTGGAAAGGGTGGAAATGCGAATGGTTCGGTGGATGTGTGGAGTATCGTTGAGAGAGAGGAAGACAAATGATGAATTGCGAAAGATGATGGGAATAGATGGGAATAGATTATGGGAAATCTAGATCGACATCTCTGCCTTTGCCCATAGACCTTTAACCTCAGTCTGCAAAGACTTGAGTACCACACGGATCCCTCCTACTTTGGAGGTGATGTGTTGGTATAGTTTATGCACATGATGTCAGCATCATGTCAAAGGGTTAGTGTGCTTCCTTAGTTAAATTTAATGTTCCTGACTGCAAATTTAATGTTCCTGAAATATATCTCCTCCATAATTTTTGAAGATATCGAATGGAAACTTTACACAAACGTTCCCCATGTGGAGAAGTTAAAACGTTACTTGGGAAGTTTTGATAAGTCACATGGTTGGCCGCAATAAGTAATTGAACAAAAATCTTTAAAAGCTTTATCTCTTGAACCGCTGCATTGTTCGACTTGAAATTTTAATGTAATGTAGCTCTCATCAGGGGGAATAAGTGTTTAAAATTTCAACATGGTTGGTTTTACGGTCTGGAAGCTAGAAGTCGTTATTGTTGAAAGAAGAGAAACGCAACATTTTTTTTCCTCAGGCGATGTAACTGATTGGTTTCCCAAGTCGCAGCTCCGCATACCTTTGGTGATTTTGAGAGATAAGAACACGAAGAGAAGCATACGGTAAGTTGGAAGGTTGTGGGATTTGTAGTTTTTAAGTTATCGTCGAATAAAGAAATTGCGCTTTTGCTGAGAGCCGTGCCTTAATTTTCACTTGGCGTGATTCGTGCAGGCGACCCATGCAGAGTCATTTAAACTCGGAATTAAATTCGGCTTCGGATTTGGCAGTCGCTAAGGTAGTTGAATACTCGACCACCACAAACCCAGTGCAAATCGGATAAAATTTGACCGAGTTACTTCACGTCGCGAGGGGGAATTATATAATACTGTACACTTGGTGCAATTCATGCAGGTGGCCCGTACGGGCTCATTTCATTGGTTGGTGGACGTTAAGCTGGCCCTCCCGTCTGTCGGCATTGGTTGGTGGATGTTAAGCTGGCCGTCCCGTGTGTCGGCATCGGTTGGTGGACGTTAAGCTGGCCATCCCATCTGTCGGCATTAGTTGGTGGATGTTAAGCTGGCCGTCCCGTGTGTCGGCATTGGTTGGTGGACGTTAAGCTGGCCATCCCATCTGTCGGCATTAGTTGGTGGATGTTAAGCTGGCCGTCCCGTGTGTCAGCATCGGTTAGTGGACGTTAAGTTGGCCATCCCATCTGTCGGCATTAGTTCGTGGATGTTAAGCTGGCCGTCCCGTGTGTCGGCATTGGTTGGTGGACGTTAAGCTGGCCATCCCGTGTGTCGTCATTGGTTGGTGGACGTTAAGCTGGCCGTCCCATCTGTCGGCATTGGTTGGTGGACGTTAAGCTGGCCGTCCCATCCGTCGGCATCATCTAGGGATAAATTGATGGAGAAAAATAATAATAATGTGAAAGCATGGTTTGTATGAAAGCGGGAAGGCGGAGGAAACCGGTCATCACTGCCAACAGTTGTAAAGCTGGCAGTTCTAGTTATGTATTATTTTTCATTTTAGTTCATTATATTTAGAGGAATGTAATGTGCTTTTCAATTCTTTGGTTCATACTTAGTTGTTCATTAATTATGAGAAAAATGACCACAATTTCACATAAGATGACCTCAGCGATGATATAGCGCATCATCGTGCATTTTTCTATTTTATCGATTGGATATCTGCTTTCAACTTTGCATCCTTTACCAAATGATAAATTTTCCACACATTCATTGCTTAGTTTAAACATCATAACTGACTTGTTTTTATTACTCATAACTTGCTGGGAAGAATATGAAACAACACTACACAATGTAAAGCTTAACTTAAAAAAACAATGAGCTGATAGTGTAGGGTCTCCCACCTTTTGGGTGGTATGAGGAATAGATGAGTGTAATATGAAAGCTAAATCTTGAACGGTTTTTGAAATATCGTGCACACAAAAGTACATGGACGGATGATCAGTCGGTTTTAATTTAGCTCACTTGTTTTAATGTAGACCTTGTCGTCGGAGGGGCGAAAGACAAAAAGTAAATCTTTCAAGGTCAGGTTTAACTTGCAGAAAGGTGGTATACCTTAAACAAGACCAAAAGTCTAACAGCGGCATAGCTGGGCTTGCTTGAACTTTAGTTGAAGAGGATATTATGACCTGGGTTACCAGTTAGCAAATCATCTAAGTATTAAATTATTTTAAGTACTCTAAGTCTCGAAGTCTAAGCTGTCTGTCACTGCGGAAGTGAAGAGATTACATTGAGACACCATGTTGTTTATTCTATATGTTGGTCCGTTAGTCAACACTGTCAAAGTGACCACAGCACCATCCCGACACACACCACTGTGTGTGTTACGGAATGAGGTGTTTTACGGCGGCCGGAGTGCAAATCCTGCCACCAACCTCCTTGAGGGAGGACCCAGTGAGTTGGTACTCATTTTGCCAGCCTTGGAAGGATGACAGGCTGAGTCAACCCCACCTGGTGTTAATTCAACAGCTGAACGGGAATCAAACTCAGGACCCAAGGATCCCAAGCCCTCCACCCTGACCGTTAAGCCAACACAATGCTTAGGGTGGTTGGAGGCAGTCAAAAGAAATGCTTCAATGTTTGAAGAGCCCTTAACCAAAGTTTTAATTATATATGATTTGGGGGGAATGCCTCCCCCCCCACCCCCCCCCCATATATCATCACCCTGTTGTCATAATTTCAGTTCCCCCCAATCATAAAGTGCGATAATTTGCCCCAACTAGGTATATGACATAATATATGAACGTTTCCTAAAGGGGATTGAAAGAAACATAACTGGCAATGCCAAATGGCATTACATTCTACCTTTCAGAAGCGTAATTGTCGGCAAGAAAACTCACCGAATATATAGGATAAATATGTGAGGGACATACATACATACAGAGAGACAAATACTGTCAACACAGGAACCAAACATCTACGCTGTAAAAAAAATCGTTCGTTTAATCACGAATCTGCCAGTTCTAAAAGCCTCTTTGCGAGTTTGAAGAAGAGGAAGAAGCACAAATGTATGGTTTATTCACACAGCAGTTTGAACGGAAACATTTATTATTATACGACAGGAGAAACCCTTTAGAAGGACACAGAACGAACATACAAAATCTATATATATATATATAAAACACAGTGTGTGTGTGGTGTGTGGTGTGTGGTGTGTGGTGTGTGGTGTGTGGTGTGTGGTGTGTGGGTGTGTGGGTGTGTGGGTGTGTGTGTAATGTTACCGATAGACTCCGAAACGGAGAGGCTCACGTGCTTGATATTTGGCATAGATATGGCCATCGAGCCTGGGAAGAACATGGCCGACCTAAAAAAAATTATTTCATAATATTTTTTTACCATATTTTTACCTCAGCGCATTTCAGCGAGGAATATAATACACGGAATCTGAGGCGGTGGCAGAGCAGCGCGCTGATTCGCTCAGAGCGATCACGTGATGTTCCTTGCCGCCCAAAACTCACAGCAAGTAGCATAGATTTTAGCATGATTAGCATTTAGCATGATTTAGCATGATTTAGCATAGATAGTAGCATGTTTCACATAGATTTTTTTTCAGCGAGGAATATTATATACGGAATCTGAGCCGGTGGCAGAGCAGCGCGCCGATTCGCTCAGAGCGATCATGTGATGTTCCATCCCCGCCACCAGACCATTGAACATAAAACACAGTTTGTGTGTGTAATGTAATGTAATATTACCTCCCCTCCCCCCTCCCCCCTCCGTCCTCCCCTCCCCCCTCCATCCTCCCCTTCCCCCTCCATCCTCCCCTTCCCCCTCCATCCTCCCCTTCCCCCTCCATCCTCCCCTTCCCCTCCCCCCTCTCCCTCCCCTCCCCCCTCCACCCTCCCATTCCCCCCCTACCCCCTCCCCTTTCCCCCTCCCCTCCCCCACTTACCCCCCCTCCACTTCCCCCAACTCCCCCTCCCCCTCCTCTTCCTCCCCCTCCTCCTCCCCCACCTCCCCCCTTCCCTCCCTCCTCCCTCCCCCCCTCCATCCTCCCCTTCCCCCCCTTCCACACCCCCTCCCTGCCCCCTACCCCCTCCCCTCCCCCTTCCACCCTTCCCCCACCTCCCCCCTCCTCCCTCCCTCCTCCCTCCCCTCCCTCCCTCCCCCCTCCTCTCCCTCCCTCCCCCCTCTTCTCCCCTCCCCGCCTCTCCTCTCCTCCCCTCCCCCCGTTCCCCTCCCCTCCCCCTCCCCCCTTTTCTCCCCTCCCCCCCTCTCCTCCCCTCCCCCCCATTCCCCTCCCCTCCCCTCCCCTTCCCCCTCCCCCGCCCAGCAATGCCGGGTACTTCTGCTAGTTATATATACAGTGGTGATATTTTGCAAAGCAACAGAAAAATATATAAAACTACACAGATGAACACACAAACAACAACAACCACAGCCACGATAACAAGCGAGTGTTATTATTTTCACGTGTTTGACTTCATGTGTTTCACGTGTTTGCGTTTCACACTGAATGAAAAACGTAAAGGTAGAGCATGGCGATTGTGATACATGACAGGTTCAACGATAGATCCGGCCTGAACGGCATAGGAATCAAAATGGCTGTGTGTGGAATCAGCCGTCGTACCGCCGTAATGACACCCATCATGTGACCAGATCCTCAGCTCTGATTGGTGTACGTTTGAGGGGACATACATACATACATACATACATACATACATACATACATACATACATATAGACAAACACTGTTCAAGACAGCTTTTCCCCATGGGCTACACCGTAAAAAAGGCAAACACATCTCATTTCAAAGGCATAAAATTAATCCCTTGGAATCAAAGTTTTATGACCAATAAATCAGTTTGCAGGTGAACTTTGGAATACGTTTGGTGAGTGGGGTAAACCGGTTACCAATGCAACCTGTTAACAGGAATGATATTTCAACAATATGTCGTAATCCAAATCAATAAAGTTCTCAAAATACCTTTGAGACCCTGCAAGTTAAACAAAAAGAAAGATTCCCCTTGTGTCACGCTTCCTTCATTCAGCTTGCATTCCAAGTTGAACCGAAGCTTCAATGGAATGCAATGTCTGCTTGTGCAAATCTGAAATAACCCAAGACATCACCGATTGGAATACGTCGGTTTAACCAATCCAATACCATAGAGTACAACAGATGGCGGCATCAAGGGGTCGTTAAAAGGCTCGCAGAGAAAGAGGTGCCCAAGACAAGCAGACAGAGGACAAAATTAATGCAGTCTCGGCGTCTCTTGGGGGGTATCAGCTGCAAGAGGCTGCACAAACTTCCATTAGATCTGAACGATTCCCTCTCAGCTGCCTGGCACACTCACCGTCTCAGTCACTTAATGGACAGACAAGTGAGACACAGAAAAATGTTGGTGTCACAGTCCAAATTCAATGTGTCAGAAAGATTGAAACATCAAGTGCCCTCACATATTGTGTTTTAAAGGAGATTAATTGAGTTGGGGTTTGGGGATGGCGGTCGGAGTGTTGATAAACATGAAATAAAAATAATAATAGAGTGGAGGAGTGAGGCTCGGAGGTTATGTAATACAGAAATGCTCGATTGCGTTCACATTAGACTGCGTACATGCCAATGATGTATACCGCTTAAAATCTCAAATACTGTACCATGTTCTTTACCTCTGCCACCGAAGATGGATGGAGGTTATGTTTTCACCCATCTGTTTGGCTGTTTGTTTGTGAATACGGTATCTCAAAAAGTTGCGGACAGATTTGGACGAAATTTGGTGGAGAGGTTGGGAATGTGACAAGGACAAAATGATTCGATTTTTGGTGAAGATCCAGATCCGGATCTGAGAATTTTCAAGTGATTCTTCACCACTGAGAGATAGGGCTAAAACTGATATATGGCAGGATATCTTAAAAAGTTGTGGACGGATTCAGCCGAAACTGGGTGGACAGATTTGGTTGTGTAACAAGGACATATGTATTCAATTTTAGTGAAGATCTGAATCTGGACCCAGATCAGATAAATATTTTTTATTTTTGAAGCGATTCTTCACCATTGAGTGATAGGGCAAAAACTATATATAGCACAAAGTTTCAAAAAGCTGTGGACGAGTTGCAACAAAACTAGATAGATGAGTAAGCTAAGTGACAAGAACAAGCCGATGAGATTTTGGTTCAAGTCCGGATCCAGATTTGGCCCGTCATTGGGATACAAAACGTAACTGTTCAGCCTGGCGGGGAAATGCTCTCTCCTGAGTGCTGTTCTAGTTTAGCCTGTTGTGTCATTCTTGTCTATATAATATTTCCATAACTCAAGACTGGGCATGCATACCAAAAATATTACATATTTGTTTAAATTGGTAGTCGCACAATATGACTCAAGGAACTTTCCTGGAACTTACAGATCCCAATGAACTTTTGAGCATGTAGTGTGAATCAAGTGATCAACACTGGATGAAGTGGCAACAAAAGTCACAAGAGGACACGAGGAATTTTGGCTCAGTAGGACATTTGGCCCATCATGCCTGTACGCTACACCAACACCAGTAACAGCACCCATCCATACACAAGCTACCTACCATGCACACAAGCCAATACGCTCATACCCCTCTATCTCCAATGCATCCAGGTACCTATCCAAATCCAATTTAAACTTTCCCACCACCTCCGCTAACACTACCTTTCCAGGGAGACCATTCCTGGATGAATCAACCACTCTCCGACTGAAAGACAACTCGGTCTCCGTTTCCAAAGTCCACCATCGCTTTCAGTTCATCGGTAGGTAAAGCCAATACACTTAAAGACCCCAATTACCACTGTCTCTGTTTGTCTCTCTACCCGCTTATGATCCTCGTCCTTATTTTGAGAACGAACTGACACGTTAACGGGGAGTAAATTATATAATACCAAAGAGAAGTCGCTTCAAGTTCAATACTAAAGTAGTGTCTTGTTATAAGTTAAGATGATTCGTTATATACGAACTAAAGTCCAATTAAAGTACTTGGGAAGACGCTTTTCATGACATGCAAGTTACTGTCCATCCACAAACGTTCAAGCGCCCGGCAAACTTTTCCAAACTAACTAGAAATTCAAGAAAGTTTTGCGAGGACCATGTGGACCCCTTAAAACGAAGCAACAAGGAAGGAATGGCTCCAACGACACACGTACAGAGTACAAACATAGACAGACAAAGTCACCGCATCTCGGCCCCACCTTGTACACTTCGCCGTAAGTCCCGCTTCCGATCCGCTGGATCACATCAAAATCCTCCTGTGGGTTCTTCTTGGAGATGTCCGCCCCTGGGGACACGGCCACGTTCATAACTTAACTGTAAAACGATGGTAAGTAATCTTAGTAATCAGAAGAGGTGCAGAGCACCCCGACTCGGAACCCAAGCGGACTCGCTGGCTCTCCGTCTGTCCCCGCCCCTCCCTCATGCCCCGCCCAAAGCCAGTTAATGTTGTTGTCGTTGTTTGTTGGGCTCGAGACCTTCCGCGCTCCATTATAATAAAGATTGAATTGCGCACGCAAATAAAAGAGAACACAGGGGATCGTTAAGAAGCAAAGGAGAATTTCCAAAAGGGGCTCATGGTGTTTGTTAGAATGGCTTTGCTAGATAATTTACTCTCATTTATAATTTCTGATCAAAGTGTAGAAATCTGAAAGTTAGGTGTTCGGAGGAAAGTTAGTGTGCGGGTTCGAGTACGAGTATGCTGGTTTGTTAAAGCTGCAAGTTCGTTTGCCAATACTGTACGTGGAGGAGCAAGGACAGGTGCACATTTGAAAGACCACACCTGCCGGCTGCCCTGCCCTCTGTAAACGCTCCAAGTAGATAACATAATATAATGTGATGCTCGATCTTCCTCGTCCATAGAAAGTTACTAAAGTGAATCAGATAGGATGAGAAACAAGTCCGAAACCTAGACCACTCCATCTTCCAGGGTGAGCCATAAGTCCCAGGACACGGTTTTAGCTGAATATACAAGATTTGATTATACCATGTACCAGGACGAGCCACAAGCCACAAGAGTAATAACATATTACAGTAATAACAATCAATAATACATTATCACAGGAGTAATAATAACATTTTACAGTAATAACAGTCACATAATAACAGAAGTAATAATAACATATTACAGTATAAACAGTGAAACATAATAACAGGAGTAATAATATAACACATAACAGTAATACATAATAACAGGAGTAATAATAACATTTTACAGTAATAACAGTAATACATAATATCAGCAGTAACTATAACGGCACTCAGTAGAGAGCATACCTCCGCCTGATTGGCCATATCACTCAATGGTGAAGAATACTTAATAAATTCGACTAGCCGGATCCGGATCCGGATATTCACCAAAATTGAATCGCCTCTTCCTCATCACACACGCAAACTGTCCAACAAGTTTCGTCCAAATCCGTCAATAACTTTTTGAGATATCCTGCTATGTATCGTTTTTGGCCCTATCTCCCAATGGTGAAGAATCACTTAAAAAATGATTGTAGCCGGATCCGGATCCGGATCTTCACAAAAATCTAATCATTTCGTCCTTGTCACATACGTTACATCTCTGCCAAATTTCGTCTGAAACCGTCCACAACTTTTCGAGATATTTTGTTCACAAACAAACAAACAAATGAAAAATCACTCAAAGAGCGACACTTGGCAAAAGAGAACAAAGTAGAATGGCACTCGGTAGAGCATCCTTTTGACCTCACAAATAATTAGTGGTTGAATTATGTGACATGATATGCAAATCGTCTTCAAATTAAGTTAATCGGATGAAAATTGAGGATTTTAGAAATATGAGAAAAGTGGTTGACCTTAGGCCTATGTTGACCTTTTGGCCAATATGGATCTCAAATATAGTTGGTGGTTGAATTCAGTAAGCTGATATGCAAATACTATTCATGATATGCAAATACTATTCAGATTTCAAGTCAATCAGATGGAAATTGAGGATTTTAGAAATTCGGCCTATGTTGACCTTTTGGCCTATTTTGATCTCAAAAATAGTTGGTGATTGAATTTAGTTAGCTGATATGAAGATCCTGTTCAAATTTCAAGTCAATCGGATGAAAATTAAGGTTTTCAGAAATTCGAAAAAAGTAGTTGACCTTTGGCATATGTTGACCTTTTGACCGCAAATATATATCGCATTTTTGTCGGACCACGAACTCAAGCATTTGGTTAAGTTTTGTGAAGATCGGTTTAAATTGTGAACTGCAGGCAAGTATAAGTGAGGGGACAGACAAACACACTCAAAAACACAAACCGGAGTGATCAAATGCTTGTCAAAAAATTGTTATTTTACCAAAATTATTTATTTTACGAAGTAACAAACAAACGGACAAACAGACAGACAGACAGACAGGTGTGAAAACATCACCTCCATCCACCTTTGGTGGCGGAGGTAACAATATAACACATTACAGCAATAATACATCATACCAGGAGTAATAATCTATATATATATATAAAACACAGTTTGTGTGTGTGTGTGTGTGTGTGTGTGTGTGTGTGTGTGTGTGTGTGTGTGTGTGTGTGTGTGTGTGTGTGTGTGTGTGTAATGTTACTGAAAGACTCCTAAACGGAGAGGCTCACGTACTTGATATTTGGCACAAACATGGCCATTGAGCCTGGGAGGATTTTGGAGGAGGCCATGGCCGACCTAAAAATTTATTTCATAATATTTTTTTACCATATTTTTACCTCAGCGCATTTCAGCGAGGAATATTATGACCGGAATGGCAGAGCAGCGTGCTGTTTCGCTCAGAGCGATCACGTGATGTTCCTTGCCGCCATTAACTCAGTTACGCGTTCGCATGTATTTCAGAGCGAAAAGCGAATGCGTTTTTTCACATTTCAGCGAGGAACATTGCCATTCACACCACATAGGTTTTTTTTTCTTTCATCTTTAGATCCATATTTTTTTTCAGCGAGGAATATTATACACGGAATCTGAATCGGTGGCAGAGCAGCGCGCTGATTTGACGATTCGCGTGCCCTCCCCCCTCCCCCCTCCCCTCCCCTCCCCCTCGCCCCCCTCTCCTCTCCTCCCCCCCTCCCTCTTCTCCCTCACGTTTATACACGGAATGCCGGGTACTTCCCCCCCCCTCTTCTCCCCTCCCCCCCTCTTCTCCCCTCCCCCCTCTCCTCCCCTCTTCTCCCCTCCCCCCCTCTTCTCCCCTCCCCCCCTCTCCTCCCCTCCCCCCCCTCTCCTCCCCTCTCCTCCCCTCTCCTCCCCTCCCCTCCCCTCCCCCCCGTTCCCCTCCCCTCCCCCCCGTTCCCCTCCCCTCCTCTTCCCCTCCCCTCCTCTTCCCCCTCCCCTCCCCTCCCCCGCCCAGCAATGCCGGGTACTTCTGCTCGTATAACATATTGTTACGAATTTGGTAGAGCAATATGTAGAGCAGAGTAGATCTGAGTAGGTAACATGCTTTGAGATGTCACGATGGGGAATCTACCTGTAATAAGTCATGTGTAGGCGTTTGTCAGGTTAAGATGTATGATTGTGAATCTACCAGGAGATTCGTGTGTTAGTTAGTGTTGGGAATAATGAGTAGAGCCATTGTATGTCTCACCTGGTAATCAAACCTTTGTCCATTTTGGCACTGCACACCACTTAAACATTAGTTAGGACCTTTAGTACAACACTAAATGATGCCCTTCCCCCCTGACATGACTTAGGAAGAAATTAGGCTGGAACACCGCCACAATTGGCCGCCACCATTTACACCTCCGAGAGGCCTGCCCGCCTCACATAGCACGTGCTATAACACAAGGACGACGGAGTAGGGGAAGAGAGTTGGAGTGACGCAGTGGGCGTGCACAGGGGCAAGTCGGTGGAGGCTCTGATTAGCAGAGCAGTGCGCCAATGCTGATGTCATCGGCCAGAGATATTAACGAGGGCCGGACGCCATTTCGGGGAGATGAGATCAGAGCCCCCACCTGAGTTGGATCGAGTGAGGAGTGCAGATCTGATCCAGAATTGAGCAGGAGGAGTGAGGGAGTCGAGTTCCATTCCTGAGTCGAGTTGAGCAGTTGGATTCCTGGCAGTGCAGTGCAGAGCCCGAGTCCGTTTTGAGCAGTTGGGTTTGAGATGCGGCAGGACTTTGGTCCGAGTCAACCTCGTGTGGAGCCGCTAGCCTGCGTGGGACGCGTGGCGCTTGGAGCGAGGGACCTCGTGGTGTGCGGTCGGGGCCGAACGGAGCCGGTGCTGGACAGCAGCGGAAGAAGACGACAAGACAAGCTAAGCCGAGCTCCGCGTGTACATTTTACAAGACGTGTTTCTTTCTTCAATTCATCTCCCTCGTCTCGTGTTTGATATCCGTTGTGTGTGGGATCCCAATTTAGCTACCTTATTTCATTACCGGCACGTGCTTTTCACTGTCTTTGCTTTGCTCAATGAACCCTTGCATTATTTTTTGTATATAATACCTGAACGCAGTTTATCGGGTGATTGATTTGATAGATAAGGCTGCGGGGACTTGCGCTGCTTCCCTCCATTCCACGCGCTTAGGGGTTTTAGATTTTGGAATCCGCTATTGAGCTTCCGCCTCAGGGTTAAAGCCTTCGTGATCGGCATCCGCGATTGCCTGATATAAATTTCGGCGGTTGCGCGACAATATCTTACGACAATTCACCAAATGTCCGTCTGTCTGTTTGAAGGTACCGTAAAAACTGCTGAACCGATCGCAAAGATATTTTGTGTGGGTAATCCTGGGACCCCTAGGAGTAAAATAGGCTATTTAATTTTCCCAATTTCAGCTTTGGTCTCCAGAATTCTCAGGTTTGGACTCCCGCATAACATTCGCGTTCGCATAACGTTCATTGTGACGATGTTGTGACGATGTATGTGTTCACGGTAGTGTTTGACGTGACGGTGTGAACGTAATATCGTAATGTTTTTCGTTTCGTAATCCTTTAATGAACGTTTAATGTTAAATGAACGTTTAATGTTTAATGAACGTTTAATGCACTTTGATGTCCGGGGCCGCACGCGCGCCACACTGGACGGGCCAGCGACCTAACTGCACGCGTCTTCAGTATCAAGCTTAAATCTGTCATGGCGGATCTGAAGAGCGGAATGCTTGGAGAAGTGGTGGGCTACTTCGGCATGAAGGAGGATCAGAAACGTGGACTCCCACACTGCCACATCCTGCTGATACTTGCTCCCGCATGACGTTATTTTCCCAAGTGCCGCACAAACGGCTGCACCGATCGAGATTTAACGGATGTTTATATAAATCGTTTAAAATAAAAAAAGCCTTTAATTGCGGGTACCGTTGCTAGTTACTGTAATAACAGTAATACATAATAACAGGAGTAATAATATAACACATTACAGTAATCTCACTATAATTCACCAAATGTCTGTCTGTCTGTCTGTCTGCCCGTCCGTTCCCAGGTACCACAAAAACGGCTCAAACGATCGCAACGATATTTTGGGTGGATAATCCTGGGACCCCCTGGAGTAAAATAGGCCATATTGTTTTTCCAATTTCAGCTTTGGTCTCCATCATTTTCAGGTTTGGTCTCCAGCCTAACGTTATTTTCCCACACCTCTGGATACGTTTCGTTTTCTTTCGACCTTACTGGTTGTGACGTGAAACGCAATCGGTGGATAACTCATGACACCCAGGAACATATCGTGCTTGCCGACTCCGTTCACATCACTTCAAGGTACACTTGACATTTTACCGATGGGTACACTGACACTATATCGTAAGCATTATTCATATCCACAAAACGCCTCCACATTACCTCAACGTAATTCAAACCGTGAACACAACGAATATATGGGGAGTCCATTGATCGTGTTCAAGGGATGACACTATATCGAAAGCCTTATTCATATCATATCTTATTATAATAGAGCAAACGTATATGGTTATGGATGTCGCTTGGTTCATGTGCGACGAAAACATCTTCTTCTTCTTCCAAAAAAATTACCACCCTCTTCATTAACCCTCTTAATTGCGTGAAGACTGCTGAGACCCCTCAGACCTTTGACGACCCTTTAATTCCCCCAAGACCCTTCAGACCACCAATACCCCTGAAGACCCAAAATACCCTGAAGACCCCCAAAGACCCAAAATACCCTGAAGACCCCAAAGACCCAAAACACCCCAAAGACCCAAAATACCCTTCAAGGCCCTGGGGCTCCAAAAGACCCTGAATACCCAAAAACTCAAAAGACCCTGAAGACCCAAAATACCCTGCAGACCCCGAAGACCCAAAATACCCTGCAGACCCCGAAGACCCAAAATACCCTGCAGACCCCGAAGACCCAAAATACCTTTGAAGGCCCTGAGGCTCAAAAAGACCCTGAAGACCCAAATGTCCATGAAAACCCAAAACACCCCAAAGACCCAAAACACCACGAAGACCCAAAACACACCGAAGACCCAAAACACCCTGAAGACCCAAAACACCCTGAAGACCACAGAGACACTTAAATACCCTGAAGACCCCCAACGACCCAAAATACCCTTGAAGGCCCTGAGGCTCAAAAATACACTGAAGACCCAAACCCTGAAGACAAAAAACCCTGAAGACCCAAAACCCATGAAGACACCGAAGACCCAAAAGACCCCGAAGACCCAAAAAACCCTGAAGACCCAAAAAACCCTGAAGACCCCAAAGACCCTTGAAGACCCTTCAGACCCAAAATACCCTTAAATACCCTGAAGAACCAAAATACCCCAAAGACTCTTAAAGACCCAGAGGAAACAAAAGACTCTTAAGACCCAAAAGCCCCTGAAGACACCGAAGACCCAAAAGACCCCAAAGACCCAAACTTTCCTCCTTCATGATGTCTCTGATTCCTTGGTATCTCTCCCAGGTTACTCCCTCCTCCGGTATGATAGACCTGAGCCTCGTCCTGGAGGTGGGGTTGCTATCTTTATAAAAAAAACTCTCTTCCTCACTCTCCCTGCACTGCCTTTTCTCCACCTCACCCCCAGGAATACCTTTGGCTGCGGCTTCCCCTTTGCTCCCACCTTTTGTTCATATGTGTGATGTACCGTCCACCAAACAGTGATGACTCCATCGACATCTCGCTGTCTGATAATATGGACCAACTTCTATCTACCCATCCCAACTCTCTCTTCCTCATATGTGGTGATGTCAATTGTCACCATGCCAGTTGGCTGGGTGTGGGTACCTCTCTCACCAGCCATGGCTCTTCAGCAAAGGACTTCTGCGACTCACTGGGACTGACACAATCTGTCAATTTCCCGACCCGGATCTCAGTCAACGGAGCATCTTCTCTTCTGGACTTGGTTATGACTAACTTCCCGGAAAATGTCTGCTGCTCTTCTTCTGCTCCAATCGGCTCATCTGATCATGTGCTTGTTAAAGTGGACATCTCTCTGACCATTCTCAGAGAGCCTCCTCAGCGTCGACGAGTATGGCATTTCACTCATGCCAACTGGCACGGTCTTCAAGCAGCCATCAATCATCTGGACTGGTCTCCCATCTCTACCGCCTCTGACATAAACTCATCCTGGGAATTCTTCCAAAGTAAATTGCTCTCTCTCATGTACAGATTTATCCCATCTCGTCTTCAGTTGTCATACCCTTCCTCCCATCCATGGTACACGGAATCTTGTGGTGAGGCTGTTGCCCAGAAACAACTTGCTTTCGTCTCCTGGAAAGCAAATCCAACGGAAGGAAATCTCATTTCCTTTCACAAAGCCCGAAACAAGTGTGTGTCCACCCTCAGGAGAGCCAGGAAACAACATCTCTCCGTTCTCAAGACCGAACTCTCTCATCTGATCATGAGACCGAACTCTCAAGACCGAACTCTCAAGAACGAGTCTCACTCTTCCAAATCCTGGTGGCGTCTGGTCAAATCTGTTTCTGGTGTTTGTTCTCCCTCCATCCCCTCCCTCACCTCAAACGGCTACACGGCTGACTCCGCACGTGAAAAAGCTGAATGCCTCAACTCTGTGTTTGCCTTGAAATCTTGTGTCCCAAACCCATCCCTCTCTGTAACCACCGTACCCAGTCGTACCCAGCTGCTCCTGGACTCTGTGTCCTTTCCTCCTGACAAGTTGGAAAAGTTTCTGTCAACCCTCGACTCTGATTCTGCAACTGGACCTGACGGCATCAGCCCACGGGTCCTAAAATCCTGTTCTTCCGCTCTTTCACTCCCTCGCTCTGTTCTCTTCACCCTCTCTTTTGCTCAAGGTCATCTGCCATCTGCTTGGAAATCAGCCAACATCACCGCTTTGCACAAAAAAGGTGCAAAAACAGATCCGAGCAACTACAGACCAATCAGCCTTCTCCCAATTATCAGCAAAGTCATGGAATCTATCATTGCTTCAGATATGAAATCTTTCCTCTTCTCCAATGGCTTGATCTCTGATCATCAATTTGGTTTCAGACCTGGTCACTCTACTCTGGACATGGTGCTTCTGCTTTCTCAACAATGGATGGAGGTCCTCAATGCCAAACAGGAAATTAAAGCTGTCTCCCTTGACATATCACGTGCCTTCGATACAGTCTAGCACCCCGCTCTGCTCACCAAACTCTCCTCCTTTGGTATCCATGGAAACCTCCACGCATGGCTGGCGGACTTCCTCTCCAGTCGTAGTCAATGTGTGGCCCTGAATGGGTTTCTCTCATCTCCTCTTCCTGTTCAGGCTGGAGTTCCCCAAGGCAGTGTTCTGGGCCCTGTGCTTTTTCTGGTCTTCATCAATGATCTCTCTGACTCTCTTGAAAATCCTCTCTATCTCTTTGCTAATGACTCTACTCTCTGTCGCTCCATTCCTCATCCCTCAGATCGGCAGTCTGCAGCCTCCTCACTCTCTGCAGACCTGGACAACATCACAGACTGGGCAAACAAGTGGCACATGTCTTTCAATCCTGACAAATCTCACACTCTTACGATGTCTCTCCGAAAAGACCACCAGGACAACCCTCCCATCCACTTTCTGAATAATCCTCTCCAAGAAGTTCTGTCACTCAAGCTTTTGGGTCTCACTATCTGCCATGATCTTTCCTGGGAAAACCACATTTCAAATCTGGCCTCCAAAGCCAGTCGCCGACTGGGCATCCTCCGTCGTGCGAAGTCCTTCCTTGGCACACCTGAGCTCCTCACCACATACAAGGCTTTCATCCGCAGCTCAATGGAATACTGCTCTCCCCTCTGGGCTGGTGCTCCTGCCTCACACCTAGCTCGTCTTCACGCTGTTGAAACCAAAGCGTTCAGAATCATTGGAATCTCCCATGATGAAGCTAACTCCAAGGGCCTTTCACTCACTCACCGCAGGCAGGTGGGTGGTCTTTCCGTCTTCTACCGACTCCTCTCTGGCCTTGCCCCCCCAGCTCTCTCTGGGCTCTGTCCCCCAAATATTCCTACAGGTCGCACAAGATCTGCCTGCAACCCTCTTGTGGTTAAACTGCCAAAATCAAGACTCTCTGCTCACCTTCACTCCTTCATTCCTCTTTTCTCCCACCTCTGGAACAAACTACCTCACTCTCTTCAATCCCACTTCACCCTCCAGGTCTTTAAAACAGCTGTTCACCACCATCTCTTATCTTCCCCCATCCAAAACTTTGATCTTTTCTACCCCCGCTAATTTCACCCCAATTCCACTTTTTTGAAATACCAACTTCTGTCCTGGAGGTCCTTGGTGTTTTATACTTCTCCCACCCCCCACCCACCCCCTTCCCATGCCTCCTCCCCCCAAGCCCTCTCCCGCCCACACATCTCCATGCTCTCAAATGTTATGTTTGTGTGCTTCCCCTTCTCTCCCCATCTTGTCTTCCGCTCCCTCTTTTTATATATTTTGTTTGTCTGGTTGATTTGTTTGTGAAATAAATGTTAGCTCTTTCACGAGCCTCGATTCAGTATAAAAAAAACAAAATACCCTTAAAGGCCCAGAGGATTGTGGAAATGTAACTCATTGATTGGGACTGGTAACTCATTGATTGGGACTGGTAACGAAGCAGATAGACGATTTCGTAAATTAATGTCAGGAATGTGCACGAACATGGTAATCTCTTGTCCACCTGGTCACAGCCCCAGGCTGGAGCACCCCCCTATTGTTTGGTAAATGGAACTCGCAGCAGGAGGGGAGCGAGCTGGTGCCAGTGAGGCGACCGAGTAACGTTTGCGGAGAACGGATTAGGATTAGCGGAGGAAGGATTAATACTGCGGTGCCCATAAAAGAGTGAACATCTCCTTGACTGAGGAGCACTCATCCTCAGAAGCCCTGCCCGACGGAATGAACACGGACCACGAGTACGGCGCTGCAGCCACGAAAGAGGGACTATGCGGATAGAGTTACCTGGTCCATTGAGTTAAACGGTAGTTATTTGGTATTGGAATGAAGTGAACAACCAGTTAATAAAGTTGTGATCTTTTGTAAACCTGTGACATCATTGGAGTCTTGAGTCTCACTACACTTCCTCGACAATCTGGAGGCACCGCTGGATTTCGAGTGGACGTCGCCAAGGTAAGCATGGCGTCTTGGGGATGGTCCATTACGAAATACGAACCTGTGTTTAATTCTGAACATGGTGGAGGATGTGTGTGTGGGGCTTGCCGCGATATAGGTAAAAGTCACGGATGGAACGTTTTAAATGATTCTATTATTCGTGTGCTTGCGAGGATGCGTACGTTATACGCTGGGTGTTAAGAGCCTTACTCTGGTCTGCAAGCAAATCGGCTCATGAAGTGCACCATGAGGCGATTTGTTTGCCGGTTCGGTAAGGTCCGTACACGTGTACAATCGTGTACACCCGTTTTAAATTAATAAATAAATAATTTTTTTTCAGTTTTCCCGCCATGTCTAAAACTCGTTTGATTCAACGTATAAATTAATGACAGACAACGCCATCTCATGCCGGTCCAGAATTATTGTGAAAGATGGCGATTGGATGAAAATTGCATACCGACACTCCCTCACTGTCCCTCATTGTCCCTCATTTCCATTTCGGCTACCTGTCTCTTGCCCCGGCTCTTTCTTGCGAAATGAACGTTCTTTGAACAAGTGGAATGATTTAGGAATGTTTAGAGGTCATTGCAATATTAATTACTTGGGATCTTTTGTGAAATTTCATGAACAGATATGTGCAATGGATCTAATTTGAGTGAGTATGAGAAAATTTGGTGCAGGATTCGTGGAATGTACAAGGCTGGTACATGTGTTTAGCACTTGAAGACGTACCCCTGAGCTGCCCGCTCTAGGTGTGCGATTAAGGCGGCGGACAAAGAAAGTATTATATACAGATATTTTTTCTCAGTCAAATTGGATGGGAAAAATGCACTTTTATATTTTCCCCCATTGCAATGTGCTTATATTTTGGAACGGCTAGGGGGATTTAAATAAAATAAAAATGAGTAAGCTTTTCAGACATGCTTCACGGTTAAATGAAAGACAATAATTAAGCGCTTTGGGGAAGGCAATGGCAAACCACCCAATGTCATACACGATATTTTCAGCACGATCATGGATTTGAGAATGCATTTAACTTGCAGTGTTGAACAAATTAATACAGAGAGAAAGAGATAGACAGGGAGAGAGAAAGACATAGAGAGAGAGACAGAGAGAGAGAGATAGACAGAGAGAGACAAACAGACAGAGAGACAGAGAGAGAGAGACAGAAAGAAAGAGAGAGAGACATAGAGACAGACAGAGATAAAGATGATATTCAGACAGATAGAGAGAGACAGACAGACAGACAGAGAGAGATAGACAGAGAGAGACAGAAAGTGAGAGAGAGACAGACAGAGAGAGATAGACAGAGAGAGACAGAAAGTGAGAGAGAGACAGACAGAGAGAGATAGACAGAGAGAGACACACAGACAGAGAGACAGAGAGAGAGAGACAGAAAGAAAGAGAGAGAGAGACATCGAGACAGACAGAGATAAAGATGATATTCAGACAGATAGAGAGAGACAGACAGACAGACAGAGAGAGATAGACAGAGAGAGACAGAAAGTGAGAGAGAGACAGACAGAGAGAGATAGACAGAGAGAGACAAACAGACAGAGAGACAGAGAGAGAGAGACAGAAAGAAAGAGAGAGAGACATAGAGACAGACAGAGATAAAGATGATATTCAGACAGATAGAGAGAGACAGACAGACAGACAGAGAGAGATAGACAGAGAGAGACAGAAAGTGAGAGAGAGACAGACAGAGAGAGATAGACAGAGAGAGACAGAAAGTGAGAGAGAGACAGACAGAGAGAGATAGACAGAGAGAGACAGAAAGTGAGAGAGAGAGACAGACAGAGAGAGATAGACAGAGAGAGACAAACAGACAGAGAGACAGAGAGAGAGAGACAGAAAGAAAGAGAGAGAGACATAGAGACAGACAGAGATAAAGATGATATTCAGACAGATAGAGAGAGACAGACAGACAGACATAGAGAGATAGACAGAGAGAGACAGAAAGTGAGAGAGAGACAGACAGAGAGAGATAGACAGAGAGAGACAGAAAGTGAGAGAGAGAGACAGACAGAGAGAGATAGACAGAGAGAGACAGAAAGTGAGAGAGAGACAGACAGAGAGAGATAGACAGAGAGAGACAAACAGACAGAGAGACAGAGAGAGAGAGAGAGACAGAAAGAAAGAGAGAGAGACATAGAGACAGACAGAGATAAAGATGATATTCAGACAGATAGAGAGAGACAGACAGACAGAGAGAAATAGACAGAGAGAGACAGAAAGTGAGAGAGAGACAGACAGAGAGAGAGATAGACAGAGAGAGACAGAAAGTGAGAGAGAGACAGACAGAGAGAGATGGACAGAGAGAGACAGAAAGTGAGAGAGAGACAGACAGAGAGAGATAGACAGAGAGAGACAAACAGACAGAGAGACAGAGAGAGAGAGACAGAAAGAAAGAGAGAGAGACATAGAGACAGACAGAGATAAAGATGATATTCAGACAGACAGAGAGAGACAGACAGACAGACAGAGAGAGATAGACAGAGAGACAGAAAGTGAGAGAGAGACAGACAGAGAGAGATAGACAGAGAGAGACAGAAAGTGAGAGAGAGACAGACAGAGAGAGATAGACAGAGAGAGACAAACAGACAGAGAGACAGAGAGAGAGAGACAGAAAGAAAGAGAGAGAGACATAGAGACAGACAGAGATAAAGATGATATTCAGACAGATAGAGAGAGACAGACAGACAGACAGAGAGAGATAGACAGAGAGAGACAAACAGACAGAGAGACAGAGAGAGAGAGACAGAAAGAAAGAGAGAGAGACATAGAGACAGACAGAGATAAAGATGATATTCAGACAGATAGAGAGAGACAGACAGACAGACAGAGAGAGATAGACAGAGAGAGACAGAAAGTGAGAGAGAGACAGACAGAGAGAGATAGACAGAGAGAGACAGAAAGTGAGAGAGAGACAGACAGAGAGAGATAGACAGAGAGAGACAAACAGACAGAGAGACAGAGGGAGAGGGACAGAAAGAAAGAGAGAGAGACATAGAGACAGACAGAGATAAAGATGATATTCAGACAGATAGAGAGAGACAGACAGACAGACAGAGAGAGATAGACAGAGAGAGACAGAAAGTGAGAGAGAGACAGACAGAGAGAGACATAGACAGACAGAGAGATAGACAGACAGAGAGAGACAGACAGAGAGAGAGACAGACAGAGAGAACCACAGACAGAGAGAGAGAGATAGACAGACAGAGAGAGAGATAGACAGACAGAGAGAGACAGACAGAGAGAGAGAGACAGAAAGAGAGAGAGATAGACAGAGAGAGACAGAGAGAGAGAGACAGACAGAGAGAGACATAGACAGACAGAAAGAGAGACAGACAGAGAGAGAACATTTTTGGGAACGTTTTGGGAACATTCAAATGTTGGGTTTTGCTAACGTTTCCACAACGTCGCCACAACGTTTCACTTTCGTTGTTGCAACGTTTTGCTCCAACGTTTTGGGAACATTCAAATGTTGGGTTTTGCTAACGTTTCCACAACGTCGCCACAACGTTTCACTTTCGTTGTTGCAACGTTTTGCTCCAACGTTTTGGGAACATTCAAATGTTGGGTTTTGCTGACGTTTCCACAACGTCGCTACAACGTTTCACTTTCGTTGTTGCAACGTTTTGCTCCAACGTTTTGGGGACACTCAAATGTTAAGTAAATCGGATAAGAATTCACGAGTTATTTAATTATTAGCGATTAATGAAGTACTTATTTAATTAATTACATTTCTTATTACATTACAGTAATTACATTACAGTAATTACCTGAGGTAATTACAGTAATTACAGTTCCGGTAATTACAGTAATTACAGTAATCATTACAGTAATTGCAGTAATCTTATTACAGTAATTACATTACATTAACTCAGGCACCTTTTGAGTAAGGAAGCTGATATTTGGACATGACACTGACCAAGTGATGTGGCTGTCAAGGAAAATTTTGATTTATTGATTAATCATTTAATAAATTAACTCGTTGATTTATGAATGACTTATTTAATTAAAATTCCTCAGAGATACATCTTCGGATGAAATACTTGCAGATTGGTTATGCTATGAGCCAATTGATTAAGGAAAATATTTTGTGATGGCTATATTGGCAATTTCGTGGCCATATTCGTGGCAACTCAGTTAGTGCCACTGCACCTTTCAAATGCATCCCTGCGTTCATTTTTCGATCGATTGAGTTGAAATTTTGAACAATCGGATCTGGACTGTCGTTGTTAACGACTCTAGCACGCACCCGTCCAATCACGATGGAGCGGTATGGTCCCCGGATCATCACTGCCCGCAGTTTTAATTAGTTTTACTTTTTCTCTTGGTCATATAATTTTGAAGACATGCATGTCATGATATAGGAAATGTTTGTTCTGTTGAACGGAATAAATGTTGTTTATTTGTGTGGGTGTGTATTTTTGTGTATTTTGTATATATTTTCACGGCTAATTCCAGTTAACATCCTGCAAAATTTGCTCGTTTTTCTGGCCGAGTCGAAATTGCGTTGAGTTCCTATGGCATGCGCCATTAAAAGCGCTGTGTAATGGTTGAGCTCCCTTTATTTCGTTTTGGTCATGCGGATGAGCAGACAAAGTGACGAATGCTGCGGCTGGAGCAGTAGAAGCGATGTTTTTAATTGAAACGATGTAATTTAATTAAAAGTGGGAGGGGGCAACACCACGCATACCTCTTTTAAGGTGTGTATAAACCCTGGAATAAACGTGGGAGGGGGCAACACCACGCATACCTCTTTTAAGGTGTGGATAAACCCTGGAATATTTCAGCAATCAATACAATGCTGAAACTATGTAAGTTAATTTAATGAGTAATTTAATGAGTAATTTAATGAGTAATTTAATGAGTAATTTAATGAGTAATTTAATGAGTAATTTAATGAGTAATTTAATGAGTAATTTAATGAGGAATTAAAAGTGGGAGGGGGCAACACCACGCATACCTCTTTTAAGGTGTGTATAAACCCTGGAATAAACGTGGGAGGGGGCAACACCACGCATACCTCTTTTAAGGTGTGTATAAACCCTGGAATATTTCAGCAATCAATACGATGCTGAAATGATGTAATTTACTGTGTAAGATGGTCGACCTTGGGTTTGTTTGGGTTTTGTTGTTTATTTTTGTGGGTGTGTATTTTTGTGTATTTTGTATATATTTTCACGGCTAATTCCAGTTAACATCCTGCAAAATTTGCTCGTTTTTCTGGCCGAGTCGAAATTGCGTTGAGTTCCTATGGCATGCGCCATTAAAAGCGCTGTGTAATGGTTGAGCTCCCTTTATTTCGTTTTGGTCACGCGGATGAGCAGACAAAATGACGAATGCTGCGGCTGGAGCAGTGGAAGTGATTTTTTAATTGTTCAATGATTATTCGATATTGCTATGACTTATTGTCAATAGGTATACTAAGTGGCCATGAGGTAGCCTGTTGCTATGTACAGTTTTATTCTATTGTTGATTATACCACATAGCGGTGGTGATAAAGGAAATGTTCGTTTTAAATAGATGATTATGATAGGACCATGACTATAAAATCATGATGATTATTATGAATGATATCATAGGGTTCAAATGCAGAATGATTGCATGAACTTGGGAAAGAACTTTCAAGCCCTATGGGATAAATTGGGTGTTACAAGCGATGGAGTTTCAAAATTTAGCATGATTGAAGGAATTTTACAGTCTTATTTCAGGAGTTTTACGAAATTTATATTGCCAAGAGATTTGGGTACTATTAAAAGAAAAATGATGAGATATTTTTCCCAAAGAACTTTAATATCTGCCATCCATTTTGGCGGTCTCACGAATGAAGGATGAGTTGCCTTTAGTGGTTGCAAAGAAAATTTGTGAAGACCGGGCAAAATGAAAAAATAGGTCAGATATGACCCTAGGACAGAACAGTGATTCGTCAATTGACATGAGGTATGAACCAGAGGTGACGACCGATGAGCTTCGATCTCAGTCAATAGATGGACCTGTCCTGACATCATTGGGGAAAGGGCTTATGCAAGGAGTCATCCAAAATGATTAATTTGATTTATTGATGAATATTGATAAATTAATTGAAATTGAATAATTGAATTGAACTGAATAAATTTAATTGAATAAATTTAACTGAATAAATTGAACTGAATAAATTGAATTGAATATATTGATTGTTTGATTGATGAAAATGCGGTCTCAAGAAAGAAGCTTTGATATCTTTGTGAGATATTATCAATGTGAAGACAACCTTGGAAAATTGAGCAAGGTGGTGAGTTATATATAGATATATATGTGCGATTACCATTGTGTGATTTCCCCTTCAACAGAGCGGACACCTGAGGATTCACCCATTTCATACTGACCCTCTGGCTCATCTGCAAATACTGATCTGTGAGATTGGATTGTGCAAAAGCCACAGGTGAGAGAGATTCTCTGGAAATCACCGTTTGAACAGGTGGAGAGATCCTTCCTGGAGGTACGAGTGAAGCTTTAGAGGAACAAACTACAACACATCCAACGCTACTTTGATAAAAGGCAAAATGGGAAATGGAGCCTGCAAGAATACACAAGGACAACCAGAGATTCCACAAAAAGGTACTTGTACACATCATATGTACGACCGTTATGGTGCCGAAGCTATAAGGCAGGTCGAGAATTGGTATTTGTGGACAAAGGGACATGATGAGGAGTTTCCAAGAGATGGTACATTTGAGCGAAGTCGATTGGAAAGATTGGAACAAAGATTGAAAGCCAGGAAGCGACAGAATCTAACGGTAGACTGGCTTGCATTCCATCTTTGGGATGGTGAATCCAGACAACGGGAACAGCAAGAACGGATAACGGATCTTGAACTTAAAATAAAAAGGATACAGGATACAGTGGAGGAGACAAATGCACAACTGCCCTCGAAATTAGGAATGAAAGTGACAGTTGTCCCATCTGATTTCCAGTTGTCTCCCCAAAAAGGACGGTACAGAGAATTTTTTCGTGTTTCAGGAGATAACGAGAGATTGCAGTGGCAACTCAGGGATGTAGAGATGCAGCCCAGCAATACAAGTGCACAGGTGCACAGACCAGGCAACGACAGAAACCGGTGTTTCAAGTGTGGACGGATGGGACATTGGAAAAGAGGATGTCCGTATACCAAAAGGAAGACAAGTTCATAGGGTAAACCAAGATCAAGGGTACCAGTGCTGACCGATACCTCAGACAATGATTAGGCCTTCATTGCGACAAATCCCAAATGACGATTGGCCTCAACAAATTAGATTACTGGACAAACATGAATAACTGTCGATGATTCTTGGGTCTGAAAAGTTTTCGGAGCAAGAATTATTCATTTTTCTTTTGCTTGTAAGCAAATTGATAATTAATTGATCAAATGCCGAAATTGGATCTTTTATGTTGGGCACAAAATTTTAAATTTACAAAGTTTGGAACAATTGCTTTGCAATTCTTTTGGCAAACCAAGTGACAAGAGTCACATCATGATCAGGTGGGAATTTCGGACTATTGTTCCACACGATTGATAGGTCAGTGGTCGACTGACATACAAATGGGTGGGTAGTCAAATTTGGATAAATTATTGTGGGAACTGAAAGGGTAATGTCAATGTGACGTCATAGGGGTTTTCTAAGAATAAACTTTTTGGTCCATTTGTGTATTAGCGCTTATAAAATTGAAGGACAAATTTTGAGAAATTGAAATAAAGTTGACACCCATCCGGATCTGTAAATAAGGGTTCCAACGCAAACAAATACGCATAATGCATGTGTGTGTGGGTATTTTGTGTGTCAGTGTTTTTGTTTTTGTGTATCAATCTTACAAGATTGTTGACACCGACAGTGTGCCTTGTCTGAAAAATAGATAGTTCCATGGGGATGGGATCGCATATCGAGAGAATTCATAAAATAAAAAATAGAAATATAATTTGATTATGAAAATTATCACTTTTGTCAAGGGAGATGGAGAATAAAGATTTGATTTGCTGAGTTATGAGCAGCTATTCATTAATAGTAAAAAATTGGAAGTAATCTTGGGATTCCATTGTGATAGAATTTATATGAGAATCAAAGCTATTTATGGATATGAGCTTCATAAAAAATGTGGGAGTACAAAATTAGCCAAATTTTGGAGAGGTCTTACACTGACTTCCCAGAGTACTCTGCTCATGGATTTTATATATATACTAGGACGTGCCCGTACGTGGGTGCCCGTTCCTTGCCAAAAAAAAAAAAAACAATTTGTGTAGGGGTGTGTGTGTGTAAACATCCTAGGGCGTGCCCGTACGTGGGTGCAAAAAAACATGCGTGCAAACAACAACAACAAAAAAAAACTTTGAAACCACGTGGCAGTAACGACCACAGAACCCCCCCCCCTCTATTTACATGAATGGTTTGGTCCATTCGCAACGACCACAGAACCCCCCCCCCCCCTCTATTTACATGAAATGGTTTGGTCCATTCGCAAAGCCAAAGCGAACGGCGAACGGCTAAATCGCCATAGCTCGGTAACTACTTCTCCGATTAATATGAAACCTTGAAAAGGCACATCCTCGGGTCCCCAGCAATATACCTGGCAAGTTTCAAGTATATCGGACCCGTGGTTGTCGAGAAACAGCGGTCACAGACACACAGACATACACACAGACATAGAGATTACTGGAATTATAGATAGATAAACTTGAATTTTATCAGAATATAAATTGGGCTGTATGTATGGATGTGTATAAGGCATAGATGATATGGGAAAATAGTAAAGGAAATTTTGCTGGTTTGAACTATTGTGAGTTTTGAGTTCTGGAGTTCAAACAAAGTCACTGGTTCACAGATGAGAATGGATAGTAAATAAATTCTTCGATGCTGGGTAAATTAACTACGATATTACTAAGACTTATGAGAGCTATTGTTCTTCCTTACACCAGTGCGAAATTATTGGGAAAAAAAAAAAATATATATATTAGATCCAACATAATGAATCTATAAATGAATGTCAGATGGATAATATCCTCAATTTGTACAAATTATTTGATTGTGGGTAAAGGAATTAATTTATCATAGTGGATTGTTAACAGCAGCCTGAAAATGTCCTGAGAGTGCATCCATGTAATCGGAAATCCCAGATTTGTTTTTACAAACAACATTTTGGTAGAGGTCTTGTGTGGACGAGCACTTCCTTGGTAGATAAAAAACGGTACTGCATGCTGGCAGCCACTTTTGCGGCCAGTTAGGCCAAACAAATTGAGAGGAAATTGTAGTTAAATACGTAAGTTACACATGGCTATTTGTAAAAAGGAAATTTGTTGAGATGGGAAACATTTTTTCGAAGGTTTATTAAAGTGTTATAATATGACATGTGGCAAGGCAAACTATTGGATGGGAAAATTAGATCTGGCTATAGAATAAATTTATTGACCCCTTGAAGTTAATTCTTCGAATCATTGTTTCACTGGCATTTTTTGTTCAAATTGGAAATAGTTTGGTAGAGCTTTGGTTAAAACCTTTGGTTGCGGTATCTTGGAACGAAATGATAAACCATAGGAGATTGATAAGAATAGGGAGAAAAATATGGACCCAAAATAGAAAGTTGGATTCATGCCCCTCATTGCAAACAAGCACATGGGGCTAAGGTGGACGATCCCACAGAAAATGAGGCTGCACCTAGCAGCCCAGCAGAACATTCAGTGGCAGATAAATGATAGTCGTGATTTACAGTCATTTGAATTACATTTTAACACCCCTTGCATTGATAAACATTACATTTTCAACATGTGATATTCCTACTTGGGATAGTGACATTTATTTGCCTACATGACATACAATTACCTGCTGATATTAATACAACATGAGTGAAAAATGTATCACAACTACACTCATGATCAGGGGATTGAGTTCAACCCCGGGAGATAGGGGGATCAGGGTAAGACAAATAATCTGATTTATGTTACATATTAAGGGATTTTCTTTATTTACCTTTTAGGAAGCTTGTTAGTTTGGTATATAATGTTGAATGTCATCAACATATAATTATGTCATAGGTATGAATATATACAAGGAGTAGCAATATTTGTTTGTTGGTTTAGTAGTTATATTGGCAATTGTTTTAGTGGTGGCTTGCTTGAAAGCCTTAGTGACGGTGTGTTTGAATAAGGTAACCAACAACACGATGATAACGCATGAAGTGACAAATGAGGAAAGAAATGTGGAACCAGAAAAGGAAGACTTTTATGGCGACATAAATACTGAGATTAAAAGATTAAATCAAGTGATGTTGCAAATTAATAAAGTAGAATTAAGATAATGGCATAACGACAATGTTATGAGTTGTGTCAATTACAATATCAGTGAACTCATATCACCACGAGTGACACACTGTTAGAAAAAAAAAAAAAAAAAGGGAAAAGAAAAAGTGGAGAGGAATTATGGTAATAATACATTATGCTTAATTTGTTGGTTTGGGAAAATTGTTGTTGGGAATTAGATATTCCCGTTTGTGATTGTAATCATATACAATTTATTTTCTTAGAGTAGTGCTAAAATACCTGCATGAGTTAATTTTTGAACTATATTAACCTGAAAGCAATTGTGGATGCTATTCTTAGTTTAGTCGTAAAATACATACCTGATTGAATATTATTTGTGTGACGCATATAAATGAATATAACTTTTTTGTGTTAAGGAAAAACAACAAATTGTTGAATGTGAAACTGTCGGAAGATATACATGATTATGCTGATTTCATGGTAAGATGTACCCTATCTGATTCAGTGTGTGTGGAAAGCAGATTCAGATGTGACTGAGCATAAGGATAAGACGAGATCACATTTGAAGGGGGTGCTAACGGAATTGGGAAGAAGTTCGAGAAAGAAAATTTGTGGCTAAAAAAAAATGAAGTTAAACGTGGCATACACCCTCTTTCTCAAAGAATGATGAAGACATTCTCCCGTGTAACTTGGAGATGGATGCTTACCTTCACCAAGGAAATTTATGTGACCATTTGCCTGGATCACACTGCAACATATGAAAGAAAGGCGATCACTTACTCTTGTTCGAAGGCTTGGAACATTCATCACATCAGAAGTTGCAGGACAACGACACCTTACCTGCAACCTCTGTGAAATGCGGGGACATATGTTATTACTTCACCAACTTCCGGGGAGCCAGCATGGAGCTGCAAACCAATGGCTGTGCCTTTTCACAACAGCTGTGCACGATTCTGCGGGCCACTCCTGGTATGGACCATGGATGACCTGAACACCATGGTCCCAACATCATTGTGGATGCATCCGGCATCCCTGTTCCACATCTTGCTGGCCAATCAACGTCACACCAATACTTGCTGCCCACTCACAATGAGGGAGGAGGCAAGTCGACTACAACTGGGTGAAGGCCTTGTTCAGGAATTACTATGGTTTACAGCAAAAAGTGGCAAGAATGCTACATGGAGAGCAGGGTCAGTCTATGACTCCGCAATGTTACCACAACAGCGAAATCCTACACGAAGTAGTGCAGGTGCTATGAAGACATTAGGAGAAAGTGTTTCATACCTGGATTCAAACACAAGTGATCAGCCCTTCCTTTCAAACAAAGTCAACATTTGTGTGGAGGCAAACGTTTTTGCCAGATGGTGCAGATGCTTTACAAAACTTGAAAATGAAGTGAAATTGTTGTATCTTGGTGATGGTGAAGTGTTGTTTTGAAAAGATATTTGTGATGCAAATGCAATAGATTGAACAATATGGAAGGAGTCAATGACCAACGAAATGTTTTATGATTCTTGCAGGATGACGGTGTATGCCTAAGGGAATTTGATTACCAAAGTTATGGTTTGAATACTTGTATTGATATTTACTTGTAGATATTGATTATTTACTTATACTTATAATGATGTTTACTTGCAGTGATTGATTATTTACTTATACTTGTATTGATGTTTACTTGCAGTGATTGATTGTTTACTTATATTGATGTTTAGATTAATGGTTAATATAAACAAAAACAAAAAGATGAGGGAATTGTGGAAATGTAACTCATTGATTGGGACTGGTAACTCATTGATTGGGACTGGTAACGAAGCAGATAGACGATTTCGTAAATGAATGTCAGGAATGTGCACGAACATGGTAATCTCTTGTCCACCTGGTCACAGCCCCAGGCTGGAGCACCCCCCTATTGTTTGGTAAATGGAACTCGCAGCAGGAGGGGAGCGAGCTGGTGCCAGTGAGGCGACCGAGTAACGTTTGCGGAGAACGGATTAGGATTAGCGGAGGAAGGATTAATACTGCGGTGCCCATAAAAGAGTGAACATCTCCTTGACTGAGGAGCACTCATCCTCAGAAGCCCTGCCCGACGGAATGAACGCGTACCACGAGTACGGCGCTGCAGCCACGAAAGAGGGACTATGCGGATAGAGTTACCTGGTCCATTGAGTTAAACGGTAGTTATTTGGTATTGGAATGAAGTGAACAACCAGTTAATAAAGTTGTGATCTTTTGTAAACCTGTGACATCATTGGAGTCTTGAGTCTCACTACACTTCCTCGACAGGATCCAAAAGACTCTGAAGACCCAAATGTCCCTGAAGACCCAAAACACCATGAAGACCCAAAAGACCCAAAAGACACCGAAATGGTCAAAGATGCCTATCCCTCCGAAACGACGTGTGGTGAGGCGCGCGGAGTCACACTAGTAACAGTAATACATCATACCAGGAGTAATAATATGGCATATTACAGTAATAACAGCAATACATCATACCAGGAGTAATAATATAACACATTACTGGAGCAACAGTAATACATAATAACAGGAGTAATAATATACAGTGCATTCAGAAAGTATTCAGACCCCTTCACTTTTTTCACATTTTGTTATGTTGCAGCCTTATGCTGAAATCGTTGAAATTCAATTTTTTCCCTCATCAATCTGCACTCAATACCCCATAATGACAGAGAAAACAGGATTTTAGAAAGAACTGAAATATCACATTGACAAAAGTATTCATACCCTTTGCTATGACACTTGAAATTTAGCTCAGGTGCCTCCCATTTCTCTTGATCATCTTTGAGATGTTTCTACACCTTGATTGGAGTCCACCTGTGGTAATTTCAATTGATTGGACATGATTTGGAAAGGTACACACCTGTCTATATAAGGTCTCACAGATGACAATGCATATCAGAGCAAAAACCAAGCCATGAGGTCGAAGGAACTGCCTGCAGAGCTCAGAGACGGGATTGTGTCGAGGCACAGATCTGGGGAAGCCTACAAAAGAATGTCTGCTGCATTGAAGGTTCCCAAGAGCACGGTGGCCTCCATAATTCTTAAATGGAAGAAGTTTGGAACAACCAGGACTCTTCCTAGAGCTGGCCACCCTGCCAAACTGAGCAATCGGGGGAGAAGGGCCTTGGTAAGAGAGGTGACCAAGAACCCGATTGTCACTCTGGCTGAGCTCCAGAGATCCTGTGTGGAGATGGGAGAAATTTCCAGAATGACAACCATCACTGCAACATTCCACCGATCTGGGCTTTATGGCAGAGTGGCCAGACGGAAGCCAAACAGTTCAATCTTGGTTTCATCAGACCACAGAATCTTGTTTCTCACAGTCTGAGAGTCCTTTAGGTGCTTTTTTGCAAACTCCAAGCGGGCTTTCATGTGTCTTTCACTGAGGAGAGGCATTATTAGATAGTGTAGATCGACATGAATCACAAGGAGATTGATGGACAATGGACAAAGACATGATTTATAGCATTTAAATCGGTATATCTGGATCAATATCCAATTAATCAAAGTTGACTTGTCAAATTCTAAGTTAAAGGTTAAAGTTCCACCATTAATCCACTTTATAGCTGCAAAATGCTCGATTCTAACCTCCAGCCCGAGACACAGCTCTTCACTTCGTTATCAGCTGCATTCCTCCCCCACTGTCAGGCCAAAAAACCCAAACGCTGTGAGAACCATGGAAGGAGCCGCCTCTCATAAAAGCCTCACTCGGCTGCATTTTACGCAATGGAATACAGGAATTAAAATTCATATTTTTTTCTACTTGTCAATCCACAGCAATATTAGCAGTTAGATAATTATTTTTTTATTTATAGGGGTTCTGGAAGAACCAGGGACATATAGGCATGCCTTGCGTACAATACCCATTTTAGTGTGTACAAATTTTAATCTGATAACACAAATTCCATTTTGTGTTCCCAAAATAACATTGTTTTTTCATTAATATTGTTTAACATTGTTTAAATGAACTATGTCTTAATCATAGACTGACAATCACGAACTGATGAGATGGACACGGACCTAATTTTGCATAATCGCTGCTTACATCGCAACAATTTCAGTATTTGTGTCATTTTCCCTCATAATAATAAATTTTTCTCAACTCCTTAAATTTTTTATCATTCCCTCAATATGTATATATCAATACATTTACTTGCATGGCATAAGCCTTCGTTTTCAATGAACAACCCTGTCTAACCTTGAAATTCCACGAATTTGCTATTAATTGTGTTTCCTTTGAGAGCAATAGAGCAGGAAAATATTATTTTCAAGTATTTTGCTGAAGAAAAGAGCGAAAGGGGGACTATGGTTTTCCCCTCCGTCCGTGTGTACGTCCGTCCGTGCGTTCGTCCGCCCGTGCGTGCGCACGTAAGCGAAGGACCGAATTCTAATTTGGTGTGTGGGTGTATCTAGGCATAAGGAAGAACGCTATTGAAAATTGGGTCGCCACGTCAAAATCCAAGATGGCCGCCTTGCGTCTTCCACTTTGTCAACTCACATCACTTCACCGACGGGGGACCTAGGCGTAACGCTTGTTTTACTCATTATTTTAGCTTCCCCCAATGTGAAGGCTGGAACCTGGCCCATTCCAAGTTTGGTAACGTCGTGTAAATGTAGGTTTTGCTGAAAAAGGTGTGTAGATGTGTGTTCCGTGGAGGAAAATAAGTTTCGCTGTTGCTCGGTGAAGGGTGCAGAGGACGCTACGTGTTCAAAGAAGTGCAGTGTTTGGAAGACATGGGAGAGATCAGAAACCATTTTGGAAATGCAGAAAAATTGATCAGGAGATCAAAAAATCAACATAATGAATCAACATAAAACCAGGCCATCTCTCATCATCACAGCCATCATCTTCGTTCACTCTCCCTCAGTGAAACTCATGAATCAAAACTCAACGGCATTCCTTGGATTCCCTCCAAAATTCGGGTACTCGGGTGTATGTTCATTACATTTTATGCAAATTGTGCTGGGGGGGGGGGGGGGATAGGGTCGCGCAGCTCGCACTGTTTCCCAATTACTCATCCACGCCCTTTCGATTCACGTCATGTCGCCCTCTCAATGTTGAAAGATCACTCAAAATGTATTAATCAACACATACCCCAATTTACAATACAACCTCACCAATATTGAATTGACTTGTCGTCCCACACTCAGTTTGTCCGCCAGTTTTCATCCAAATCTGTCCACAAACTTCTGAGACATACACATAATCTGTCTACACCTTTCCACAATGAGATGGGGCTGGGGGGGCAGACCAACTGAATACAAAGGAGAACGAAGAGGAGTTTGTTCACATTTTTGTCTCAAGAAAGATTTATCTGAGAAGCCACACAGAGCATACCTCACAGCCTGGTGTTGGCTTAGCGGTTAGGGTGCCGGCTTGGGATCCTAGGATCCTGGGTTCGAATCCCGGTCGATCGCTGAATTAACGCCAGGAGGGTCGACTCAGCCTGTCATCCTTCCGAGGTCGGCAAAATGAGTACCAGTTCACTGGTAATTCCCTGTGTCGCAAGAGGCGACTAACAGGGTTAGTGGCAGGAAGGGCATCCGGCCATAAAACATTGCTTCAAAAAGGGGACCATGGTGCCCGAAAAAAGCCAAACCCCGCTCTGCGGGGAAAAATGGCCTCTAAAGGTGGTTGTTCCACACAGAGCATACCTCCTCCAGGCGGAATTATTTGTGTTCTGCATCCCACTGGGAGACATCATGCTTGTGCGCCTATACCAGCAATGGTACCCTGCAACCCAGGTTGCCAGGCAACGCAAAGTTGCTTCATGATGGGAATAGGAAGAGGGGGAAGAAAGTGGAGGGTGGGAGAGGGTGGGAGAGGGTGGGAGAGGGTGGGAGAGGGTGGGAGGAAGGGGAGGAAGGGGAGGAAGGGGAGGGGTTCTGGACAGCTATAGTTCGTTGTGGGAATGCTTTGTCATATAATTATTTGCTCATATGCGAATGCAAACAGGAATGCAAAATCTCAAAACCCAGAGAATTACTAATATTATCATCTAATTCACCATGGGATTTTACCCGATTTTGAAAGTTGTAAACTTTCAAAAGTTGTAAAAAATACAAAAGTTGTAAAAAGTTGTTTTCTTTGAAAGTTGTAAACCCACCTTTTAGCTCCTGCTCCGTTAATGTCATCATAATTTAAAATGCTATTTGTATCATTGGTCCCAATCATACGCAAATGGACCATTTGTTTCATCCCAAGCATTCATCAATCAAGCCGAAGACTACCATAGCTTTTCTCATCCGCATGCAAAGACGTTTAAATCCGAAAAAATAATTGCAACACGAATGCTAAGAAAACCCAATTTCACGAACCAAAGTAGTAGAACCACATTGAAGAATACGTCTCAAATTCGAAGGGTTCTACCATGAATAACACCTCTGACCGCAACCTCATGTTAAATTAGTTCCCACAGGCATAGGACCAATGTATCTCAACATCCAACATGTTTCGGGTTTTGCTCAATACAAAACACACCCTGTACTCGTTCACTCAGACGAGCAGAATACGTGCTGTTAAACAACACATACCAACAGCTGAAAAACAAAACAAAAAGTCTACCTCTCCAACCACTTTGCCTCGCTGCACCAGTGGGTGCTCCATCTTAGTGGGCCTTAGTGCGTCATTTTATGATTTTGACATTCCGAGTCCGACACATTTTAAATCCTCAATGAAACAATCAATCCAATTTCACACCCATGCAAGCAGAACCCGAAACCCTCAAATTCAGATCTCTTTTATCCCGGAGATGTTTTAGTATCCATTGAAATATTTACAAACTAATCAAAACTCAACGGCATTCCTTGGATTCCCTCCAAAATTCGGGTACTCGGGTGTATGTGGAAACGGGTACTCGGTTGATCCTCTCGAGCTGAGGAAACCAGCCAGCTTTGAGCTTGGACAGCAAATGCCATACACTTTCGTCCCAGATTGCGGGCAAATTTTTACAATGGCTCTCAATTCATATATTGTCAACATTCATCTGGGTCACCCTTTAATTTATTTTCAGCCCGCTATGGCCGCACGCGATTCGCCACCTCATTCGCTGAAGGTGGCTGGGCCCGTGCCATCCTCAAAAGAGGTGAGGTGGGCAATCGTTATCCTCATTATGATAACACAGTTCACATTTTCGGGCGACGTTACTCTTGGGGCTGGAGGAGGGCACAGCATATGACAGTGAAGTCCACATGGGGATTTGAAAGGTCCCTCACCTGTTTACATAGGATTTGAGCGCTTGAGTTCACCATCACTGATTGCTGGAACCTCCATCTCCAGCCTGAGAGCGTCAGTGGCCCCACGATGGACGCCATTAATTGAAGAGGATTCATTCATACGAGGATGGCCTTGTGCTAATTATTGAAGGGATTACGTTAATTCCCCTGTGTGTGAGACCTTGTGATTTATCCTTCATTCCGTATGGAACCGCACATAGTCACGAGGCAGGCTCAAAAGCACAACACATACTAATTAAATTCCCCCCACAATAAAACTCACCGGAAGTGCAGGCAGGAAGCGCCCACGCATTGCGCCAACATGGCGATAAAACATTGTTCAGGCTGAGAGCCACGATGGAATTGCACATGAGGGAACGGAGGCCTGGCAGCGCGCCAACGAGGCGGCCAGAGGCCGACTTCCTGCCAATGGACCGGACGAGCTGACGAGCCAACAGGACCCCAAGTGGTTGAGCTAAACCCACACACACAACGTTTCTCTTCCTTTCAATTATCCCCTCACGTGTGTTATACGTCTGGTGTGGGAGCACTCCATTCAAGGACATTTATTTAACCGGCGCGTTTCCTTGTTATCGCGTTCCGTAAATAAATTCCTTTTATTATTTTTCCCTGTACATTTTAACCCGTTCCAGTTACTTTTCGCAGGGTGAAGACATCAGCGAGGTCGTCCAGGTAAAAGCTTCCAGCTTCTTCTTCTTCTTCTTTCTTCCTCCTGCGTGTAGATATAGAATCTACTATTGAACCGAACGCATCGAATTAACGCTTGATTTGCTATCCGTGATTTCCTGGTCTTCACCGAGGGGAAGCACGCGACAATAAATTCAGTTTTAAGACAATTTTATTAACCAAAATACAATTACTAATTTGCCAACATTATAATTAAAATTCAAAAACCATTTAAAATTGGACACTATTCCGTTTAGCATTTAAGATGTAACATTTGTGAGGTGTGGGTACACTCTGGACTGTGGCTCGTATCGAGCGATAAAGTTATTGGAGCATGGAATGAAGGTATTGGAAAGGGTGTTAGTAAGGAGGATAAGGAAGAAAGTGAAGATTGACGAAATGCAGTTTGGATTTATGCCAGGAAGAGGAATGACAGACGCGCTTTTTATTGTGAGGCAGTTGCAGGAGAAGTACATGGAGAAGAGGAAGAAGTTGTTTCTTGGGTTTGTTGATCTGGAGAAAGCATTCGATAGGGTTCCACATGAAGTAGTGACATGGGCATTAAGGAAGTTAGGAGTGGAGGAATGGTTGATCAGAGTAGATGGCAATGTACAAAAGAGCACGCACAGCTGTAAGGACGAAGGACGGGAACAGTGGTGAAGGTTTGAATGCATCAGGGGTCGGTACTAAGTCCACTACTATTTGTAGCTGTGATGGAGGTGCTGGCTCGGAACGTGAAGGAGGGTTTATCGTGGGAGTTGTTGTATGCAGATGATCTGGTGTTGATTGCGGAAAGTATGGATGGACTGAAGGAGAAGATGAACAAGTGGAAGGAATGTATGGAGACAAAAGGTCTGAAGGTGAATATCGGAAAAACGAAGGTGATGTGAAGTGGTAAAGCATGTGGTGAGGTGGAAAGAACTGGGAAGTGGCCGTGTGCTGTGTGCAGGAAGGGTGTCGGAGTGAATTCCATTCAATGTACAATGTGCGCTGAGTGGGTTCATCAACAATGTAGTGGTTTGAGAGGGTCCTTAACCAGTGGCAGCTACATTCAAGTGTAAGGTGTGCACAGAGGGAGCTGCAGATGGAGGAAATGTTGAGTTATATCTTGGAGACGGCGTGAAGCTGGAAGGTGTGAAAACATTTTGTTACCGAGGAGACATGCTGAATGGAGAAGGCGGATCAGACTCGGCAACGGTTGCCAGAATGAGATGTGCATGGAAGAAGTTTCGGGAACTGAGTGGCGTGCTGACGAGGAGGGGAGTGTCGTTGAAGCTGAAGGGAAAGGTGTATGCTGCATGTGTGAGAAGTGTTATGATTTATGGGAGCAAGACAGAGGTAATGAACGTAGAGCAGCAACGAAGGCTGGAAAGGGTGGAAATGTGAATGGTCCGGTGGATGTGTGGAGTATCGTTGAGAGAGAGGAAGACAAATGATGAATTGCAAAAGATGATGGGAACAGAGCCTGTGATGGATGCTGTGAAGAGAAACAGTTTGAGATGGTTTGGTCACGTGTTGAGGAAGGATGAAAGTGACTGGTTGAGAAGAGTGATGGAAATGAATGTAGAAGGAAGTAGAGGACGGGGAAGACCGAGAAAGACTTGGATAAAGATGGTCGAAGAAGAAATGCGGGCAAGTGGGTTAACAAGGGGAGATGCAAAAAATAGGGCAAAATGGAGAAGATTGTCATGGGGACCGCAATGCTAACCCCCGCTCTTGCAGGGAAAATGGCCTTAAAATGCCTGTTGTTGTTGTGTTGCATTTAAGATGTAACATTTGTGAGGTGTGTACCCACACCTGGAGTACACCATCATGGTGTACATTTGTGATGATGTGGGTACACCATCAGCCAGGTGTTTGCATTTATCGGTCGAGGACAGAGGCCGCTGTGCTCCAGACATGTTCTGCAAACACTCCAAGTGAGGAGTTGGCTGGCTTTCACCCCACCCTGCCATCTCACCAACAGCACCTGCCATCACCTCAGCACCAACAGCACCTCACCTGCCATCTCACCCGAGTGCCGTTCTAGTTCTTTTATTGTGTCACACGCCTTTCCCCTTCTTTTCTTGTTGTGTTTCAGCTTGTGTGCAGCTCGTTTACACCCATGTGTCCTCCCGCTCCTAATTTTTATCTCACTCTCACTTCTCTTTGGTTGTTGATGTTTGCCATTTTCCATTTTGTTCCCTTCCATTCTTCCCCAGAAAAATGCTCCCTTCTTGTATTATCTCTATTATGTTGTTCTATTCAGTGACAATCGACCCATGGAAAATGTTTCAACTCAAGAGTTGCGCTTGCAGAATAGCAGGTATGGTGTCTTATTGTGCACACCTGATGGAGAAAGAATATTTTGCATGTCGTCATCTTTCATGACTGTGACATGTTCATCACTGAAATGGACCCATTTGACTCCACTGTCACGTCCATGACATTCTTTCCGATGGGCTGCCATTGTAGTTGTCTCAGTGTTGATGTATGTCGTGTAATGTCCACAGTTGAGGTCACGACCCTCGTGTTCAATGACAGCACAGAGTGTGTACTGGGGATCCACATCATCAGTGATGCACTCGGGGGAACACCATCTTCTGAATGAGAGGTGCTCGGGAATGGACATGGCGACCAACAACTTCGATGCTTTACCTTTCCTGCGCAAATACATGAAGGGTAGGATGTTAGGCGAAACACCAACAACTCACAGATATCGGTAGATTAAAAATGGTGCCTGCTACTTCCTCGTTTGATGCTTAACATTAATAAAGAATCAAACAACCAGAGGTTGGCAACCAATGTGCAGGCTTGATGTGCCTCAACCCCCCCCCCCCCCCACCTCCTGCGTTGAAGGTCCTTCTAAGGGAACACATGCAACAAAACTCTTAAAGTGCAATTAATATTGTTCGATACAAGACAGCCTGCACACACCATCAAACACCTCTCCATCACAAGTCTATTATGTTGCCGAGTCTCCCTACACTCTCCCATAATAACAAGCAATGGCCAATGGAAATGACTGACAATTGCCTGTCGGTGTGGGAGTGTTGCAGCTTATGATACAAAATAAAAATGAGCTCCAATATCCTCCATATTCTGATTGAAATCGCTTGTAAGCATCCCTGGTCTCATTATTAACGAAGAATGAGCATAAACAGACTGAATATGACAGTAGTTTGGTGGTGAGTGAAGCGATTGCTGGTTTACCTGTCCATTTTGAAGCGCTTGAGGTGTAGCGCTAACATTGAAGGAGGTGTGGAGATCGATGATGAACGACATGCCATGGCCTTTACCTTGCATGATGAACACACACGCATGTTCTCTCCATCAAGCTGTTCCTGACAAGCCCAAAAGTTCAACAAATACTGAAGAGGGACTGCCTCGGAATCGTTATTTTTACACATGTCTGCAAGCGTTCAGAGAGAGAAGAAAAGAGATGCTATCACGAACAGTTTGATTATTACTCATTCGAAAACCGTTGAGAAAAGCATCAAGAAAACAGGAATCCCCAGAAACAACACATAGGTTTTCAATGAGAAAAAAAACCAACCAACCGGGATGAAAACAAAGTCCAAGTTCGAGAATGTCTTCGTCCTGTGATGTGACATTCCCACATCTTAAGCAACAGGTGGTTGTCTGCATTTGTCCCAAAAACATATTTTGACCTTCAGCCGGTGATGAAAAAGAGAAATTTCAATTAACATCATGAGAAAAAGAAAAAGAGGAAACTGCATAACTTTTTCGGAGTGGTACAGCACAATTTTCATCATAGTTTAGTGTATTATCATCCGTTACATCCATTATATCCATTCTTTTCAGCTATCCTGGGTCGCTCACCATTTTTCCTGGAGGTCTGGTGCTCCCTTCTTGTCTTGAATCCTTCTGTAATTTTTCGTTCCTCTGTGTGGGTTTCAGAATCATCCGTTCCTGCTTTGAGAGCCTCCTTTTTGGACTCGCATTCCTGTGCCGCACTGTGCGACGACAAGCAGCACAACTTCCGGAATCTTCGAGCAACTTTCGAAGTGAATTTCCTAAACTGGCTTTTTGTATGCTTTTTAACCGGGCCTTGCTCAAGCGTATCAGAGTCACCATTGACGTTTTCTTGTCCATCTCTCACGAGCAATTCAGGTTGCTCCTTCTCATCTGCTGAGATGGCATCAGCAACTTGAACAAGGTGACTCACTTCTTTCACCTGATGCAACACAAACTGGAGCACCTCCAGGGGGTCCTGTTGTACCATTGCCTTGTACATCGGATTCAATTTCCTGTGAATGTGCACAATTCAACACTCGTCAGCATCGACACATGGGGAGAAGTCGGAAAAATTCGTTTCATACTCTAAACCACACTTTATGCCATCGAATCAAAGATAATGCATTAATAAATAATTAAACATGACAATAACAATGACGTGACAAGAATGCAAATGCATAGCAAACCTCAGATAATTAATAATATCAATACAACATGAGATAAATTCCAACCAAACAAACATTAAACAAATTACAAACTTAAGACAAACTAAGGCAAATATAAACAATACGCTATCAAACCAAAACCAAACCAAACCAAAGCCAACTATTTAAATAACTATTAACAACTATATTACTATTATTACTATTAATTATTATAATTACTATTACTCGCAGAGTACCCGGCCCGCCCTACAGGCGACCCGATGGGCGTTCTTGTTCCAAGCGAACAACACATTTTCTGCCATCTCTTATTGGAGGATATTTTCTGCTGACACAACTGATTCGACTTGGATTTCTTGATTATTTCCTTTGGTAATATTGCTGGATCTCTGGTCAACTTAGGTGGCCTTGGTTTTTGAGGCATCTCAATTTTCCAGAAAAACAAACAAACATCAACCGAGCTAACACCCACGACCAAACCACACTAACCTCTTCTCTTCTCTCCTCATCCCCCTTCCAAAATCTCCTCAAAATCCCTCTTCAACCGTCACCTGAGCCAACAATACCCATGACAACCCCACACCCCCTTCCCCCACCCTCCCCTCAAAATCCCTCTTCAACCGTCATCCCAGCTAACAATACCCACGAAAACCCCACACCTCCCCAGCCAACCTCCCCTCCACCATCTCTTCAAAATCCCCCTTCAACCGTCACCCGAGCTAACAATACCCACGACACCCCACACCTCCTCCCGCCAACCTCCCCTCCAAATCCCCTTCAACCATCACCCGAGCTAACAATACCCACGACGCCCCCACACCTCCCCCACCAACCTCCCCTCCACCAGCCTCAAAATCCCCCTTCAACCGTCACCCGAGCTAACAATACCCACGACACCCCACACCTCCTCCCGCCAACCTCCCCTCCAAATCCCCTTCAACCATCACCCGAGCTAACAATACCCACGACGCCCCCACACCTCCCCCACCAACCTCCCCTCCACCATCTCCTCAAAAACTCCCTTCAACCGTCACCCTAGCTAACAATACCCACGACACCCGACACCACTCTCTTTCCTCCCCTCCACCATCTCCTCAAAATCCCCCTTCAACAGTCACCTGAGCCAGCAATAACCACGACATCCCCACACCTCCCCCGCAAACCTCCCCTCCACCATCTCCTCAAAATCCCCCATCAACCGTCACCCCAGCTAACAATACCCAGGACAACCCCAAACCTCCATCCCCCACCCTCCCCTTCACTTTGTGATTCAGAAATAAAATAAAATCCCCTTCAAATTAGACTGATTGATTGTCAATGGTTTTCAGAAGAAATAAAAATTGGGTTCCCCTTTGAGGGTCTTTTGTGTCTTCAGGGTATTTTGGGTCTTTTCAGTCTTTGGGGTGTTCTGGGTCTTTTCAGTCTTTGGGGTCTTTTAGGTTTTGAGGGTATTTTGGGTCTTCATGGTCTTTTTAGTCTTTGAGGTCTTTTCAGCTTTGGGGTCTTTTTGGTTGTCTTTTCAGTCTTTGGGGTATTTTAGGTCTTCGGGGTCTTTTGTGTCTTCGGGGTGTTTTTGGTCTTTTCAGTCTGTGGGGTATTTTGGGTCTTTAGGGTCCTTGGGGTATTTTGGGTTATTGGGGTCTTTTTGGTATTTTGAGTCCTTAGGGGGGAAAAGGGGAGCGGGTCTTTTGGGTCTGTTGGGTACTTTAGGTTAAGTATTTCAGGTTACATTTGTGGGTGGAGTCAGGTCTGCTGTCCAACCAATGGGTGAAGCCCACACCCCTTTTCCCCACTCCACTTCCCCCCACAAGCCCCCTTCAACTGTCACCCTAGCTAACAATACTCGTGACCACCTTACCCTCCTTCCCCATCCCATCACAACCCCCCCATCAGCCATCAACAAATGGGTGAAGTGCAGACATACATACAAACATACGTACAGACATACATACATACATACAAACACTTGCTCCATTATACAAAGATTATTTATTCGTTTATTTAACTATTAACTAACTATTTAATAAGTTATTCATATCTTTAACGATTTCATTTTATTGAAAGTTTAAAGCTATTAAACCAAATTAAGTTTAGATAGCAAACTTCGATAATGCAAAGACATGACTTGAATCAAAGTCCTATATCCAACCAACAATGACAAAAACCTGACTTGAATTTCAATGGACACCATCATCTCCCAATCATCTCACCTGAGTGCACCAATAAGTTTGCATAATCCGAGGTAACAATCCGACGTCGATGTGGAAGAACACGAGTCGTCTTGTAAAGAATCATTTTCTTCACTCTCGCTTTCATCCAGAAAGACCAAGTGATCGTGAAAATATTGAAGAAGCTCCTCTTCCTGAAAAATCCTGGCAATATATTCGTCATGCAAAGTGTCTCCATGGGATGTCGTACGGGCAGCATGTTGAGAATTTTCCTGTCTCTGTATGAAGGATGAAAGAGTGGTTAGATCCCCCACAGAGGTTGCACCATAGCTGCCGGTTTGGTTCTTTCCAGGAGAGCTTTCCAAGATCCGTGGATTGGCCATGTGTTGCAGCACATCTCCGAGACTTTGTACAAAGTCCAGCTGGTGTGCTGCAGTTTGCTGCAAAATAGAGAAATACGCAGGGAAGAACAACATAGATTACAGTGTAGATGGTACAGATATGAAATCAAGATCATGGAGAAACTTGACAATTCAAATAAGATAAAACGAGCAAGGTTTTCACATCGTACCATCCTTTCAATGAAGAAACGTCCAATGGAAATAGGAATTGTGATTCATTTCCAGGTGGTTAAAACATATTGTCAGGAGGAAGCAAGAAAAACAAAAACACATCTGGGTGGCCAATACATACCTTGTCGTGCAACGGTACTTTGTTCAGAATGATTTCTCTGTTCTTCCTCGAGTGTTCAACAATCTCTCTCAGATCAGAATTTCGAAAGGCACAATGAAATAGCACCTGGAATAGAAAATATCAACGAGGTCATTCTGATCGATTTCTTGCTCATGGCCATTAAAAAAACAGTCCGATACCGTTAAAGGGTGGAGTCCCACCTGCAGGACGCTGTTGAGGAAACAGGTGTTTCCCAGGTTCGCCAGGCCGGTGAACTGTGGACCATGGCTCACCAAACTCTCCCCGCTCTTCTCTCCATCTGAGGCTTCGGACGGCCTGCGAACATCATTGCCACATTGTTACGTTTATAGGTTAATATGAATGAATTCGTTTCACATGTTCATTTATTATTATTCTCTCTTTAATAGGACGATGAGCCTGGTGTAGGCTTAGCGGTTAGGGTGCCGGCTTGGGATCCTAGGATCATGGGTTCGAATCCCGGTCGATCGCTGAATTAACGCGAGAGGGGGGTTGACAGTTGACTCAGCCTGTCATCCTTCCAAGTTCGGCAAATTGAGTACTAGTTCACTGGTAATTCCGTGTGTGTCGCAAGAGGCGACCAACAAGGTTGGCGGCAGGAAGGGCATCTGGCCATAAAACATTGCTTCAAAAAGGGGACCAAGGTGCCCCAAATAGGCCAACCGCTGCTCTGCGGGGGAAAATGGCCTCCAAAGGTGGTTCTTTAATAGGACGATACCTGCATCCAAGGAATGACAGACAATTCATAACCGCTTTGATGAGGAAGTAATTATCATCACCATCTTGTATTGTACGGCTATCACAAGGATTTCGATGAGTATCACGTGGTATCGTAATTCTGAACCAACACTAAAAATGTTAATATACACAAACCTGGGGTGAAGTTGATGGTGCCATAGCAAATCCAACCCAATATCATATTTTGAGTTCAAAAAATTTCCCCGTTTTGACCCCTGTGACCCTGATTCTCCCAACCCCAGGGGCATGTACCAGAGGTCAAATCCCAAAAAGATCGTTGTATATTTAATGTGTTCCCCAATGTTGATTGCACATACAACGTTCCATTAAAAAAGTTTTAAAATATGCCCGTAATTGCATTTTTCAGTTTTTGACCCCACCCAGAGCTACCAAGTTTGGTGAATTTCTGACCACCCGTTTCGGAGCAGATAGCATGACAGAAGGACAGAAAGACGGACTACAATATACCCCTGGTTTTTTTTTCAAAAAGCGTGGGTATAACTGCTGCTGGTACTGTTAACACATTATACTAACTCGATGTTATTCATAGAATACTTTCCCCACACAATCAACTTGGTGCGAGCCAACCCTAAGGCACCAATTAAGTTATCGTTACCAACACTTATTCCTAATGGGGAGTTCTTTAAAATGAGCCATGTTTCAATGTTTTCCATGGAGCAGTTTTGGAGTTAGAGAGGTGCAACGTTGTTTGGTTTTTCCAAGATGGTGCCTGTACCATGTGACCAATGACATCATAATTATCATTAAAAAATTCTCCAGGAGGCGCTCGTGTGGTGAAAATTCAGTGTCCATTGGACCACCAGTTGCAGAGAGGAAAAAAAAATTCATTCTGATCGGATGAATTTGACTTGTACTTGTCAAGCCTTGTACTTGTCGAATTACGACGTCAGAATGAAGGCACCGATGACATCATCATTAACATAACTTATTCCTCATGTGGAGTGCTTGACAAGGAGCCATGTTTCAATTTTTCCATGGAGCAGTTTCGGAGATATGGAGGTGCAACGTTTTTCCAAGATGGCGACAGTGCTTCGTGACCTATGACGTCATCATTATCACAAAAAAAAATCGACAGGACGAGGCGCTCCGACGGTGTAAAATTTCGTATCAATCGGACCAATGGTTGCTCAGAAAATGAATTGAAAAAATGCAGACACGGACGCGTGCACTCGATCGCCGAACCTAAATTTTTGCTTTGCGAGCGAAGAACTCATTTGCACCAGGAGATGTGCCACTCCATACATTAGATATCTATGTGGAGAGAATTGGGGGTCCGCCCGCATGCACCCTCTGTACTCAGTTCAACAACAAAAAAACACACACACACACACACACACACACACACACACACACACACACACACACACACACACACACACACACACACACACACACACACACACACACACACACACACGAATTTAAACGCATTTAATTATCAATTTCATTCAGACGTTTGTCTTGAGCGTTGTTCCGCACATCTCATTATAATTAAAGCATGCAAGATCCCGAGTGGGGATGCAAGTAACGTATTCCAGTCCACTTTAAAACTAAAAGGATTGGATATATCGATCTATTTATTTGTTGTGCACCGCTCCTGTCCTATGCCATCTCCAGGCACTGCATGACGTCATTGCCGGGCACCGAAGGGGGCTCGACAATGACGCACGCTGAAAGGGAGTACTCGGTTTTCACTCCGGTTGTTTGTTTTTCCGGGCGATATCTCAGCCATCCTTTGAGCGAGGAAGCTGAAATTTGGGCACCACAGTGAGCAAGTAATTTGTCAAAAACAGTATTTTTGTTTTTTGAGTAATCAATTAATTGATGAGTTATTTAATAATTCGATTAATGACGATTTTTTTTTTTTTAAGTTAGAGTTTCTGATGAAATGGTGGTGGTTTGTGTGTTTTATTAGCGAATTGATTAATTTTTTTCATTTTTATGATTATTATTTATTTATTTTCATTATTAATTATTTATTCATTTCATTTCTCATCTGGGCAATATCTCAGGCACCTTTTGAGCTCGGGAGCTGATATTTGGACATGACAATGACCAAGTGATTTCGCTGAAAAGGGTATTTTTGATTTATTGATGAATGAATTCATCGATTTATTCTTTATTGATTAAACAGTTATTTAATTTTTTTTTTTTAAAGTTACAGATTCTGATAAAATGGTGGTGGTTTATGTGTTCTATTAGCGAATTGATTAATTTATTTGAATGATTATTATTTATTTATTTTCATTATTAATTAATTCTTTATTTCATTCTCATCTGAGCAATATCTCAGGCACCTTTTGAGCTGGGAAGCTCATATTTGGACACGACAGTGACCAAGAGATGTGGATTTAAAGGATATCTTTGATTTATTGATTAATCAATAAATCGATTTTTCTTTATTAATTAATCAATTTTATTTAATTTTTGATTAATTGATTTAATTAACTTTACAAAAGTTACACCTTCGGACGAAACACTGGTGGTTGAGGTATGCCATTGGCCGATTGATTAACAAATTAATTATTTTAACGATTATTATATTGTTACGGGCGTCGAGGATGAGGACCTGAGTCCCAAACGTCACTCCCGACTAAGTGTGTTATAGGGTGACTAATGTCAGCGAAGTCCTATCCCCCAACCCGACAGGCCGAGGCCCGCAAGGTGGCCGAGCGGTTTTGGGAAAGCTTAAACTTTTGGTTTAGTGCAAGGAGTTTAAACTGCCACAGTCAGCTCAGGGGAGCTTGCAACCTGATCCAAAAAAGGTCAATCAAACAAAATTAAACACAATCAATTCACTTCAAATAATGCAAAACGACACAATAATCAAATCAAAAAGTACAAGTATGACAGACTTAATAAATTAATAATGACAGTCTGAAACAATTAACACAAGCCACAGACAACTGATATGAAAGGCCGACACAACATCCACACACAACACTCTATCTAACCCAGGGAAGGTAAGGTGTGACGGGCACAACTATCAATAATCCCGCGCACCAGTGGGTGGCGCGAGCGGCCAGGCGTGGAACTGGATTACATGCCCCGCCCTTTGGCCGACCGACCACGCCCGGGGGCAAGGCGTGGCCTCGGGAGATATACAGGGGCTCTAAGCTCGAGCCCGCCCAGTCCTGATATGCGAGCTTGTAATAAAGACTCTTGTTTGTATCCACGCGTTGTGGCCTACCTCTCTGGCAATCAAGTTGTGTGTGCACAGCACCACACTGGTGACCCCGATTGGTTCAGACGTTGCTGACCCCCGAACGCGCCATGGCTACCAACGCCGTCGCAATCAAACTCCCGGAGTTTTGGGAAGCGCAAGCCGACGTTTGGTTTGTGCAGGCCGAAGCTCAATTCCAACTCCGGGGCATCACGGCGGACGAGACCAGGTACTACCACGTGGTCGCCGCCCTCGGGCCCAGCACTGCCGCCCGCGTCGTGTCCATCCTTCGGCGCCCGCCGGGCGACCACAAGTACGAGGCACTCAAACGTCTCCTCCTCGCCATGTTCGGGCTCACGGAGGTCGAACGTGCCGACCGCCTCCTGGACCTTCCTGCCCTCGGCGACAGACGACCATCCGTCCGGATGGATTTCATGCTGTCCCTGCTTGGAGACCAGCGCCCGGATTTCTTATTCCGAGCACTTTTCCTACGACAGCTACCTGCACAGGTGCGCCTCGCGCTGGCCGGTTCCAAAATAACGGAACCCCGCGCCCTGGCTGGAGAGGCCGACAAGTATTTTGCGGCCTGCGACACGCGGTCGGTGTACGGTGCTGCCGTAGTGGATCACGGCGCGGAGGCTACAGTGCCCCCTGCTTCCCTCGTGGCCGCTGCTATGCCCCGCCCACTGCCGCCGCCGCCACCACCACCGGCAGGGCACCGTGGGGGCCACCACCGCAAACCTGGTGCTACTACCATGCCAGGTTCGGCAGCAAGGCTAAAACGTGCCACCCGCCGTGTTCTTTTGACGGGTCGGGAAACGGCCGGCGCTCACTTGCTGCCATGAGCGTCAGCCATTCCGGCAGCCTCCTGTTCATCACGGACACCTCGTCCGGGCGTCGTTTTCTTTGCGACATGGGAGCGCAGGTAAGCGTCCTCCCTGCCTCCGCGTCCGACAAGCAAGCCGCGGGCCGGGGCCCCGCTTTGCTTGCCGCCAACGGTACACCCATCCGCACATTCGGGAAGTGTTGCCTCTCACTGCGGTTCGGAGGGCAGCGCTTTCAATGGTCGTTCGTCACCGCCAGCGTGCCAATGGCCCTGCTCGGCGCGGACTTCCTATGTGCGCATGGGCTATTGGTCGACGTTAAGCGCAGACGTCTCGTCCAGGCCGAAACCTTCAGCTCACTCGCTTGTTCGCTGAGCGGCTCGTTCAGCAGCTCACCAAGCGGCTTGCTGAAAGGTTCCGTCCCGGCGAGGTTCGTCTGTTCGCTTCCGGCAGTGGACGTGATTACCCGCCTCCTCGCCAGTTTCCCGGCCCTCACGCGGCCCACCTTCTAGGCGGTGGCCGTCAAACACGGGGTGGAGCACCATATCCCCACGGTCGGGCCGCCTTTCTACGCCCGGGCACGCCGCCTCGACCCCGCGAAGCTCGCCATGGCGAAACGGAGTTCGCCACGCTGGAACGGCTGGGTATCGTACGGCGCTCCAACAGCGCTTGGGCCTCTCCTCTGCACATTGTGCCGAAGCCCGATGGCGGCCGTGCGGCGACTACCGCCGGCTCAATGATGCCACCACCCCCGACCGCTACCCGGTCCCGCATATCCAAGACTTTTCCGCCCGGTTGGCAAACACGACCATGTTCTCCAAGGTGGACCTCATCCGGCGCTACCACCAGGTCCCCGTACAACGTCCCAAACACAGCCGTCATCACCCCTTTCGGCCTCTTTGAGTTCCTGCGGATGCCTTTTGGGTTGAAGAATGCGGCCCAGGCATTCCAGCGGCTCATGGACAGCGTCTTGCGCGACTTACCTTTCATCTATGTCGACCTGGACGACATCCTAGTCGTGAGCGCGTCCCGGGAGGAGCACCTGCTCCACCTCCACACGCTTTTCGAACGCCTGGGCCAGCATGGCCTGATCATCAACCCCGCAAAGTGCCGTTTCGGCGTCGCTGCCATCGACTTCTTGGGGCACCGCACCAGGCACGGGGCCGTCCCTTTACCGGCCAAGGTGGAGGCCGTCAAGTTTTCCGCGCCCCCGCACGATCAAGGGGCTCCAGGAATTCCTGGGCATGGTCAATTTTTACCACCGCTTCGTGCCCCGCGTCGCCGAGCTCCTCTGCCCCCTGCACGAGGCCCTCCAGGGAAAGCGGTGCTAAGGTGACATCGCTTGGTCGGAGCCGATGGCCGCGGCGTTTGCGGGCGCAAAGCTGGCCTTGGCCAACGCCACCATGCTGGCGCACCCGGTGCCCGATGCACGGATCACCCTCACCACCGACGCGTCGGATTACGCGGTGGGCGCGGTGCACGAGCAGTGGGTGCGTGGTGCTTGGCAGCCCCTGCCGTTCTTTAGCCGGCAGCCTCGCCCGCATGAACGCCGCTACAGCACCTTCGACCGCGAGCTGCTCGGGCTCCACCTGGCGGTCCGACACTTCCGCCATCTGCTCGAGGGCTGCCCGTTCACGGCTTTCGTTGATCACAAGCCCCTTGTGTTCGCGATGGCCAAGGTCGCAGAGCCATGATCGGCCCGGCAGCAACGTCACCTCTCTGCCGTGTCTGAGTACACGACGGACATCCGTCACGTCGCGGGTGAAGACAACCCGGTGGCGGGTTGCCTTTCCCGGTCCATCGCACACGCGGTCCACCTCGGGATCTGACTATGCCCGGATGGCGAAGGACCAGACCGCCGACCCCGGCATCCAGGCCTTGCGGACCGCCGTCACGGGCCTCCGCGTCACCGAGGTGCCGTTCGACGTCGCGGGCGCGGCCCTCCTGTGCGACGTCTCCCTCGGCCGGCCTCGCCCCATCGTGCCTGCTGTCTGACAGCGCCCGGTTTTCGACGCCATCCACGGCCTGTCCCACCCGGGCACGAAGGCCTCCCAGAAGCTTGTCGCGGCGAAGTTCGTCTGGCATGGTGTCAGGAAGGACATCCGCGACTGGGCCAGGACGTGCCTCGCGTGCCAGCGCGCAAAGGTCCACCGCCACACCCGGGCCCCGTTTACGGTGCCCGAGAGTCGGTTCGACCGCGTCCACGTCGACTTGGTGGGACCTCTGCCCCCCTCGCGGGGGTTCACCCACCTCCTCACCATGGTGGACCGCACCACCCGGTGGCCGGAGGCCGTGCCCTTGGCGGTGACGACTGCGGCTGACATCGCACACGCTTTCATCGCCACGTGAGTTGCCCGGTTTGGCGCCCCCTCGGACATCTCGCCGGATCGCGGCCCCCAGTTCACCTCGGAGCTCTGGGGCGCGGTGGCGCAAGGGCTCGGCATCAAACTGCACCGCCCCACGGCCTACCACCCCCAGGCCAATGGCCTGTGCGAGCGCTTTCATCGCTCCATGAAGGCCGCACTCCAGGCCAGCCTCCACGACGGCAGCTGGGCCGACAGGCTCCCCTGGGTCCTGCTGGGCCTCAGGACGGCGCCCAAGGACGACCTGCGCGCGTCCTCGGTGGAGCTGGTCTTCGGCAGCCGCTGCGGGTGCCAGGCGAGTTTATCCCTGACTCCACGGCTCCTTGGTCCGCGGCGCAATAACGCTCCCCCCTGCAGGAGGCCGCCAGGAGGTTCGCCCCGGTGCCCATGGCACACCACGGTTGCCCGCCCTCCAACGTCACCCCGGAGCTTCGCACGGCGGAGTACGTTTTCATCCGACATGACGCCCACCGGGCACCGCTGCGGCCCCCGTACGACGGGCCTTTCCGTGTGCTGGTGACCGGGGCCAAACATTTCACTGTGGACATCGGCGGTGCTCCGGAGTGTATCTCCGTGGACCGCCTCAAGCCGGCCCACCTCGATCTGGACCACCCCAAGCAAGCAGCGCTGCCTCCCCATCGAGGCCGCCCCCCGGCGGTCAGACCCCCGGCACCCCCCAGCCCCGCTACCCCCCAGCCCTGCACGCATCGCCAGAGGGCGTTTCGGCCGGGTCATCCGGCTTCCCCACAAGCTCACCCTTCAGGTGCGCGGGAATTCTGGGGGTGGGGGGGGGGGGCGCGTGTGGCGGGCACAACTATCAATAATCCCGCGCACCAGTGGGTGGCGCGAGCGACCATGTGTGGAACTGGAATACATGCCCCGCCCTTCGGCCGACCGACCACGCCCGAGGGCAAGGCGGGCCTCGGGAGATATACAGGAGCTCTAAGCTCGAGCCCGCCCAGTGCTGATATGCGAGCTTGTGATAAAGACTCTTGTTTGTATCCACGCGTTGTGGCCTACCTCTTTGGCAATCGAGTCGTGTGTGCACAGCACCACAAAGGTAAGGTAAGGTAAGGTAAGGTAAGGTAAGCAAAGTAATAAAATAATAATCGCAGGGAATTTAAATAAAATGTGATTTGAGGATAGGGATGGAATGGGGTTCAGGTCTGTTTCAAGAGCAGCTTACTCAACGTTCGTCAGAGCGGGCTTGGCGGGAACCAAGGTTCACCAACGTTCCGCAATTCCCCTCTCCTTTCATCAACCTCCACGAGCAAGGATCGCGTTACCAAGAGCCACTCTTCTTCCTCCCCCACGTTCTTGCTTCTGGAACAGCTTTTGGTTTCCGAGGAACTTCGACTTCTTCAGGCACACGATTTTTGCTCGATCCTTGTAAATCTGCCTCACAAAATCCAGGAAACGGTAAATCTGCCTCACAAAGTCCATGAAACGGAAATCACTAAAGCCTCCACGCCGGCCCAGGGTCTTCTTCCTCTCACGTTCGTTTCCAGCCATTTTTTTTGCTTCTCAGAAAAAGGGTTGAATCCTTCCCAAAGCTGTTTTTGTGCAACACCACCAACAGTCAAAATCACGTGGCGTAAAGGGAGTCGGTATGGAGTAAACTTTAAGAAAAAGGAAAAATAAATACGAAAAGGTCCTATTTGGGGAACCACATCCGAACTGATAGCCTTAAACAACACACCTCCCAAATGACCAACATTCCCACAAACGTAACAATATCTTTATTTTTATTTCACAATTAATCCATCAATTATCGTACACCTCTCACTCCCAATACAATCTATGCGCTGTGTCGTGAATCATTAGTTCCATCTGGGTGAAGGCCTTCATTACGCACATGCACTTCTCACGATGCTATTCCTGTGTCCACCGCGCGGGGAAGGATTTATTTACCGTCTGTGCGTGAGGGGGGTTTCATACTTTCATTCAGCTGTTCTGTGCCTTCAAGTTGGTAAGATTGCCAAAGGACATGCTTTATATATTTCCTTATATCCCTGTAATGTCGTAATGTTAATGAAGGTGCTCTGGGATGCTTGCTGATTAGCTTTTGTGTTTTCTTCGTAGATGAGTTGCATTCAAGTGAATAAAAGCTCACGTTGGGATATTTCCTGGTGCATCGTTTCGTTTCCCCACACGCTGCATGGCGGTGTTGCCGCGCTGGAGGATGTTATTTATTTCGTTGCCCTGGGGGCAGCGGACATTGAATGTACCTGTACTTGTTGCGTTGTGTTTTTGTATCGACACACACCTTCCCCATTCAGCGTGTACTCCCTTCTCCCCACGCCATTGCCCCACACACCTTCCCCATTCAGCGTGCACTCCCTTCTCCCCACGCCATTGCCCCACACACCTTCCCCATTCAGCGTGCACTCCCTTCTCCCCACGCCATTGCCCCACACACCTTGTCGATGGTTCGTTGTGATCGACCTCAACTTCTGGTGCAGCTTCAACATCCGGTCGCGATGACAAGTCAGATCTTTCACTTCTGCCGACCCTGGAACAGCGAGTTCTCTGAGAGGAAACATGATCATTGCATTTAACAGCTGATATTACGAACAGGTGCGGATAATTTCACATTGTAGCGGCTACCGCTGCGTTTTCACAATCGCCTTGCACCTATCAAGGATGCGGAGCAATCACCATGCCGGGCTCGTCCAGGATGCCCGGGCAGGCTCGCCCTCAACTTGCCAGGCCGCAGCCAGGACGCTGGGCCACGCCCCCTCTCGCCTTTCCTGGGCAAACGCTCCGGGATAATGGGTATATATATTGCTGCCCGATAAACGGGCTTTTCAGAGTGCCTGAGTGTTTGGTTTGATTAAAGCAACTCGGATGAATTCCAGCTTTTTGTCGCGTCCATTCTTCCGATCGACGTGGGAGCCCCAGCTCCTTCATTGGTGACCTACCGACATGGACACGGCAGTCGCCCTTAAACTGCCTACCTTCTGGGAGGCTCACGCGGCGGTTTGGTTCGCACAGGCGGATTCCCTGTTCGCCCTGCGAGGCATCACGGCCGACGACACCCGCTTGCACCATGTGGTAACAGCGCTCGGTTCGGCCACCGCGGCCCACGCCCTGAGCCTCCTCGAGAGCCCGCCAGCCGCTGACAAATACGGCGCGATTAAGAAGCTTCTCCTCGACGCTTTCGCCCTCCCATCGGCGGAACGCGCACGGCGCCTGCTCGACCTGCCCGAGCTCGGCGACACGCGCCCTTCCGAGCGAATGGACTACATGCTTTCACTGCTCGGCGAGCACTCTCCGGCATTCCTGTTCCGGGAGCTGTTCCTCCGTCAGCTGCCTCACCCGGTACGCCTCGCCCTGGCAAGCACGACGATGACAGATCCCCGGGCCCTTGCCAGAGAAGCCGACAAGATCTCCGCCGCAGGACAGCGCATCGCAGTGGCGACATGGGACCCACCGCCGTCCGACGCAACACCCATGGCGCCCGAGCACCCGGCACGGTCGACGACCGAACTGCCGACGCAATTGGCGGCCGCTACACCGAGCCGACCACCTCCAGCACGACGACCGAGGCCTCCACCTGACCAAGCGTGGTGTTACTGTCATGCCAGGTTCGGACAGAAGGCCCGGACATGCCGACCCCCGTGCACCTTCGGCAGGCCGGGAAACGGCCGGGCCGGCGTTCATTACCAGCCATGAGCGCCGGCCACACGGGCAACTTACTGTTCATCACGGATAAAGCGTCCGGACGGCGCTTCCTGTGCGACACCGGCGCCCAACTGAGCGTCATACCCGCCTCTGACCAGGACAGGCAATCCGCGGTTTGCGGCCCCTCCTTGGTTGTGGCCAACGGATCGACCATCCGCACCTTCGGCCCGCGCAACGTCACCCTCTGCTTCGGCGGCCAACGCTTTGCTTGGACGTTTGTAACCGCAAATGTGCCCATGGCTCTGCTAGGCGCCGACTTCCTCTGCGCACACGGACTGCTGGTGGACGTCCAACGGCGTCGTTTAATCAACGCCGAAACCTTCAGCTCCCTGGCATGCACATTGAGCAGCTCCGCGCCGACCGAGCTGGCATGCGCCGTCCCGGCGGCGAACGAGTTTGCTCGCCTGCTCACGGAGTTCCCGGCCCTCACGCGGCCGACGTTTTCGGCCGTCGCAGTACGGCATGGGATCGAGCACCACATACCAACCACGGGCCCGCCGGTCTACGCCAGGGCCCGCCGCCTCGACCCAGCCAAGCTCGCCGTGGCGAAGGCCGAATTCGACGCGTTGGAGCACCTCGGCATCGTGCGGCGCTCCGATAGCACGTGGGCCTCGCCACTGCACATCGTGCCAAAGCCGGGGGGTGGATGGCGCCCGTGTGGCGACTACCGCCATCTCAATGACGCTACCACCCCCGACAGGTACCCGATCCCGCATATCCAAGACTTCTCCGCCCGTCTGGCGGGACGGGTCATTTTTTCGAAAATTGATCTCATACGGGGATATCACCAGGTACCTGTCAGGGCGGCCGACGTCCCTAAAATGGCAGTCATCACGCCGTTCGGCTTATTCGAATTCTTGCGGATGCCGTTTGGTCTCAAGAACGCGGCTCAGGTGTTCCAGCGCTTGATGGACGGCGTGCTGCGTGACCTGCCGTTCCTTTTCGTTTACCTGGACGACATCCTCGTCGCCAGCACGTCCCGGGCCGAGCACCTCCTCCACCTCCGAACACTGTTCGGGCACCTCAGCGAGCACGGCCTCGTCGTCAACCCGGCCAAATGCCACTTCGGCACGACGGCCGTTGATTTTTTGGGCCACCACATCACCAAGAACGGGGCCGTGCCGCTGCCAACCAAGGTCGAGGCCATCACCACGTTCCCGCGTCCCTGCACCATAAAGGCCCTGCAGGAATTCCTGGGAATGGTGAATTTTTATCACCGCTTCGTGCCCCGCGCTGCTCAACTCATGCGGCCCCTCTACGAAGCCCTCCGGGGCAAGCCGGCCAAGCACGACATCGCCTGGTCCGCAGCAATGGATGCGGCCTTCCAAAGCTCAAAGCGGGCCCTCGCCCGACGCAACACTGCTCGCTCACCCGGTGCTCAACGCTCCCATCGCCCTCACCACGGATGCCTCCGACTACGCGGTGGGCGCCGTACATGAGCAATGGGTGAACGGGGTTTGGCAGCCACTCGCTTTTTTCAGCCGGCAGCTCCGGCCGAACGAGCTCAAATACAGCACGTTTGACCGGGAGCTCCTCGGTCTACACCTGGCCGTCCGCCATTTCCGCCACCTCCTGGAGGGCCGACCTTTCACGGCGTTCGTCGACCACAAGCCGTTGGTTTACGCCATGGCCAAGGTCACGGAGCCGTGGTCGGCCCGCCAACAGCGCCACCTCTCCGCCGTGTCGGAGTTTACCACGGACATCCGGCACGTCGCCGGCAAAAACAACGCCGTGGCCGACTGTCTTTCCCGGGCCAGCGCGAACGCGGTCCACCTGGGCGTGGACTTTGCGCTTATGGCGGCGGACCAAACCACCGACACCACGGTGCAAGCCCTCCGGGTGGCGGACACGGGCCTCCGCCTGGCCGACATCCCCTTCGCGGACACTGTCCTGCTCTGCGACGTCTCCCAAGGCCAGCCTCGCCCCATCGTGCCCGTCACATGGCAACGCCGCATCTTCGCCTTCCTCCACGGCCTTTCCCACCCGGGCCGGAAAGCTTCCCAGAAGCTGGTGTCGGCGCGATTCGTCTGGCACGGCCTTCGTCGGGACGTCCGCGATTGGACCAGCACCTGCACGGCCTGCCAACGGGCCAAGGTCCACCGACACACCCAGGCCCCGCTGGCACCTTTCACCGTGCCCGAACGACGTTTCAACCACGTCAACGTGGATCTGGTGGGCCCCCTCCCCCCGTCACGGGGGTTCACACACCTGCTCACCATGGTGGACAGGACCACCAGGTGGCCGGAGGCCGTTCCCCTCGTCTCCACCACCACCGCCGACGTGGCGCAGGCTTTCATCGCCACCTGGGTCGCCCGCTTCGGCGCACCGGCGGACATCTCGTCAGACCGCGGACCACAGTTCACCTCCGAGCTGTGGGGCGCGGTCGCCCGCAACCTGGGGGTCAAGCTCCACCGTACTACGGCCTACCACCCCCAAGCAAACGGGTTGTGCGAGCGATTCCACCGCTCCATGAAGGCCGCGCTCATGGCCGGCCTTCAAGACGGCGGTTGGGCCGACCGGCTGCCGTGGGTCCTTTTGGGCCTCCGCACGGCCCCCAAGGAGGACCTCCAGGCATCCACCGCCGAGCTTGTCTATGGCCAGGCGCTACGCGTCCCGGGCGAATTCGTGCCCGACGCTACCAGTCCCTGGTCCGCAGCTCACCAGCGCTCGGACCTCCAGGAGGCCGCCCGACGGTTTGCCCCCGTGCCAACATCCCACCACGGTGACCCCCAGTCCTACGTCCCCCCAGCACTTCGCACAGCGGAGTATGTTTTTGTGCGTCACGACGCACATCGGGGGCCACTCCGGCCACCGTACGACGGGCCCTTCCGGGTGCTGCGACGGGACGACAAGTCGTTCGTCATCGACATCGGCGGCAGGTCGGACCGGATTGCGGTGGACCGCCTCAAGCCGGCGCACGTGGACGTCGACCACCCACCACGGGTAGCCCTTCCGCCGCGGCGAGGCCACCCCCCGTCCACGGTGCCCCCCACTCGACCGCCCACCACCACACCGGACCCCCTCCCACGACCCGCCAGGGGTCGCTTCGGCCGGGTCATCAGGACCCCCCTCAAATTGACCCTGCCGGTGCAAGTCGATTCTGGGGGGACGTGTGTAGCGGCTACCGCTGGGTTTTCACAATCGCCTTGCACCTATCAAGGACGCGGAGCGATCACCATGCCGGGCTCGTCCAGGACGCCCGGGCAGGCTCGCCCTCAACTTGCCAGGCCGCAGCCAGGACGCTGGGCCACGCCCCCTCTCGCCTTTCCTGGGCAAACGCTCCGGGATAATGGGTATATATATTGCTGCCCGATAAACGGGCTTTTCAGAGTGCCTGAGTGTTTGGTTTGATTAAAGCAACTCGGATGAATTCCAGCTTTTTGTCGCGTCCATTCTTCCGATCGACGTGGGAGCCCCAGCTCCTTCAACATCATTTATAGTTTGATGGATCGTTGGATTTCCCTTCACCACACAAAACATGTCAATTTTGAACGACTTTGCTTTCGGTTGAATTCATCCGGCCAGCTGTCCGACCAAGAGATGGACAGGAATGTAAAACACCGACGGACGAACTGGCGTGTTATTACAGAGAAGATGTCATACATTGTAAAATCGGTAATAGTTGTCTCAACTCACCATGATGCTGCAGTTTGTATTCGCTTCGACAAGAAAAACTTCTCCAACACGAAGTTTAAACGCATGAGCTTGTTAACAAGAGCAAAGTAAATAGTTTTACCCCCTCGACACACACGAGCTGCACAAAACACGTCCCTTGCTGAGGCTTCTGTGACTCAACAATGACATTGTGTGTCACCGCTGCCATGGCAACAATAGCACAACGGTTTTGTGTGGAATCACAAAGTGCAGAAAGCAATTCTTCATGATGATGTCATAGGTGCCTCCATTATGACGTTAAAGCGCGGCGTTACGCGCGCTGCTTGCGAGCAAGGAGGAAGCGGACAAGCGGTAACTTATAAGCGTCTTTATTTCAGGAGCTCACTAACACTGGCGCGCTCCGGGCTGCGCGCCCGGTGTATATCATGAGGCCACGCCTACCCCTCGGGCGTGGCCACCGCCCACTTGGTGCGCGGAATGATGTCACCACGCCAGTGGGCTTTTGTGTCCGCCACACGCGCCCCCCCAGAATTCCCGCGCACCTGGAGGGCCAGTTTGCGGGGCAGACGAATGACCCGGCCGAAGCGCCCCCTGGCGATCGGCGGCGTCCGGGGTGCAGGGATGCCAGGTGGGATGCCCCTGGCTGCCCCTGGGATGGGTGCAGGACCGGGGGGCGGCATGGCGGCGGGGCTGGGCGGTGCCGGGGGTCCGCCCGCAGGGGGGCGGCCCCGACGTGGGGGTCGGGCCACTGGCGGTGGATGGTCCACGTCGAGGTGGGCCGGCTTGAGGCGGTCTACCGAAACGCGGTCAGGAGTACCGCCGATGTCCAGGGTGAAGTGCTTCGCCCCGGTCTCCAGCACGCGGAAAGGCCCGTCGTACGGGGGCCGCAGTGGTGTCCGGTGGGCATCGTGGCGGACGAAGACGTGCTCCGCCGTGCGAAGCTCCGGGGCGACGTGCGTCGGTGGGTGCCCGTGGCATGCCGTTGGCACCGGGGCGAACCTCTGGGCGGTCTCTTGCAGAGCGGAGCGCTGCTGTGCCGCGGACCATGGTGCCGTGGAGTCGGGGAGGAACTCGCCCGACACCCGCAGCGGTTGCCCGAAGACCAACTCCGCCGCGGATGCGCGCAGGTCCTCCTTGGGCGCCGTCCGGAGGCCCAGCAGGACCCAGGGGAGCCTGTCGACCCAGCCGCCGTCGCGGAGGGTGGCCCGGAGCGCGGCCTTCAATGAGCGGTGAAATCGCTCACACAGGCCGTTAGCCTGGGGGTGGTAGGCCGTGGTTCGGTGCAGCCGGACCCCGAGCCCCTGCGCGACCGCCCCCCAGAGCTCCGAGGTGAACTGGGGGCCGCGGTCGGACGAGATGTCTGAGGGGGCGCCGAACCGGGCGACCCAGGTGGCGATGAAAGCCTGCGCGACATCGGCCGCCGTTGTCGACGCCAAGGGCACGGCCTCCGGCCACCGGGTGGTGCGGTCCACCATGGTGAGGACGTAGGTGAAACCCCGCGAGGGGGGCAGAGGTCCCACCAGGTCCACGTGGACGTGGTCAAACCGGCGTTCCGGCACCGTGTACGGGGCCAACGGGGCCTGGGTGTGCCGGTGCACCTTGGCGCGCTGGCACGCGAGGCATGTCCTGGCCCAGCCGCGGACGGCCTTCCGGAGGCCATGCCAGACGAACTTGTCGGCGATCAGCCTTTGGGAGACTCTCGCGCCCGGGTGGGACAGGCCGTGGATGGCGTCAAACACCTGGCGCTGCCAGCCCGCAGGCACGATGGGGCGAGGACGCCCGAGGGAGACGTCGCACAAGAGGGCCGCGCCCGCGCCGTCGAACGCCACCTCGGTGACACGGAGGCCCGTGACGGCGGTCCGCAAGGCCTGGACGTCGGGGTCAGCGGCCTGGTCCGCTGCTATCCGGGCATAGTCGATGCCGAGGTGGACTGCGTGGGCGACGGCCCGGGAAAGGCAATCCGCCACCGGGTTGTCCTTCCCCGCGACGTGCTGGATGTCCGTCGTGTACTCGGACATGGCCGAGAGGTGACGCTGCTGCCGGGCCGACCACGGCTCGGTGACCTTGCCCATCGCGAAGATCAGCGGCTTGTGGTCGACGAAGGCAGTGAACGCACGGCCCTCGAGCAGATGGCGGAAGTGCCTGACCGCCAAGTGAAGCCCGAGCAACTCGTGGTCGAAGGTACTGTAATGGCATTCGGGCGGGCGAAGCTGCCGGCTAAAGAACGCCAGCGGTTGCCAAGCTCCACGCACCCATTGCTCATGCACCGCGCCCACCACGTAGTCCGAGGCGTCGGTGGTGAGGGCGATCGGTGCATCGGGCGCCGGGTGCGCGAGCATGGTGGCGAGCTTCGCGCCCGTGAACGCCGTGTCCATCTGCTCGGTCCAGGTAACGTCGCCTTTGCCCGGTTTACCTCGGAGAGCTTCGTGCAGGGGGCGCAGGAGCTGGGCGATACGGGGCAGGAACCGATGGTAAAAGTTCACCATGCCCAGGAACTCCTGCAGCCCTCTGATCGTGCGGGGGCGCGGAAACCCCTTCACCGCCTCCACCTTGGCCGGCAGGGGGACGGCTCCGTGCCTGGTGACACGGTGCCCCAGAAAATCGATTATGGTGGCGCCGAACCGGCACTTTGTGGGGTTCACAATCAGGCCATGCTGGCCCAGGCGTTCGAAGAGCGTGCGGAGGTGGCGTAGGTGATCTTCGCGGGACGCGCTGGCGACGAGGATATCGTCCAGGTAGACGTAGACAAAATCCAAGTCACGCAGGATGCTGTCCATCAGTCGCTGGAACGCCTGAGCCGCATTCTTCAGACCGAAGGGCATGCGCAGGAACTCGAAGAGTCCGAATGGCGTGATGACCGCCGTCTTCGGGACGTCCTCCGGCCTGACGGGGACCTGATGGTAGCCGCGTATGAGGTCCACCTTCGAGAAGAAGGACATGCCCGCCAAACGGGCGGAAAAGTCCTGAATGTGGGGGACGGGGTAGCGGTCGGGAGTCGTGGCGTCATTGAGACGGCGATAGTCCCCGCACGGTCGCCATCCCCCGCCGGGCTTCGGCACGATGTGCAGCGGCGACGCCCAAGCGCTCTCTGAGCGCCGAACGATGCCGAGTCGCTCCAGGGTAGCGAACGCCGCTTTTGCCACCGCCAGCTTCGTCGGCTCGAGGCGGCGTGCCCGGGCGTAGACCGGTGGCCCGACGGTGGGGATGTGATGGGCCACCCCGTGCTTGACGGCCCCCGCCGAGAAGCCGGCGAGGAGGCGGGTGAATGCGTCCGCTGCCGGAAGCGTACAGACCAACGTGGCCGGAACCGAACCGTTCGGCAAGCTGCTTGGCAAGCCGCTCGTTGAGCTGGGCAACGCACAAGCGAGCGAGCTGAACGTCTCGGCCTGGACAAGATGTCTGCGCTTGACGTCGACCAGGAGCCCATTAGCGCACAGGAAGTCCGCGCCAAGCAGTGCCATGGGCACGTCGGCGGTGACGAACGTCCATCGGAAAACCTGCCCTCCGAACCGCAGAGAGAGGCAGCGTTTTCCGTACGTACGGATGGGCGTCCCGTTCGCGGCAAGCAGCATGGGGCCCCCACCCGCGGCGTGCTTGTCTGACGTGCCGGCGGGAACGACACTCACCTGCGCTCCCGTGTCACACAGGTAACGGCGCCCGGAGAAGGTGTCCGTTATGAACAGCAGGCTGCTCGAACGGCCGGCGCTCATCGCCACTATTGAGCGCCGGCCCAGGCGTTTCCCGACCTGTTGAAGGAGCATGGCGGATGACACTGCCGAGCTTCGTGGCCGAACTTGGCGTGGAACCAGCACCAGGTGGTGGAGCTGGAGGAGCGCGGCTGGCTCCGCCAGGCCGGTGGAGTTGGCGGGTTTCCCCACGGTGGAAGTTTTCGCCGCGGCGGTGGGCGGGGCGTGGCGGCGGTCACGAGGTGCGTATCAGCATGCTGCGTATGCTGTATAAGCTGATGCTGTGGATCAGCAGCATCAGCAGCAGCATCAGCAGCATCAGCCACGAGGGCCGTGACGGCCACGCCGACTCTCGCCCGCATGTCCGAAGCGGCGAAGTACTTGTCCGCCTCAGCTGCCAATGCTCGGGGTTCCGTTAGCCCGGTCCCGGCCAACGCGAGGCGAACCTGCGCTGGAAGTTGGCGACGGAAAAGCGCCCGGAATAGAGAACCGGGGGCTTCGTCGCCCAACAGTGACAGCATATGGTCCATTCGGACCGACGGGCGCGTGTCACCGAGCTCGGGGAGATCCAGGAGGCGGTCGGCCCGTGCGTCGTCCGTGAGGCCGAACATGGCTAGGAGTAGCCGCTTGAGTGCCTCGTACTTGTGGCCATCCGGTGGGTGGCGAAGGACGGACACAACTCGAGCGGCCGTGCCGGGCCCGAGGGAGGCGACGACGTGGCAATAGCGCGTGTCATCGCCGGTGAGGCGCCAAAGCTGAAATTGGGCTTCGGCCTGGACGAACCAGACTTCGGCCTGAGCCTCCTAAAATTCGGGAAGTTTGATGAAGTTGGCCATGGCAATGGCGTCGCGTGTGGAAGGATCGCTCCGGCAGATCCAACGTCAAGGGGGTCACCAGTAAAGCGTGGCGTTACGCGCGCTGCTTGCGAGCAAGGAGGAAGCGGACAAGCGGTAACTTATAAGCGTCTTTATTTCAGGAGCTCACTGTAACACTGGCGCGCTCCGGGCTGCGCGCCCGGTGTATATCATGAGGCCACGCCTACCCCTCGGGCGTGGCCACCGCCCACTTGGTGCGCGGAATGATGTCACCACGCCAGTGGGCTTTTGTGTCCGCCACAACGTCATAATTCGACAAGAACAAAACTTCATCCGATCAAGATTAAATTTCTCGAGCATAATCTAGGAATAAATTCGTTTGGAAAACTATAATGATGACGTCATTGGTCACGTGGTTCAGCCGCCATATTTGTTTTAACACAAAAGCCTCAAAAACCACTGAAAATACATCCTGGCGAGGGTTTGCAATCTCTGATTGCTCTTTTCCTTGTTATCCTTATTGTCAAGGTCACCCAAAACGTGAAATCAGGGGGGGGTCGAGTTTTCATTTAAAATATATTTCAAACCACTATAACTCTGAAAGGACAAGAGATATGCATACACTTACTCAGTTACCTTCCATTGCTTAGCGTATATACATGCATAGATTTCCCGCCATTTTGATCCAAAATGGCCGATAAAAAAGTACATTCCGGCAAGTCCTCGGTCTCTGACCGATTTTTCATCTGTCTGTTTGCCTGCCTGTTTGTGCGCAGTACTACGTCTACATCGTTGCACATAACATCACCATACTTTACACACATATGTGCCTTGCCCTGGAATAGACTGTGCCAAATTTTTAACTCTCTGGCCCAAGGTCAAGCTCAAGGTCACCCAAAACGTGAAATCATTGGGGTCGAGTTTTCATTTAAAATATATTTCAAACCACTATAACTCTAAAAGTGCAAGAGATATGCATACACTTACTGTTACTGACATATAGGAAGTCACATCCGACATTTCATTTGGCATCATGACCTTTGTGAACATTTGTTATGACAGTCATATCCGACATTTGAGAATTTGTTTCTTTGTGAACAAGGTTTCTCAAAACGTTGTGGACGGATTCGGACGAAATTTGGCGGAGAGGTAGTGTATGTGACAAGGAAGAACCCATTCAATTTTGTTGAAGATCCGGATCCGGATCCGGCTTATAGAAGTTTTTAAGTAATTCTTCATCATTGGGAGATCGGGCGAAAAACTATACATAGCAGGATATCTCAAAAAGTTATTGACGGATTTGGACGAAACTTGTTGGACAGGTTGTGTGTGAGACAAGGAAGAATCGATTAGATTTTGGTGAAGATTCGGATCCGGCTAGCGTAATTTTTAAAGTGATTCTTCACCATGGAGTGATATGGCCAACCAGGTGGAGGTATGCTCTCTACTGAGTGCCGTTCTAGTTCATTCCATGTTAGTATAGACATCTGGTTGCCAACTTGGTTTCCTCGTTCTTTCAGTGGATCATTCTGATATCGCATTTTGAACGCGTCTACTAATCGAGTGAGTACAGATTACGTTTGCTCAAATGCTGTTCCACATGTTTCTTATATTTTAGCTGAAGCACAGCAGGAGCTTACTTGTCTTATGCACTGTAATGATATTCTTGTGTGTGATGGGGCAGGATGATGAGGCAGAAGGACCAGAGCAGAATCACCATTCCAATTCCTAGTTCTTTTGCTGGAATAATAATAATAGATACAAAACATGAGATGCAGGCCTTGTGTCGTTTGCGGCAAACGAAAATGTAAAAAAAAAGAGGGACGGTGTTGTTGCCACCTGGTGGGGAGAGGCTGCATCTCTCATGAATATCATTCAGGGGTGTGTTGTATTACTCACAACAACGGCACTCGGTCGAGCAAATACCTCCGCTAGGCTGAATAGTTTATGTTTTGTATCCCACTGATAGGCCGGATCTGGATTCGGATCTGCACCAAAATCTAATCAGGTTGTCCTTGTCACCTAACCAACTCATCCCCCTAGTTTAATCATAACCCGTCCACAATTTTTATAAATATCATGTTATATATCGTTTTTCGCCCGATCTCCCAATGGTGAAGAATCACTTGGAAATTAAATAATTATTGTATCCGAATCCATATTTAAATCTTCACAAAACTGAATCGATTCGGTCTTGTCACACAACCAACCAGTCCACCAAGTCTCATCCAAATCCGTCAATAACTTTTTCAAATATCACGTTATATGTCGTTCTTCGGCCGATCTCCCAATAGACTCGGCCAATTTTCCAGATATGGGTGTTGTTGTAGTGTCTGAGGAAGTTTTGAGGAAAAGTGGGCAAACAGACTTTTTAACTCTTTTAAGATATGCTGAATCCAAATATGCTGTTTACCAGGCCGGCAATTGACTCATTCACTCTGAAAAATGCAAAACAAGACATACGCAAGTCGTGGAAAGAAAATATTCACATGGAGCACAGATCTGTGAAACAATAAACACAGCTTATTATTATTATTACTATTTTTATTATATTGTCTAATTATATGAATATATATTGCATTTCAGGTCACAATGGAGTCAATGCAACTGAAAAGGACCAGCAGCTGGTGTGTAGCATATGAAGACTGCATTATATGCCAGCAGAGTAAATAAGACAAACTTTTTGAAGCCACAGAAAAAGGACTATCGTCTCTTCGTGAAGCAACATTGCACTTTACACAAGGCCACACGCTCGAAGCAACTGGTACAGTTATTTCAGAAGGCATTCACTAAGTTATCGAGATGTCTTGTGGATAGACACTTGTTTAGCCGTAGTTACACTGAGAAGCATGGATGAAACAAACGGTGCTGTTATCAAGAGGACTATGAATTGCTGATTTCCCATGAACAATAACTGGGTGTGACACCGTTTCTCACATAGCAGGTCAAAGTAAGAGAACATCATGGGAAGTGTTCAAGAATAATCGTCACCTGCTGGCAATCTTAGGAAAACACCCACTCACTGATGACACCATCAAGTCTGTGGAACAATTCATTTGTAAAATATATCATCGGGATGACATAGATACCTGTGATGAGGTCCGTGCAAGACTGTTTTGCAATTGTAGATCTCCTGAAGCACTCCCTCCCAGTTGCATTCGGGATGAGTGGATGGAAGTTGGTCCATGTTGTCAAACAGCGAGATGTAAATGGAGTCATCACTGTTTGGTGGACGGTACAACACATATATGAACAAAAGGTGGGAGCGGAGTAGTGTATTTGTCTTTGTCCACGCAGAACACAAGTGCGTCTATTGGTACGTACCATTGGATCATGGGCATGTCTGTTGGTTACGTACCATTGGGGCGTGGGCACGTCTTTTGGTTACGTACCATTGGGGCGTGGGCACGTCTGTTGGTTACGTACCATTGGGGCGTGGGCACGTCTTTGGTTACTTACCATTGGGGCGTGGGCACGTCTTTTGGTTACGTACCATTGGGGCGTGGGCACGTCTGTTGGTTACGTACCATTGGGGCGTGGGCACGTCTTTTGGTTACGTACCATTGGGGCGTGGGCACGTCTGTTGGTTACGTACCATTGGGGCGTGGGCGCGTCTGTTGGTTACTTACCATTGGGGCGTGGGCACGTCTGTTGGTTACTTCCCATTGGGGCGTGGGCACGTCTGTTGGTTACGTACCATTGGAGCATGGGCACATCTGTTGGTTATGCACCATTGGGGCGTGGGCACGTCTGTTGGTTCCTTAACATTGGAGCGTCGGCACGTCTGTTGGTTACTTACCATTGGAGCGTGGGCACGTCTGTTGGTTACTTACCATTGGGGCGTGGGCACGTCTGTTGGTTACTTACCATTGGGGCGTGGGCGCGTCTGTTGGTTACTTACCATTGGGGCGTGGGCACGTCTGTTGGTTACTTACCATTGGGGCGTGGGCACGCCTGTTGGTTACTTACCATTGGGGCGTGGGCGCGTCTGTTGGTTACTTACCATCGGAGCGTGGGCACATCTGTTGGTTACACACCATTGGAGCGTGGGCACGTCTGTTGGTTCGGTACTATTGGGGCGTGGGCACGTCTGTTGGTTACTTACCATTGGAGCGTGGGCACGTCTGTTGGTTACTTACCATTGGAGCGTAGGCACGTCTGTTGGTTCGGTACTATTGGAGAGTGGGCACGTCTGTTGGTTACTTACCATTGGAGCGTGGGCACGTCTGTTGGTTCGGTACAATTGGAGAGTGGGCACGTCTGTTGGTTACTTACCATTGGAGCATGGGCATGTCTGTTGGTTACTTACTATTGGGGTGTGGGCACATCTGTTGGTTACTTCCCATTGGGGCGTGGGCACGTCTGTTGGTTACGTACTATTGGAGCGTGGGCACAGCTGTTGGTTACGTACTATTGGAGCGTGGGCACGTCTGTTGGTTACGTACTATTGGGGCGTGGGCACGTCTGTTGGTTACGTACTATTGGGGCGTGGGCACGTCTGTTGGTTACTTACTATTGGGGCGTGGGCACGTCTGTTGGTTACTTACCATTGGAGCGTGGGCACATCTGTTGGTTACTTACTATTGGAGAGTGGGCACATCTGTTGGTTACGTACTATTGGAGCATGGGCACATCTGTTGGTTACTTACCATTGGAGAGTGGGCACATCTGTTGGTTCCGTACTATTGGAGCGTGGGCACAGCTGTTCGTCACTTACTATTGGAGAGTGGGCACATCTGTTGGTTACGTACTATTGGAGCGTGGGCACATCTGTTGGTTACTTACTATTGGAGAGTGGGCACATCTGTTGGTTACGTACTATTGGAGCGTGGGCACATCTGTTGGTTACGTACTATTGGAGCGTGGGCACATCTGTTGGTTACTTACTATTGGAGCGTGGGCACATCTGTTGGTTACTTACTATTGGAGCATGGGCACATCGGTTGGTTACTTACTATTGGAGCGTGGGCACATCTGTTGGTTACGTACTATTGGAGCGTGGGCACATCTGTTGGTTACTTACTATTGGAGCGTGGGCACATCTGTTGGTTACGTACTATTGGAGCGTGGGCACATCTGTTGGTTACTTACCATTGGAGCGTGGGCACATCTGTTGGTTACTTACTATTGGAGCGTGGGCACATCTGTTGGTTACTTACCATTGGAGAGTGGGCACATCTGTTGGTTACGTACTATTGGAGAGTGGGCACATCTGTTGGTTACGTACTATTGGAGCGTGGGCACATCTGTTGGTTACTTACCATTGGAGCGTGGGCACATCTGTTGGTTACTTACTATTGGAGCGTGGGCACATCTGTTGGTTACGTACTATTGGAGCGTGGGCACATCTGTTGGTTACTTACTATTGGAGCGTGGGCACATCTGTTGGTTTCGTACAATTGGAGCGTGGGCACATCTGTTGGTTACTTACTATTGGGGCGTGGGCACATCTGTTGGTTACTTACTATTGGAGCATGGGCACATCTGTTGGTTACGTACTATTGGAGCGTGGGCACATCTGTTGGTTACTTACTTTTGGAGCGTGGGCACATCTGTTGGTTACGTACTATTGGAGAGTGGGCACATCTGTTGGTTACGTACTATTGGAGCGTGGGCACATCTGTTGGTTACGTACTATTGGAGAGTGGGCACATCTGTTGGTTACGTACTATTGGAGAGTGGGCACATCTGTTGGTTACTTATCATTGGAGAGTGGGCACATCTGTTGGTTCCGTACTATTGGAGCGTGGGCACAGCTGTTCGTCACTTACTATTGGGGCGTGGGCACGTCTGTTGGTTACGTACTATTGGGGCGTGGGCACGTCTGTTGGTTACTTACTATTGGGGCGTGGGCACGTCTTTTGGTTACTTACCATTGGAGCGTGGGCACATCTGTTGGTTACTTACTATTGGAGAGTGGGCACATCTGTTGGTTACGTACTATTGGAGTGTGGGCACATCTGTTGGTTACTTACCATTGGAGAGTGGGCACATCTGTTGGTTCCGTACTATTGGAGCGTGGGCACAGCTGTTCGTCACTTACTATTGGAGAGTGGGCACATCTGTTGGTTACGTACTATTGGAGCGTGGGCACATCTGTTGGTTACTTACTATTGGAGAGTGGGCACATCTGTTGGTTACGTACTATTGGAGCGTGGGCACATCTGTTGGTTACTTACTATTGGAGAGTGGGCACATCTGTTGGTTACTTACTATTGTAGAGTGGGCACATCTGTTGGTTACTTACTATTGGAGAGTGGGCACATCTGTTGGTTACTTACTATTGGAGAGTGGGCACATCTGTTGGTTACTTACTATTGGAGAGTGGGCACATCTGTTGGTTACTTACTATTGGAGAGTGGGCACATCTGTTGGTTCCGTACTATTGGAGCGTGGGCACAGCTGTTCGTCACTTACTATTGGAGAGTGGGCACATCTGTTGGTTACGTACTATTGGAGCGTGGGCACATCTGTTGGTTACTTACTATTGGAGAGTGGGCACATCTGTTGGTTACGTACTATTGGAGCATGGGCACATCTGTTGGTTACTTACTATTGGAGCGTGGGCACATCTGTTGGTTACGTACTATTGGAGAGTGGGCACATCTGTTGGTTACTTACTATTGGAGAGTGGGCACATCTGTTGGTTACGTACTATTGGAGCGTGGGCACATCTGTTGGTTACGTACTATTGGAGCGTGGGCACATCTGTTGGTTACTTACTATTGGAGCGTGGGCACATCTGTTGGTTACTTACTATTGGAGCATGGGCACATCGGTTGGTTACTTACTATTGGAGCGTGGGCACATCTGTTGGTTACGTACTATTGGAGCGTGGGCACATCTGTTGGTGACTTACTATTGGAGCGTGGGCACATCTGTTGGGTACGTACTATTGGAGCGTGGGCACATCTGTTGGTTACTTACCATTGGAGCGTGGGCACATCTGTTGGTTACTTACTGTTGGAGCGTGGGCACATCTGTTGGTTACTTACCATTGGAGAGTGGGCACATCTGTTGGTTACGTACTATTGGAGAGTGGGCACATCTGTTGGTTACGTACTATTGGAGCGTGGGCACATCTGTTGGTTACTTACCATTGGAGCGTGGGCACATCTGTTGGTTACTTACTATTGGAGCGTGGGCACATCTGTCGGTTACGTACTATTGGAGCGTGGGCACATCTGTTGGTTACTTACTATTGGAGCGTGGGCACATCTGTTGGTTACGTACTATTGGAGCGTGGGCACATCTGTTGGTTACTTACTATTGGGGCGTGGGCACATCTGTTGGTTACTTACTATTGGAGCGTGGGCACATCTGTTGGTTACGTACTATTGGAGCGTGGGCACATCTGTTGGTTACTTACTATTGGAGCGTGGGCACATCTGTTGGTTACTTACCCTTGGAGAGTGGGCACATCTGTTGGTTACGTACTATTGGAGAGTGGGCACATCTGTTGGTTACGTACTATTGGAGCGTGGGCACATCTGTTGGTTACGTACTATTGGAGAGTGGGCACATCTGTTGGTTACTTACCATTGGAGAGTGGGCACATCTGTTGGTTACGTACTATTGGAGCGTGGGCACATCTGTTGGTTACTTACTATTGGAGCGTGGGCACATCTGTTGGTTACTTATTATTGGAGCATGGGCACATCTGTTGGTTACTTACTATTGGAGCGTGGGCACATCTGTTGGTTACGTACTATTGGAGCGTGGGCACATCTGTTGGTTACGTACTATTGGAGCGTGGGCACATCTGTTGGTTACGTACTATTGGAGCGTGGGCACATCTGTTGGTTACGTACTATTGGAGCGTGGGCACATCTGTTGATTACTTACTGTTGGAGCGTGGGCACATCTGTTGGTTACTTACCATTGGAGAGTGGGCACATCTGTTGGTTACGTACTATTGGAGAGTGGGCACATCTGTTGGTTACGTACTATTGGAGCGTGGGCACATCTGTTGGTTACTTACCATTGGAGCGTGGGCACATCTGTTGGTTACTTGCTATTGGAGCGTGGGCACATCTGTCGGTTACGTACTATTGGAGCGTGGGCACATCTGTTGGTTACTTACTATTGGAGCGTGGGCACATCTGTTGGTTACGTACTATTGGAGCGTGGGCACATGTGTTGGTTACTTACTATTGGGGCGTGGGCACATCTGTTGGTTACTTACTATTGGAGCGTGGGCACATCTGTTGGTTACTTACTATTGGAGCGTGGGCACATCTGTTGGTTACGTACTATTGGAGCGTGGGCACATCTGTTGGTTACTTACTATTGGAGCGTGGGCACATCTGTTGGTTACTTACTCTTGGAGCGTGGGCACATCTGTTGGTTACTTACTATTGGAGCGTGGGCACATCTGTTGGTTACTTACTATTGGAGCGTGGGCACGTCTGTTGGTTACGTACCATTGGAGCATGGGCACATCTGTTGGTTGCTTACCATTGGGGCGTGGGCACGTCTGTTGGTTACTTACCATTGGAGAGTGGGCACATCTGTTGGTTACGTACCAAGTCCTTACATCATGGAGTATGAAATTCTTCAGAGGGAACAATAAGCCGATGTCACATCTCGCATCAACTGGTGAATGCTAAATGTCGCTTGCTCCCTTTCAAAAAGTAGGCCATTGCATGCTGATTCTCTGGCCAAATGTAATGGTGACCTGATTTCTGGTGCTGCTTCAGTGACATCGTTTCACCTCACTAATGATTTAAGCAGTGGGTTGAATTTGTCATGGAACCCCAGTTAAATGTGCATTCGATACATGTGTGGTACTTGTGTAATTGGTTTCAATAATGATGCAAAACGTTTTTTTCTTTCTTTTTACTCGACTTTTAACTCGTCCAAGTAATTGAAACTTCTGGAAAATGGAAAATTATGCAAATATGATTTGCTGTTCCTCCGGTCGGAATTGTTTGTTCCGCCGTTCTCCAAGAGAATGTTACCAATTTTAACCTCACCAAGTGTGTGCAATGATGTTATGTGGGCGGAGGCCTATCGGTCGACATTGCGACGTGGAAGAGTGCCGTGCTTGTTCCTTCCGTAACTTATTTTGCTTTATGGTGCAATTGCGTAAAGTGTCGGTGGGCTGAAAACGTACAGGTGTATTTGCTCTCCTGCAGCAGGTTTTTTTTTCAACATTTGATATGTGGTCTGTTCATCTAGTTGAAAACTTTAACTGGGACACAAATTGCTAAACCAGGTTCAGTGTTCTTTTGATAGGAAAGATTAATAAATAATAACAATGCACGCTCCAATAGTACGTAACCAACAGACGCGCCCACGCCCCAATGGTAAGTAACCAACAGACGTGCCCACGCTCCAATGGTAAGTAACCAACAGACGTGCCCATGCTCCAATAGTAAGTAACCAACAGACGCGCCCACGCCCCAATGGTAAGTAACCAACAGACGTGCCCACGCTCCAATGGTAAGTAACCAACCGATGTGCCCATGCTCCAATAGTAAGTAACCAACAGACGCGCCCACGCCCCAATGGTAAGTAACCAACAGCCGTGCCCACGCTCCAATGGTAAGTAACCAACAGACGTGCCCACGCTCCAATGGTAAGTAACCAACAGACGCGCCCACGCCCCAATGGTAAGTAACCAACAGACGCGCCCACGCCCCAATGGTAAGTAACCAACAGACGCGCCCACGCCCCAATGGTAAGTAACCAACAAACGTGCCCACGCCCCAATGGTGTGTAACCAACAGACGTGCCCACGCCCCAATGATAAGTAACCAACAGACGCGCCCACGCCCCAATGGTAAGTAACCAACAGACGCGCCCACGCCCCAATGGTAAGTAACCAACAGACGTGCCCACGCTCCAATGGTACGTAACCAACAGACGTGCCCACGCTCCAATGGTACGTAACCAACAGACGTGCCCACGCTCCAATGGTAAGTAACCAACAGATGTGCCCATGCTCCAATGGTACGTAACCAACAGACGCACCCACGCCCCAATGGTAAGTAACCAACAGACGCACCCACGCCCCAATGGTAAGTAACCAACAGACGCACCCACGCTCCAATGGTAAGTAACCAACAGATGTGCCCATGCTCCAATGGTACGTAACCAACAGATGTGCCCACGCCCCAATGGTAAGTAACCAACAGACGTGCCCACGCCCCAATGGTAAGCAACCAACAGATGTGCCCATGCTCCAATGGTACGTAACCAACAGACGTGCCCACGCCCCAATGGTAAGTAACCAACAGACGTGCCCACGCCCCAATGGTAAGTAACCAACAGATGTGCCCACGCCCCAATGGTAAGTAACCAACAGACGTGCCCACGCCCCAATGGGAAGTAACCAACAGACGTGCCCACGCCCCAATGGTACGTAACCAACAGACGTGCCCACGCCCCAATGGTACGTAACCAAAAGACGTGCCCACGCCCCAATGGTACGTAACCAACAGACGTGCCCACGCCCCAATGTTACGTAACCAAAAGACATGCCCACGCCCCAATGGTACGTAACCAAAAGACGTGCCCACGCCCAAATGGTAAGTAACCAAAGACGTGCCCACGCCCCAATGGTACGTAACCAACAGACGTGCCCACGCCCCAATGGTACGTAACCAAAACACGTGCCCACGCCCCAATGGTACGTAACCAACAGACATGCCCATGATCCAATGGTACGTACCAATAGACGCACTTGTGTTCTGCGTGGACAAAGACAAATACACTACTCCGCTCCCACCTTTTGTTGATATATGTGTTGTACCGTCCACCAAACAGCGATGACTCCATTTACATCTCGCTGTTTGACAACATGGACCAACTTCCATCCACTCATCCCGAATGCAACTGGGAGGGAGTGCTTCAGGAGATCTACACTTGCAAAACAGTCTTGCACGGACCTCATCACAGGTATCTATGTCATCCCGATGATATATTTTACAAATGAATTGTTCCACAGACTTGATGGTGTCATCAGTGAGTGGGTGCTTTCCTAAGATTGCCAGCAGGTGACGATTATTCTTGAACACTTCCCATGATGTTCTCTTCCTTTGACCTGCTATGTGAGAAACGGTGTCACACCCAGTTATTGTTCATGGGAAATCAGCAATTCATAGTCCTCTTGATAACAGCACCGTTTGTTTCATCCATGCTTCTCAGTGTAACTACGGCTAAACAAGTGTCTATCCACAAGACATCTCGATAACTTAGTGAATGCCTTCTGAAATAACTGTACCAGTTGCTTCGAGCGTGTGGCCTTGTGTAAAGTGCAATGTTGCTTCACGAAGAGACGATAGTCCTTTTTCTGTGGCTTCAAAAAGTTTGTCTTATTTACTCTGCTGGCATATAATGCAGTCTTCATATGCTACACACCAGCTGCTGGTCCTTTTCAGTTGCATTAACGACTCCATTCTGACCTGAAATGCAATATATATTCATATAATTAGACAATATAATAAAAATAGTAATAATAATAATAAGCTGTGTTTATTGTTTCACAGATCTGTGCTCCATGTGAATATTTTCTTTCCACGACTTGCGTATGTCTTGTTTTGCATTTTTCAGAGTGAATGAGTCAATTGCTGGCCTGGTAAACAGCATATTTGGATTCAGCATATCTTAAAAGAGTTAAAAAGTCTGTTTACCAACTTTTGCTCAAAAATGTGCCTCATACACTACAACAACACCCATATCTGGAAAATTGGCCTAGTCTATTGGGAGATCGGCCGAAGAACGACATATAACGTGATATTTGAAAAAGTTATTGACGGATTTGGATGAGACTTGGTGGACTGGTTGGTTGTGTGACAAGACCGAATCGATTCAGTTTTGATGAAGATTTGAATATGGATTCGGATACAATAATTATTTAATTTCCAAGTGATTCTTCACCATTGGGAGATCGGGCGAAAAACGATATATAACATGATATTTATAAAAATTGTGGACGGGTTATGATTAAACTAGGGGGATGAGTTGGTTAGGTGACAAGGACAACCTGATTAGATTTTGGTGCAGATCCGAATCCAGATCCGGCCTATCAGTGGGATACAAAACATAAACTATTCAGCCTAGCGGAGGTATTTGCTCGACCGAGTGCCGTTCTTGTGAGTAATACAACACACCCCTGAATGATATTCATTGGAGATTCAGCCTCTCCCCACCAGGTGGCAACAACACCGTCCCTCTTTTTTTTACATTTTCGGTTGCCGCAAACGACACAAGGCCTGCATCTCATGTTTTGTATCTATTATTATTATTCCAGCAAAAGAACTAGGAATTGGAATGGTGATTCTGCTCTGGTCCTTCTGCCTCATCATCCTGCCCCATCACACACAAGAATATCATTACAGTGCATAAGACAAGTAAGCTCCTGCTGTGCTTCAGCTAAAATATAAGAAACATGTGGAACAGCATTTGAGCAAACGTAATCTGTACTCACTCGATTAGTAGACGCGTTCAAAATGCGATATCAGAATGATCCACTGAAAGAACGAGGAAACCAAGTTCGCAACCAGATGTCTATACTAACATGGAATGAACTAGAACGGCACTCAGTAGAGAGCATACCTCCGCCTGGTTGGCCATATCACTCGATGGTGAAGAATCACTTAAAAAATTACGCTAGCCGGATCCGAATCTTCACCAAAATCGAATCGATTCTTCCTTGTCTCACACACAACCTGTCCAACAAGTTTCGTCCAAATCCGTCAATAACCTTTTGAGATATCCCACAATGTATAGTTTTTCGCCCGATCTCTCAATGGTGAAGAATCACTCTAAAAATTAAATTATTCTCATGTCCGAATCCATATTCAGATCTTCACCAAAATCGAATCAATTTGTCCTCGTCACACACACAACCAGTCCAACAAGTTTCGTCCAAATCCGTCAATAACTTTTTGAGATATCCTGCTATGTATCGTTTTTGGCCCGATCTCCCAAAGGTGAAGAATCACTCTAAAAATTAAATTATTCTCATGTCCGAATCCATATTCAGATCTTCACCAAAATCGAATCGATTCTTCCTTGTCTCACACACAACCTGTCCAACAAGTTTCGTCCAAATCCATCCATAACTTTTTGAGATATCCTGCTATGTATAGTTTTTGGCCCTGATCTCCCAATGATGAAGAAACCACCGTTTAGAGGCCATTTTTTCCCCGCAAAGCGGGGGTTGGCCTTTTCGGGGACCGTGGTAGTTGTTGTTTTTTTTGGTCCCCTTTTTGAAGCAATGTTTTACGGCCGGATGCCCTTCCTGACGCCAACCCTTTTTGCCGCCTTCAACGACAAACAGGGAATTACCAGTGAACTGGTACTCAATTTGCCGACCTCGGAAGGATGACAGGCTGAGTCAACCCCCCTGGCATTAATTCGGCGATCGACCGAGATTCGAACCCAGGATCCTAGGATCCTAAGCCGGCACCCTAGCCGCTAGCCCAACACCAATGATGAAGAATTACTGAAAAATTTCGACAAGCCGGATCCGGATCCGGATCCGGATCTTCAACAAAATTGAATGGGTTCTTCCTTGTCACATACACTACCTCTCCGCCAAATTTCGTCCGAATCCGTCCACAACTTTTTGAGAAACCTTGTTCACAAACAAACAAATTTTTAAATGTCGGATGTGACTGTCATAACAAATGTTCACAAAGGTCATGATGCCAAATGAAATGTCGGATGTGACTTCCTATATGTCAGTAACAGTAAGTGTATGCATATCTCTTGCACTTTTAGAGTTATAGTGGTTTGAAATATATTTTAAATGAAAACTCGACCCCCCCTGATTTCACGTTGTGGGTGACCTTGACAATAAGGATAACAAGGAAAAGAGCAATCAGAGATTGCAAACCCTCGCCAGGATGTATTTTCAGTGGTTTTTAAGGCTTTTGTGTTAAAACAAATATGGCGGCTGAACCACGTGACCAATGACGTCATCATTATTTGTTTTCTAAACGAATTTATTCCTAGATTATGCTCGAGAAATTTAATCTTGATCGGATGAAGTTTTGTACTCGTCGAATTATGACGTCATAATGGAGGCACCTATGACATCATGAAGAATTGCTTTCTGCACTTTGTGATTCCACACAAAACCGTTGTGCTATTGTTGCCATGGCAGCGGTGACACACAATGTCATTGTTGAGTCACAGAAGCCTCAGCAAGGGACGTGTTTTGTGCAGCTCGTGTGTGTCGAGTGGGTAAAACTATTTACTTTGCTCTTGTTAACAAGCTCATGCGTTTAAACTTCGTGTTGGAGAAGTTTTTCTTGTCGAAGCGAATACAAACTGCAGCATCATGGTGAGTTGAGACAACTATTACCGATTTTACAATGTATGACATCTTCTCTGTAATAACACGCCAGTTCGTCCGTCGGTGTTTTACATTCCTGTCCATCTCTTGGTCGGACAGCTGGCCGGACGAATTCAACCGAAAGCAAATTCGTTCAAAATTGACATGTTTTGTGTGGTGAAGGGAAATCCAACGATCCATCAAACTATAAATGATGTGAAATTATCCGCACCTGTTCGTGATATCAGCTGTTAAATGCAATGATCATGTTTCCTCTCAGAGAGCTCGCTGTTCCAGGGTCGGCAGAAGTGAAAGATCTGACTTGTCATCGCGACCGGATGTTGAAGCTGCACCAGAAGTTGAGGTCGATCACAACGAACCATCGACAAGGTGAGGGGGCAATGGCGTGGGGAGAAGGGAGTGCACGCTGAATGGGGAAGGTGTGTGGGGCAATGGCGTGGGGAGAAGGGAGTGCACGCTGAATGGGGAAGGTGCGTGGGGAGAAGGGAGTGCACGCTGAATGGGGAAGGTGTGTGGGGCAATGGCGTGGGGAGAAGGGAGTGCACGCTGAATGGGGAGGGTGTGTGGGGCAATGGCGTGGGGAGAAGGGAGTGCACGCTGAATGGGGAAGGTGTGTGGGGCAATGGCGTGGGGAGAAGGGAGTGCACGCTGAATGGGGAAGGTGTGTGTCGATACAAAAAAAACAACGGAACAAGTACAGGTACATTCAATGTACGCTGCCCCCAGGGCAACGAAATAAATAACATCCTCCAGCGCGGCAACACCGCCATGCAGCGTGTGGGGAAACGAAACGATGCACCAGGAAATATCCCAACGTGAGCTTTTATTCACTTGAATGCAACTCATCTACAAAGAAAACACAAAAGCTAATAAGCAAGCATCCCAGAGCACCTTCATTAACATTACGACATTACAGGGATATAAGCAAATATATAAAGCATGTCCTTTGGCAATCTTACCAACTTGAAGGCACAGAACAGCTGAATGAAAGTATGAAACCTCCTCACGCACAGACGGTATATAAATCCTTCCCGCGCGGTGGACACAGGAATAGCATCATAAGAGGTGCATGTGCGTAATGAAGGCCTTCACCCAGATGGAACTAATGATTCATGACACAGCGCATAGATTGTATTGGGAGGGAGAGGTGTACGATAATTGATGGATTAATTGTGAAATTAAAATAAAGATATTGTTATGTTTGTGGGAATGTTGGTCATTTGGGAGGTGTGTTGTTTGGGGTGTGCGGCATAGGGCTATCAGTTCGGATGTGGTTCCCCAAATAGGACCTTTTCGTATTTATTTTTCCTTTTTCTTAAAGTTTACTCCATGCCGACTCCCTTTACGCCACGTGATTTTGACTGTTGGTGGTGTTGCACAAAAACAGCTTTGGGAAGGATTCAACCCTTTTTCTGAGAAGCAAAAAAAATGGCAGGAAACGAACGTGAGAGGAAGAAGACACTGGGCCGGCGTGCAGGCTTTGATGATTTCCGTTTCCTGGACTTTGTGAGGCAGATTTACCGTTTCCTGGACTTTGTGAGACAGATTTACCGTTTCCTGGACTTTGTGAGGCAGATTTACAAGGATCGAGCAAAAGTCGTGTGCCTGAAGAAGTCGAAGTTCCTCGGAAACCAAAAGCTGTTCCAGAAGCAAGAACGTGGGGGAGAAGGACAGGGGGAGGAAGAAGAACGGCTCTTGGTCACGCGATCCTTGCTCGTGGAGGTTGATGAAAGGAGAGGGGGATTGCGGAACGTTGGTGAACCTTGGTTCCCGCCAAGCCCGCTCTGACGAACGTTGAGTAAGCTGCTCTTCAAACAGACCTGAACCCCATTCCATCCCTATCCTCAAATCACATTTTATTTAAATTCCCTGCGATTATTATTTTATTACTTTGCTTACCTTACCTTACCTTACCTTACCTTACCTTACCTTACCTTTGTGGTGCTGTGCACACACGACTCGATTGCCAGAGAGGTAGGCCACAACGCGTGGATACAAACAAGAGTCTTTATCACAAGCTCGCATATCATTATCAGCACTGGGCGGGCTCGAGCTTAGAGCTCCTGTATATCTCCCGAGGCCACGCCTTGCCCCCGGGCGTCGTCGGTCGGCCGAAGGGCGGGTCATGTATTCCAGTTCCACGCCTGGCCTCTTGCGCCACCCACTGATGCGCGGGATAATTGATAGTTGTGCCCGCCACACGCGCCCCCCCAGAATTCCCGCGCACCTGAAGGGTGAGCTTGTGGGGAAGCCGGATTACCCGGCCGAAACGCCCTCTGGCGATGCGTGCAGGGCTGGGGGGTAGCGGGGCTGGGGGGTGCCGGGGGTCTGACCGCCGGGGGGCGGCCTCGACGGGGAGGCAGCGCTGCTTGCGTGGGGTGGTCCAGATCGAGGTGGGCCGGCTTGAGGCGGTCCACGGAGATACACTCCGGAGCACCGCCGATGTCCACAGTGAAATGTTTGTCCCGGTCTCCAGCACGCGGAAAGGCCCGTCGTACGGGGGCCGCAGCAGTGCCCGGTGGGCGTCATGTCAGATGAAAACGTTCTCCGCCGTGCGAAGCTCCGGGGCGACGTTGGAGGGTGGGCAACCGTGGTGTGCCGTGGGCACCGGGGCGAACCTCCTGGCGGCCTCCTGCAGGGTGGAGCGTTGCTGCGCCGCGGACCAAGGAGCCGTGGAGTCAGGGATAAACTCGCCTGGCACCCGCAGCGGCTGCCGAAGACCAGCTCCGCCGATGACGCGCGCAGGTCGTCCTTGGGTGCCGTCCTGAGGCCCAGCAGGACCCAGGGGAGCCTGTCGGCCAGCTGCCGTCGTGGAGGCTGGCCCGGAGTGCGGCCTTCATGGGGCGATGAAAGCGCTCGCACAGGCCATTGGCCTGGGGGCGGTAGGCCGTGGTGCGGTGCAGTTTGACGCCGAGCCCTTGCGCTACCGCCCCCAGAGCTCCGAGGTGAACTGGGGGCCGCGATCCGGCGAGATGTCCGAGGGGGTGCCAAACCGGGCAACCCACGTGGCGATGAAAGCGTGTGCGATGTCAGCCGCAGTCGTCGCCGCCAAGGGCACGGTCTCTGGCCACCGGGTGGTGCGGTCCACCATGGTGAGGAGGTGGGTGAACCCCCGCGAGGGGGGCAGAGGTCCCACCAAGTCGACGTGGATGTGGTCGAACCGACGCTCGGGCACCGTAAACGGGGCCAACGGGGCCCGGGTGTGGCGGTGGACCTTTGCGCGCTGGCACATGAGGCACGTCCTGGCCCAGTCGCGGACGTCCTTCCTGAGGCCATGCCAGACGAACTTCGCCGCGACGAGCTTTTGGGAGGCCTTCGTGCCCGGGTGGGACAGGCCGTGGATGGCGTCGAAAACCGGGCGCTGCCAGACAGCCGGCACGATGGGGCGAGGCCGGCCGAGGCAGACGTCGCACAGGAGGGCCGCGCCCGCGACGTTGAACGGCACCTCGGTGACGCGGAGGCCCGTGACGGCGGTCCGCAAGGCCTGGACGCCGGGTCGGCGGTCTGGTCCTCCGCCATCCGGGCATAGTCGATCCCGAGGTGGACCGCGTGCGCGATGGACCGGGAAAGGCAACCCGCCACCGGGTTGTCTTTACCCGCGACGTGACGGATGTCCTTCGTGTACTCGGACACGGCAGAGAGGTGACGTTGCTGCCGGGCCGATCATGGCTCGGCGACCTTGGCCATCGCGAACACAAGGGGCTTGTGATCAACGAAAGCCGTGAACGGGCAGCCCTCGAGCAGATGGCGGAAGTGTCGGACCGCCAGGTGGAGCCCTAGCAGCTCGCGGTTGAAGGTGCTGTAGCGGCGTTCATGCGGGCGAAGCTGCCGGCTAAAAAACACCAGGGGCTGCCAAGCACCACGCACCCACTGCTCGTGCACCGCGCCCACCTCGTAGTCCGACGCGTCAGTGGTGAGGGTGATCGGTGCATCGTGCGCCGGGTGCGCCAGCATGGTGGCGTTGGCCAAGGCCAGCTTTGCGCCCGCAAACGCCGCGGCCATCAGCTCCGACCAGGCGATGTCACCTTTGCCCGGCTTTCCCCGGAGGGCCTCATGCAGGGGGCGGAGGAGCTGGGCGACGCGGGGCACGAAGCGGTGGTAAAAATTGACCATGCCCAGGAATTCCTGGAGCCCCTTGATCGTGCGGGGGCGCGGAAAACTCTTGACGGCCTCCACCTTGGCCGGTAAAGGGACGGCCCCGTGCCTGGTGATGCGGTGCCCCAAGAAGTGGATGGCGGCGACGCCGAAACGGCAATTTGCGGGGTTGATGATCAGGCCATGCTGGCCCAGGCGTTCGAAAAGCGTGCGGAGGTGGAGCAGGTGCTCCTCCCGGGACGCGCTCGCGACTAGGATGTCGTCCAGGTAGACATAGATGAAAGGTAAGTCGCGCAAGACGCTGTCCATGAGTCGCTGGAACGCCTGGGCCGCATTCTTCAACCCAAAAGGCATCCGCAGGAACTCAAAGAGGCCGAAAGGCGTGATGACGGCCGTCTTTGGGACATCGTCCGGTTGTACGGGGACCTGGTGGTAGCGCCGGATGAGGTCCACCTTGGAGAACACGGTCGTGTTTGCCAACCGGGTGGAAAAGTTTTGGATATGCGGGACCGGGTAGCGGTCGTGGGTGGTGGCATCATTGAGCCAGCGGTAGTCGCCGCACGGCCGCCATCCGCCGCCGGGCTTCGGCACAATGTGCAGAGGAGAGGCCCAAGCGCTGTTGGAGCGCCGTACGATACCCAGCCGTTCCAGCGTGGCGAACTCCGCTTTCGCCACGGCGAGCTTCGCGGGGTCGAGGCGGCGTGCCCGGGCGTAGACAGGCGGCCCGACCATGGGGATATGGTGCTCCACCCTGTGTTTGACGGCCACGGCTGAGAAGGTGGGCCGCGTGAGGGCCGGGAAACTGGCGAGGAGGCGGGTAAACTCGTCCGCTGCCAGAAGCGTACAGACGAACCTCGCCGGGACGGAACCTTTCAGCAAGCCGCTTGGTGAGCTGCTGAACGAGCCGCTCAGCGAACAAGCGAGCGAGCTGAAGGTTTCGGCCTGGACGAGACGTCTGCGCTTAACGTCGACCAACAGCCCATGCGCACATAGGAAGTCCGCGCCGAGCAGGGCCATTGGCACGCTGGCGGTGACAAACGACCATTGAAAGCGCTGCCCTCCGAACCGCAGTGAGAGGCAACGCTTCCCGAATGTGCGGATGGGTGTACCGTTGGCGGCAAGCAAAGCGGGGCCCAGGCCCGCGGCTTGCTTGTCGGACACGGAGGCAGGGAGGGCGCTTACCTGCGTTCCCGTGTCGCAAAGAAAACGGCGCCCGGACGAGGTGTCCGTGATGAACAGGAGGCTGCCGGAATGGCCGACGCTCATGGCAGCAAGTGAGCGCCGGTCGTTTCCCGACCCGCCAAAAGAACATGGCGGGCGGCACGTTTTAGCCTTGCTGCCGAACCTGGCATGGTAGTAGCACCAGGTTTGCGGCGGTGGCCCCCGCGGCGGCTGTGCCGGCGGCGGTGGTGGTGGCTGCGGCGGTAGTGGGCGGGGCGTAGCAGTGGCCACGAGGAAAGCAGGGGGCGCTGTAGCCTCGCGCCGGGATCCACTACGGCAGCACCGTACACCGACCGCGTGTCGCAGGCCGCAAAATACTTGTCGGCCTCTCCAGCCAGGGCGCGGGGTTCCGTTATTTTGGAACCGGCCAGCGCGAGGCGCACCTGTGCAGGTAGCTGTCGTAGGAAAAGCGCTCGGAATAAGAAATCCGGGCGCTGGTCTCCAAGGGGACAGCATGAAATCCATCCGGACGGATGGTCGTGTGTCGCCGAGGGCGGGAAGGTCCAGGAGGCGGTCGGCACGTTCGACCTCCGTTGGCCCGAACGTGGCGAGGAGACGTTTGAGTGCCTCGTACTTGTGGTCGCCCGGCGGGCGCCGAAGGATGGACACGACGCGGGCGGCAGTGCTGGGCCCGAGGGCGGCGACCACGTGGTAGTACCTGGTCTCGTCCGCCGTGATGCCCCGGAGTTGGAATTGAGCTTCGGCCTGCACAAACCAAACGTCGGCTTGCGCTTCCCAAAACTCCGGGAGTTTGATTGCGATGGCGTTGGTAGCCATGGCACGTTCGGGGGTCAGCAAACGGCTGAACCAATCGGGGTCACCAGTGTGGTGCTGTGCACACACGACTTGATTGCCAGAGAGGTAGGCCACAACGCGTGGATACAAACAAGAGTCTTTATTACAAGCTCGCATATCAGCACTGGGCGGGCTCGAGCTTAGAGCCCCTGTATATCTCCCGAGGCCACGCCTTGCCCCCGGGCGTGGTCGGTCGGCAGAAGGGCGGGGCATGTATTCCAGTTCCACGCCTGGCCGCTCGCGCCACCCACTGGTGCACGGGATTATTGATAGTTGTGCCCGCCACACCTTACCTTCCCTGGGTTAGATAGAGTGTTGTGTGTGGATGTTGTGTCGGCCTTTCATATCAGTTGTCTGTGGCTTGTGTTAATTGTTTCAGACTGTCATTATTAATTTATTAAGTCTGTCATACTTGTACTTTTTGATTTGATTATTGTGTCGTTTTGCATTATTTGAAGTGAATCGATTGTATTTCATTTTGCTTGATTGACCTTTTTCGGATCGGGTTGCAAGCTCCCCTGAGCTGACTGTGGCAGTTTAAACTCCTTGCACTAAACCAAAAGCTTAAGCTTTCCCAAAACCGCTCGGCCAGCTTGCGGGCCTCGGCCCGGCGGGTTGGGGGATAGGACTTCGCTGACATTAGTCACCCTATAACACACTTAGTCGGGAGTGACGTTTGGGACTCAGGTCCTCATCCTCGACGCCCGTAACAATATAATAATCGTAAAATAATAAATTTGTTAATCAATCAGCCAATGGCATACCTCAACCACCAGTGTTTCGTCCGAAGGTGTAACTTTTTTAAAGTTAATTAAATCAATTAATCAAAAATTAAATAAAATTGATTAATTAATAAAGAAAAATCGATTAATTGATTAATCAATAAATCAAAGATATCCTTTAAATCCACATCTCTTGGTCACTGTCGTGTCCAAATATGAGCTTCCCAGCTCAAAAGGTGCCTGAGATATTGCTCAGATGAGAATGAAATAAATAAATAATTAATAATGAAAATAAATAAATAATAATCATAAAAATTAAAAAAATTAATCAATTCGCTAATAAAACACACAAACCACCACCATTTCATCAGAATGTCTAACTTTAAAAAAAAAAATCGTCATTAATCGAATTATTAAATAACTCATCAATTAATTGATTAATCAAAAAACAAAAAATAGTTTTTGACAAAGTACTTGCTCACTGTGGTGCCCAAATTTCAGCTTCCTCGCTCGAAGGATGGCTGAGATATCGCCCGGAAAAAGAAACAACCGGAGTGAAAACCGAGTACTCCCTTTCAGCGTGCGTCATTGTCGAGCCCCCTTCGGTGCCCGGCAATGACGTCATGCAGCGCCTGGAGATGGCTTGGGAGAGGAGCGGTGCACAACAAATAAATAGATCGATATATCCAATCCTTTTAGTTTTAAAGTGTACTGGAATACGTTACTTGCATCCCCACTCGGGATCTTGCATGCTTTAATTATAACTAGGGCATGCCCGTACTATATATAAGCTAGGACGTGCCCGTACGTGGGTGCCCGTTCCTTGCCAAAAAAAAAAAAAAAAAAAAAATTTGTGTAGGGGTGTTTGTGTGTAAACATCCTAGGGCGTGCCCGTACGTGGGTGCAAAAAAACATGCGTGCAAACAACAACAACAAAAAAAAACTTTGAAACCACGTGGCAGTAACGACCACAGAACCCCCCCCTCTATTTACATGAATGGTTTGGTCCATTCGCAACGACCACAGAACCCCCCCCTCTATTTACATGCAATGGTTTGGTCCAAAGCGAACGGCTTCCGGAGTTTGGTAAAGCAATCGCCATCGCGTGCACAAACGCGCAGGAAAGCGAATGAATCGCAAATTCGTTTTTATTAGTTTTAAAACTTTATTAAAACATAGTTTAACGCCAACATAGTTTGCAAACGTGAAATAAATGAATACGCTCTCAAATGTGCCATCCGAGGCAGAGTGTGTCCGCCACGTTCGGCACACGCGATCGTTCGCTGCTCTCTGATTGGTTGAATCGTTTTTTGGACATAGCTCGGTAAGTAATTGTCCGATTAATATGAAACCTTGAAAAGGCACATCCTCGGGTCCCCAGCAATATACCTGGCAAGTTTCAAGTATATCGGACCGGTAGTTGTCGAGAAACAGCGGTCACAGACAAACAAACAAACGTACAGACGTACAGACAGACAGACAGAGATTACTGGAATTATAGATAGATGAGATGTGCGGAACAACGCTCAAGACAAACGTCTGAATGAAATTGATAATTAAATGCGTTTAAATTCGTGTGTGTGTGTGTGTGTGTGTGTGTGTGTGTGTGTGTGTTTTGTTGAACTGAGTACAGAGGGTGCATGCGGACCCCCAATTCTCTCCACATAGATATCTAATGTATGGAGTGGCACATCTCCTGGTGCAAATGAGTTCTTCGCTCGCAAAGCAAAAATTTAGGTTCGGCAATCGAGTGCACGCGTCCGTGTCTGCATTTTTTCAATTCATTTTCTGAGCAACCATTGGTCCGATTGATACGAAATTTTGCACCATCGGAGCGCCTCGTCCTGTCGATTTTTTTTTGTGATAATGATGACGTCATAGGTCACGAAGCACTGTCGCCATCTTGGAAAAACGTTGCACCTCCATATCTCCGAAACTGCTCCATGGAAAAATTGAAACATGGCTCCTTGTCAAGCACTCCACATGAGGAATAAGTTATGTTAATGATGATGTCATCGGTGCCTTCATTCTGACGTCGTAATTCGACAAGTACAAGGCTTGACAAGTACAAGTCAAATTCATCCGATCAGAATGAATTTTTTTTCTCTCTCTGCAACTGCTGGTCCAATGGACACTGAATTTTCACCACACGAGCGCCTCCTGGAGAATTTTTGAATGATAATTATGATGTCATTGGTCACATGGTACAGGCACCATCTTGGAAAAACCAAACAACGTTGTACCTCTCTAACTCCAAAACTGCTCCATGGAAAACATTGAAACATGGCTCATTTTAAAGAACTCCCCATTGGGAATAAGTGTTGGTTACGATAACGTAATTGGTGCATTCTTAATTTTAACGTCATAATTTGACAAATACAAAGCTCACTCCCATCAGTTTGAAATTTATTGAGTGTGATCGATGCAACAATTAAAGAAGAGAATGTAAATATGTGATGTCATCGGTCACGTGGTCTGGCAGCCATATTGGATCAAAGAAAAAAACCTTGAAAAACAGAATGGTTGGCTCGCACCAAGTTGATTGTGTGGGGAAAGTATTCTATGAATAACATCGAGTTAGTATAATGTGTTAACAGTACCAGCAGCAGTTATACCCACGCTTTTTGAAAAAAAAAACAGGGGTATATTGTAGTCCGTCTTTCTGTCCTTCTGTCATGCTATCTGCTCCGAAACGGGTGGTCAGAAATTCACCAAACTTGGTAGCTATGGGTGGGGTCAAAAACTGAAAAATGCAATTAGGGGCATATTTTAAAACTTTTTTAATGGAACGTTGTATGTGCAATCAACATTGGGGAACACGTTAAATATACAACGATCTTTTTGGGGTTTGACCTCTGGTACATGCCCCTGGGGTTGGGAGAATCAGGGTCACAGGGGTCAAAACGGGGAAATTTTTTAAACTCAAAATATGATATTGGTTTATTGTTGTGGAAATATGATATTGGGTTGGATTTGCGATTGCGCCATCAACTTCATTCCAGGTTTGTGTATATTAACATTTTTAGTGTTGGTTCAGAATTACGATACCACGTGATACTCATCGAAATCCTTGTGATAGCCATACAATACAAGATGGTGATGATGCCCCTGGGGTTGCCCCCTCCTCATCAAAGCGGTTATGAATTGTCTGTCATTCCTTGGATGCAGGTATCGTCCTATTAAAGAACCACCTTTGGAGGCCATTTCCCCCCGCAGATCAGGGGTTGGCCTATTTGGGGCACCTTGGTCCCCTTTTTGAAGCAATGTTTTATGGCCGGATGCCCTTCCTGCCGCCAACCTTGTTAGTCGCCTCTTGCGACACACACGGAATTACTAGTGAACTAGAACTCAATTTGTCGACCTCGGAAGGATGACAGGCTGAGTCAACCCCCCTCTCGCGTTAATTCAGCGATCGACCGGGATTCGAACCCATGATCCTAGGATCCCAATCCAGCACCCTAACCGCTAAGCCTACACCAGGCTTGTCATCCTATTAAAGAGAGAATAATAATAAATGAACATGTGAAACTGATTCATTCATATTAACCTATAAACGTAACAATGTGGCAATGATGTTCGCAGGCCGTCCGAAGCCTCAGATGGAGAGAAGAGCGGGGAGAGTTTGGTGAGCCATGGTCCACAGTACACCGGCCTGGCGAACCTGGGAAACACCTGTTTCCTCAACAGCGTCCTGCAGGTGGGACTCCACCCTTTGACGGTAGCGGACTGTTTTTTTAATGGCCATGAGCAAGAAATCGATCAGAATGACCTCGTTGATATTTTTTATTCCAGGTGCTATTTCATTGTGCCTTTCTAAATTCTGATCTGAGAGAGATTGTTGAACTCTCGAGGAAGAACAGAGAAATCATTCTGAACAAAGTACCGTTGCACGACAAGGTATGTATTGGCCACCCAGATGTGTTTTTGTTTTTCTTGCTTCCTCCTGACAATATGTTTTAACCACCTGGAAATGAATCACAATTCCTATTTCCATTGGACGTTTCTTCATTGAAAGGATGGTTCGATGTGAAAACCTTGCTCGTTTTATCTTATTTGAATTGTCAAGTTTCTCCATGATCTTGATTTCATATCTGTACCATCTTCACTGTAATCTATGTTGTTCTTCCCTGCGTATTTCTCTATTTTGCAGCAAACTGCAGCACACCAGCTGGACTTTGTACAAAGTCTCGGAGATGTGCTGCAACACATGGCCAATCCACGGATCTTGGAAAGCTCTCCTGGAAAGAACCAAACCGGCAGCTATGGTGCAACCTCTGTGGGGGATCTAACCACTCTTTCATCCTTCATACAGAGACAGGAAAATTCTCAACATGCTGCCCGTACGACATCCCATGGAGACACTTTGCATGACGAATATATTGCCAGGATTTTTCAGGAAGAGGAGCTTCTTCAATATTTTCACGATCACTTGGTCTTTCTGGATGAAAGCGAGAGTGAAGAAAATGATTCTTTACAAGACGACTCTTGTTCTTCCACATCGACGTCGGATTGTTACCTCGGATTATGCAAACTTATTGGTGCACTCAGGTGAGATCATTGGGAGATGATGGTGTCCATTGAAATTCAAGTCAGGTTTTTGTCATTGTTGGTTGGATGTAGGACTTTGATTCAAGCTAAATGCATGTCTTTGCATTATCGAAGTTTGCTATCTAATCTTAATTTGGTTTAATAGCTTTAAACTTTCAATAAAATGAAATCGTTAAAGATATGAATAACTTATTAAATAGTTAGTTAATAGTTAAATAAACGAATAAATAATCTTTATATAATGGAGCAAGTGTTTGTATGTATATATGTATGTACGTATGTTTGTATGTATGTCTGCACTTGACCCATTTGTTGATGGCTGATGGGGGGTTGTGATGGGATGGGGAAGGAGGGTAAGGTGGTCACGAGTATTGTTAGCTGGGGTGACAGTTGAAGGGGGCTTGTGGGGGGAAGTGGAGTGGGGAAAAGGGGTGTGGGCTTCACCCATTGGTTGGACAGCAGACCTGACTCCACCCACAAATGTAACCTGAAATACTAAACCTAAAGTACCCAACAGACCCAAAAGACCCGCTCCCCTTTTCCCCCCTGAGGACTCAAAATACCAAAAAGACCCCAATAACTCAAAATACCCCAAGGACCCTAAAGACCCAAAATACCCCAAAGACTGAAAAGACCAAAAACACCCCAAAGACACAAAAGACCCCGAAGACCTAAAATACCCCAAAGACTGAAAAGACGACCCAAAAGGTCCCGAAGACCCCAAAGCTGAAAAGACCTCAAAGACTAAAAAGACCATGAAGACCCAAAATACCCTCAAAACCTAAAAGACCCCAAAGACTGAAAAGACCCAGAACACCCCAAAGACTGAAAAGACCCAAAATACCCTGAAGACACAAAAGACCCTCAAAGGGGAACCCAATTTTTATTTCTTCTGAAAACCATTGATGATCAATCAGTCTAATTTGAAGGGGATTTTATTTTATTTCTGAATCACAAAGTGAAGGGGAGGGTGGGGGATGGAGGTTTGGGGTTGTCCTGGGTATTGTTAGCTGGGGTGACGGTTGATGGGGGATTTTGAGGAGATGGTGGAGGGGAGGTTTGCGGGGGAGGTGTGGGGATGTCGTGGGTCTTGCTGGCTCAGGTGACTGTTGAAGGGGGATTTTGAGGAGATTGTGGAGGGGAGGAAAGAGAGTGGTGTCGGGTGTCGTGGGTATTGTTAGCTAGGGTGACGGTTGAAGGGGGTTTTTGAGCAGATGGTGGAGGGGAGGTTGGCGGGGGAGGTGTGGGGTGTCGTGGGTATTGTTAGCTAGGGTGACAGTTGAAGGGGGATTTTGAGGCTGGTGGAGGGGAGGTTGGTGGGGGAGGTTGGTGGGGGAGGTGTGGGGGCGTCGTGGGTGTTGTTAGCTCGGGTGATGGTTGAAGGGGATTTTGAGGAGATGGTGGGGGGGGGGGGGGGGGGAGGTGTGGGGTGTCGTGGGTATTGTTAGCTCGTGTGATGGTTGAAGGGGATTTGGAGGGGAGGTTGGTGGGGGGAGGTGTGGGGTGTCGTGGGTTTTGTTGGCTCGGGTGACGGTTGAAGGGGGATTTTGAGGAGATGGTGGAGAGGAGGTTGGCGGGGGAGGTGTGGGGTTGTCGTGGGTATTGTTAGCTGAGGTGACGGTTGAAGAGGGATTTTGAGGGGAGGGTGGGGGAAGGGGGTGTGGGGTTGTCATGGGTATTGTTGGCTCGGGTGACGGTTGAAGAGGGATTTTGAGGAGAATTTGGAAGGGGGATGAGGAGAGAAGAGAAGAGGTGAGTGTGGTTTGGTCGTGGGTGTTGTTAGCTCGGTTGATGTTTGTTTGTTTTTCTGGAAAATTGAGATGCCTCAAAAACCAAGGCCACCGAAGTTGACCAGAGATCCAGCAATATTACCAAAGGAAATAATCAAGAAATCCAAGTCGAATCAGTTGTGTCAGCAGAAAATATCCTCCAATAAGAGATGGCAGAAAATGTGTTGTTCGCTTGGAACAAGAACGCCCATCGGGTCGCCTGTAGGGCGGGCCGGGTACTCTGCGAGTAATAGTAATTATAATAATTAATAGTAATAATAGTAATATAGTTGTTAATAGTTATTTAAATAGTTGGCTTTGGTTTGGTTTGGTTTTGGTTTGATAGCGTATTGTTTATATTTGGCTTAGTTTGTCTTAAGTTTGTAATTTGTTTAATGTTTGTTTGGTTGGAATTTATCGAATGTTGTTTTGATATTATTAATTATCTGAGGTTTGCTATGCATTTGCATTCTTGTCACGTCATTGTTATTGTCATGTTTAATTATTTATTAATGCATTATCTTTGATTCGATGGCATAAAGTGTGGTTTAGAGTATGAAACGAATTATTCCGACTTCTCCCCATGTGTCGATGCTGACGAGTGTTGAATTGTGCACATTCACAGGAAATTGAATCCGATGTACAAGGCAATGGTACAACAGGACCCCCTGGAGGTGCTCCAGTTTGTGTTGCATCAGGTGAAAGAAGTGAGTCACCTTGTTCAAGTTGCTGATGCCATCTCAGCAGATGAGAAGGAGCAATCTGAATTGCTCGCGAGAGATGGACAAGAAAACGTCAATGGTGACTCTGATACGCTTGAGCAAGGCCCGGTTAAAAAGCATACAAAAAGCCAGTTTAGGAAATTCACTTCGAAAGTTGCTCGAAGATTCCGGAAGTTGTGCTGCTTGTCGTCGCACAGTGCGGCACAGGAATGCGAGTCCAAAAAGGAGGCTCTCAAAGCAGGAACGGATGATTCTGAAACCCACACAGAGGAACGAAAAATTACAGAAGGATTCAAGACAAGAAGGGAGCACCAGACCTCCAGGAAAAATAGTGAGCGAACCAGGATAGCTGAAAAGAATGGATATAATGGATGTAATGGATGATAATACACTAAACTATGATGAAAATTGTGCTGTACCACTCCGAAAAAGTTATGCAGTTTCCTCTTTTTCTTTTTCTCATGATGTTAATTGAAATTTCTCTTTTTCATCACCGGCTGAAGGTCAAAATATGTTTTTGGGACAAATGCAGACAACCACCTGTTGCTTAAGATGTGGGAATGTCACATCACAGGACGAAGACATTCTCGAACTTGGACTTTGTTTTCATCCCGGTTGGTTGGTTTTTTTTTTCTCATTGAAAACCTATGTGTTTGTTTCTGGGGATTCCTGTTTTCTTGATGCTTTTCTCAACGGTTTTCGAATGAGTAATAATCAAACTGTTCGTGATAGCATCTCTTTTCTTCTCTCTCTGAACGCTTGCAGACATGTGTAAAAATAACGATTCCGAGGCAGTCCCTCTTCAGTATTTGTTGAACTTTTGGGCTTGTCAGGAACAGCTTGGTGGAGAGAACATGCGTGTGTGTTCATCATGCAAGGTAAAGGCCATGGCAAGTCGTTCATCATCGATCTCCACACCTCCTTCAATGTTAGCGCTACACCTCAAGCGCTTCAAAATGGACAGGTAAACCAGCAATCGCTTCACTCACCACCAAACTACTGTCATATTCAGTCTGTTTATGCTCATCCTTCGTTAATAATGAGACCAGGGATGCTTACAAGCGATTTCAATCAGAATATGGAGGATATTGAGCTCACTTTATTTTGTGTCACGAGCTGCAACACTCCCACACCGACAGTTAATCGTCAGTCATTTCCATTGGCCATTGCTTGTTATTATGGGAGAGCGTAGGGAGACTCGGCAACATAATAGACTTGTGATGGAGAGGTATTTGATGGTGTGTGCAGGCTGTCTTGTATCGAACAATATTAATTGCACTTTGTTTCGAGTTTTGTTGCAGGTGTTCCCTAAGAAGGACCTTCAACGCAGGAGGTAGGTGGGGGGGGAAGGGGAGTTGTCATGGGTTGTCATGGCCAACCTCCCCTCCACCATCTCCTCAAAAACCCCCTTCAACCATCACCCTAGCTAACAATACCCACGACACCCGACACCACTCTCTTTCCTCCTCTCCACCATCTCCTCAAAATCCCCCTTCAACTCAAAATCCCCCTTACGACGACGACATAAGGCACATCAAGCCTGCACAATGGTTGCCAACCTATGGTTGTTTGTCCGTCCTCTATCCTTTGTTAATGTTAAGCATCAAAGGAGGAAGTAGCAAGTACCATTTTTAATCTCCTGATATTTGTTGAGTTGTTGATGTTTCTCCTAACATCCTACCCTTCATGTATTTGCACAGGAAAGGTAAAGCATCGAAGTTGTTGGTCGCCATGTCCTTTCCCGAGCACCTCTCATTCAGAAAAGATGGTGTTCCCCCGAGTGCATCGCTGATGACGTGGATCCCCAGTACACACTCTGTGCTGTCATTGAACACGAGGGTCGTGACCTCAACTGTGGACATTACACGATATACATCAACACTGAGACGACTACAATGGCAGCCCATCGGAAAGAATGTCATGGACGCGACAGTGGAGTCAAATGGGTCCATTTCAGTGATGAACATGTCACAGTCATGACAGATGACGACATGCAAAATATTCTTTCTCCATCAGGTGTGCACAATAAGACACCATACCTGCTATTCTACAAGCGCAACTCTTGAGGTGAAATGTTTTCCACGGGTCGATTGTCACTGAATACTGCAGACTCTCAGGGGGAGTTCGTGTCCATCGCAAATGTACGAAGTCTCCCATGATTTTATTGTTGTACATATCAAGGCCTTTCAAAAAAGTTTGGGTGACAGGCCCAAATCTGTATACGTTTTGCTACAGACCCCCCACGAACATTTTTGCTGACCCCCCCCCCCCCACGAAGATTTTTGCTTACCCCCCCCCCCCCCACGAAGATTTTTGCTTGCCCCCACTAAGTATACATGAGAAAATCTAATTTTCTCAATGACTCAGCCAATACACATCCAAACTTAACAAACATGGTATCTACACCCACGTGTTCAGGGCCAAGGATCATGATTAATCTATTTTAATTTAGATTGGGTAAGAAACTGTATCAATAATATGTTAATTATGCCAATTAGAAGCCATCATTATTGAAGAATCTCATTTTATTGTTAAAATGTTAAGGTAACAAAACAACATTGATATTAAACATGTAAATGAGTTGTTGAGTGTGTGGAGTGTTGAAAAACCACTTTTCGCACTTGTGTTGGTACAGGAAACCACTTTTGCACTTGTATTAGTGTGGAAAAACCACTTTTCGCACTTGTGTTAGTGTTGAAAAACCACTTTTTGCACTTGTATTGGTGTGGAAAAAACACTTTTCGCACTTGTGTTGGTGCAGGAAACCACTTTTGCACTTGTATTAGTGTGGAAAAAACACTTTTCGCACTTGTGTTAGTGTTGAAAAACCACTTTTCGCACTTGTGTTGGTGCAGGAAACCACTTTTGCACTTGTATTAGTGTGGAAAAAACACTTTTTGCACTTGTGATCGTGTTGAAAAACCACTTTTCGCACTTGTGTTGGTGCAGGAAACCACTTTTGCACTTGTGTTAGTGTTGAAAAACCACTTTTCGCACTTGTGTTAGTGTTGAAAAACCACTTCGCACTTGTGTTGGTGCAGGAAACCACTTTTGCACTTGTATTAGTGTGGAAAAACCACTTTTCGCACTTGTGTTAGTGTTGAAAAACCACTTTTCGCACTTGTGTTGGTGCAGGAAACCACTTTTGCACTTGTATTAGTGTGGAAAAACCACTTTTTGCCCTTGTGTTCGTGTTGAAAAACCACTTTTCGCACTTGTGTTAGTGTTGAAAAACCACTTTTCGCACTTGTGTTAATGTTGAAAAACCACTTTTGCACTTGTATTAGTGTGGAAAAACCACTTTTCTCACTTGTGTTAGTGTTGAAAAACCACTTTTTGCACTTGTATTAGTGTGGAAAAAACACTTTTTGCACATGTGTTGGTGCAGGAGACCACTTTTGCACTTGTATTAGTGTGGAAAAAACACTTTTCGCACTTGTGTTAGTGTTGAAAAACCACTTTTCGCACTTTTGTTAGTGTTGAAAAACCACTTTTCGCACATGTGTTAGTGTTGAAACACCACTTTTCGCATTTGTGTTAGTGTTGAAACACCACTTTTCGCACTTGTGTTAGTGTTGAAAAACCACTTTTCGCACTTGTGTTGGTGCAGGAAACCACTTTTGCACTTGTATTATTGTGGAAAAACCACTTTTCGCACTTGTGTTAGTGTTGAAAAATCACTTTTCGCACTTGTATTCGTGTGGAAAAAACACTTTTGCACTTGTGTTAGTGTTGAAAAACCACGTTTCGCACTTGTGTTGGTGCAGGAAACCACTTTTGCACTTGTATTAGTGTTGAAAAACCACTTTTCGCACTTGTGTTAGTGTTGAAAAACCACTTTTCGCACTTGTGTTGGTGCAGGAAACCACTTTTGCATTTGTATTAGTGTGGAAAAACCACTTTTCGCACTTGTGTTAGTGTTGAAAAACCACTTTTCGCACTTGTGTTAGTGATGAAAAACCACTTTTCACACTTGTGTTGGTGCAGGAAACCACTTTTGCACTTGTATTAGTGTGGAAAAACCACTTTTCGCACTTGTGTTAGTGTTGAAAAAACCACTTTTCGCACTTCTGTTAGTGTTGAAAAACCACTTTTCGCACTTGTGTTAGTGATGAAAAACCAATTTTCGCACTTGTGTTGGTGCAGGAAACCACTTTTGCACTTGTATTAGTGTGGAAAAACCACTTTTCGCACTTTTGTTAGTGTTGAAAAACCACTTTTCGCACTTATGTTAGTGTTGAAAAACCACCTTTCGCACTTGTGTTGGTGCAGGAAACCTCTTTTGCACTTGTATTAGTGTGGGAAACACACTTTTTGCACTTGTGATAGTGTTGAAAAACCACTTTTCGCACTTGTGTTAGTGTTGAAAAACCACTTTTCACACTTGTGTTAGTGTTGAAAAACCACTTTTCGCAGTTGTGTTAGTGTTGAAAAACCACTTTTCGCACTTGTGTTGGTGCAGGAAACCCACTTTTGCACTTGTATTAGCGTGGAAAACACACTTTTTGCACTTGTGATAGTGTTGAAAAACAACTTTTCGCACTTGTGTTAGTGTTGAAAAACCACTTTTCGCACTTGTGTTCGTGTTGAAAAACCACTTTTCGCACTTGTGTTAGTGTTGAAAAACCACTTTTCGCACTTGTGTTGGTGCAGGAAACCACTTTTGCACTTGTATTAGTGTGGAAAAAACACTTTTTGCACTTGTGATAGTGTTGAAAAACCACTTTTCGCACTTTTGTTAGTGTTGAAAAACCACTTTTTGCACTTTTGTTAGTGTTGAAAAACCACTTTTCGCACTTGTGTTGGTGCAGGAAACCACTTTTGCACTTGTATTAGTGTGGAAAAAACTACTTTTCGCACTTGTGATAGTGTTGAAAAACCACTTTTTGCACTTTTGTTAGTGTTGAAAAACCACTTTTCGCACTTGTGTTGGTGCAGGAAACCACTTTTGCACTTGTATTAGTGTGGAAAAAACTACTTTTCGCACTTGTGTTAGTGTTGAAAAACCACTTTTCACACTTGTGTTAGTGTTGAAAAACCACTTTTCGCACTTGTGTTGGTGCAGGAAACCACTTTTGCACTTGTATTAGTGTGGAAAAACCACTTTTCGCACTTGTGTTAGTGTGGAAAAACCACTTTTCGCACTTGTGTTAGTGTTGAAAAACCACCTTTCGCACTTGTGTTGGTGCAGGAAACCACTTTTGCACTTGTATTAGCGTGGAAAACACACTTTTTGCACTTGTGATAGTGTTGAAAAACAACTTTTCGCACTTGTGTTAGTGTTGAAAAACCACTTTTCGCACTTGTGTTCGTGTTGAAAAACCACTTTTCGCACTTGTGTTAGTGTTGAAAAACCACTTTTCGCACTTGTGTTGGTGCAGGAAACCACTTTTGCACTTGTATTAGTGTGGAAAAAACACTTTTTGCACTTGTGATAGTGTTGAAAAACCACTTTTCGCACTTTTGTTAGTGTTGAAAAACCACTTTTCGCACTTGTGTTAGTGTTGAAAAACCACTTTTCACACTTGTGTTAGTGTTGAAAAACCACTTTTCGCACTTGTGTTGGTGCAGGAAACCACTTTTGCACTTGTATTAGTGTGGAAAAAACACTTTTCGCACTTGTGTTAGTGTTGAAAAACCACTTTTCGCACTTGTGTTAGTGTTGAAAAACCACTTTTCGCACTTGTGTTAGTGTTGAAAAACCACTTTTCGCACTTGTGTTGGTGCAGGAAACCACTTTTGCACTTGTATTAGTGTGGAAAAAACACTTTTCGCACTTGTGTTGGTGTTGAAAAACCACTTTTCGCACTTGTGTTAGTGTTGAAAAACCACTTTTCGCACTTGTGTTGGTGCAGGAAACCACTTTTGCACTTGTATTAGTGTGGAAAAAACACTTTTCGCACTTGTGTTAGTGTTGAAAAACCACTTTTCGCACTTGTGTTAGTGTTGAAAAACCACTTTTCGCACTTGTGTTAATGTTGAAAAACCACTTTTCGCACTTGTGTTGGTGCAGGAAACCACTTTTGCACTTGTATTAGTGTGGAAAACCACTTTTCGCACTTGTGTTAGTGTTGAAAAACCACTTTTCGCACTTATGTTAGTGTTGAAAAACCACCTTTCGCACTTGTGTTGGTGCAGGAAACCACTTTTGCACTTGTATTAGTGTGGAAAACACACTTTTTGCACTTGTGATAGTGTTGAAAAACCACTTTTCGCACTTGTGTTAGTGTTGAAAAACCACTTTTCGCACTTGTGTTAGTGTTAAAAAACCACTTTTCGCACTTGTGTTAGTGTTGAAAAACCACTTTTCGCATTTGTGTTGGTGCAGGAAACCACTTTTGCACTTGTATTAGTGTGGAAAAAACACGTTTTGCACTTGTGATAGTGTTGAAAAACCACTTTTCGCACTTTTGTTAGTGTTGAAAAACCACTTTTCGCACTTGTGTTGGTGCAGGAAACCACTTTTGCACTTGTATTAGTGTGGAAAAAACGACTTTTCGCACTTGTGTTAGTGTTGAAAAACCACTTTTCACACTTGTGTTAGTGTTGAAAAACCACTTTTCGCACTTGTGTTAGTGTTGAAAAACCACTTTTCGCACTTGTGTTGGTGCAGGAAACCACTTTTGCACTTGTATTAGTGTGGAAAAAACACTTTTCGCACTTGTGTTGGTGTTGAAAAACCACTTTTCGCACTTGTGTTGGTGCAGGAAACCACTTTTGCACTTGTATTAGTGTGGAAAAAACACTTTTCGCACTTGTGTTAGTGTTGAAAAACCACTTTTCGCACTTGTGTTAGTGTTGAAAAACCACTTTTCGCACTTGTGTTGGTGCAGGAAACCACTTTTGCACTTGTATTAGTGTGGAAAAAACACTTTTTGCACTTGTGATAGTGTTGAAAAACCACTTTTCGCACTTGTGTTAATGTTGAAAAACCACTTTTCGCACTTGTGTTGGTGCAGGAAACCACTTTCGCACTTGTATTAGTGTGGAAAAACCACTTTTCGCACTTGTGTTAGTGTTGAAAAACCACTTTTCGCACTTGTATTAGTGTGGAAAAAACACTTTTCCCACTTGTGTTGGTGCAGGAAACCACTTTTGCACTTGTATTAGTGTGGAAAAACCACTTTTCGCACTTGTGTTAGTGTTGAAAAACCACTTTTCGCACTTATGTTAGTGTTGAAAAACCACTTTTCGCACTTGTGTTGGTGCAGGAAACCACTTTTGCACTTGTATTAGTGTGGAAAAAACACTTTTTGCACTTGTGATAGTGTTGAAAAACCACTTTTCACACATTTGTTAGTGTTGAAAAACCACTTTTCGCACTTGTGTTGGTGCAGGAAACCACTTTTGCACTTGTATTAGTGTGGAAAAAACCACTTTTCGCACTTGTGTTAGTGTTGAAAAACCACTTTTCGCACTTGTGTTAGTGTTGAAAAACCACCTTTCGCACTTGTGTTGGTGCAGGAAACCACTTTTGCACTTGTATTAGTGTGGAAAAAACACTTTTCGCACTTGTGTTGGTGCAGGAAACCACTTTTGCACTTGTATTAGTGTGGAAAAACCACTTTTCGCACTTGTGTTAGTGTTGAAAAACCACTTTTCGCACTTGTGTTGGTGCAGGAAACCACTTTTGCACTTGTATTAGTGTGGAAAATACACTTTTTGCACTTGTGATAGTGTTGAAAAACCACTTTTCGCACTTGTGTTAATGTTGAAAAACCACTTTTCGCACTTGTGTTGGTGCAGGAAACCACTTTTGCACTTGTATTAGTGTGGAAAAACCACTTTTCGCACTTGTGTTAGTGTGGAAAAACCACTTTTTGCACTTGTGTTAGTGTTGAAAAACCACTTTTCGCACTTGTGTTAGTGTTGAAAAACCACCTTTCGCACTTGTGTTGGTGCAGGAAACCACTTTTGCACTTGTATTAGCGTGGAAAACACACTTTTTGCACTTGTGATAGTGTTGAAAAACAACTTTTCGCACTTGTGTTAGTGTTGAAAAACCACTTTTCGCACTTGTGTTAGTGTTGAAAAACCACTTTTCGCACTTGTGTTTGTGTTGAAAAACCACTTTTCGCACTTGTGTTGGTGCAGGAAACCACTTTTGCACTTGTATTAGTGTGGAAAAAACACTTTTTGCACTTGTGATAGTGTTGAAAAACCACTTTTCGCACTTTTGTTAGTGTTGAAAAACCACTTTTCGCACTTGTGTTAGTGTTGAAAAACCACTTTTCACACTTGTGTTAGTGTTGAAAAACCACTTTTCGCACTTGTGTTGGTGCAGGAAACCACTTTTGCACTTGTATTAGTGTGGAAAAAACACTTTTCGCACTTGTGTTAGTGTTGAAAAACCACTTTTCGCACTTGTGTTAGTGTTGAAAAACCACTTTTCGCACTTGTGTTAGTGTTGAAAAACCACTTTTCGCACTTGTGTTGGTGCAGGAAACCACTTTTGCACTTGTATTAGTGTGGAAAAAACACTTTTTGCACTTGTGATAGTGTTGAAAAACCACTTTTCGCACTTGTGTTAATGTTGAAAAACCACTTTTCGCACTTGTGTTGGTGCAGGAAACCACTTTTGCACTTGTATTAGTGTGGAAAAACCACTTTTCGCACTTGTGTTAGTGTTGAAAAACCACTTTTCGCACTTGTATTAGTGTGGAAAAACACTTTTCGCACTTGTGTTGGTGCAGGAAACCACTTTTGCACTTGTATTAGTGTGGAAAAACCACTTTTCGCACTTGTGTTAGTGTTGAAAAACCACTTTTCGCACTTATGTTAGTGTTGAAAAACCACCTTTCGCACTTGTGTTGGTGCAGGAAACCACTTTTGCACTTGTATTAGTGTGGAAAAACCACTTTTCGCACTTGTGTTAGTGTTGAAAAACCACTTTTCGCACTTATGTTAGTGTTGAAAAACCACCTTTCGCACTTGTGTTGGTGCAGGAAACCACTTTTGCACTTGTATTAGTGTGGAAAACACACTTTTTGCACTTGTGATAGTGTTGAAAAACCACTTTTCGCACTTGTGTTAGTGTTGAAAAACCACTTTTCGCACTTGTGTTAGTGTTGAAAAACCACTTTTCGCACTTGTGTTAGTGTTGAAAAACCACTTTTCGCATTTGTGTTGGTGCAGGAAACCACTTTTGCACTTGTATTAGTGTGGAAAAAAACACGTTTTGCACTTGTGATAGTGTTGAAAAACCACTTTTCGCACTTTTGTTCGTGTTGAAAAACCACTTTTCGCACTTGTGTTGGTGCAGGAAACCACTTTTGCACTTGTATTAGTGTGGAAAAAACTACTTTTCGCACTTGTGTTAGTGTTGAAAAACCACTTTTCACACTTGTGTTAGTGTTGAAAAACCACTTTTCGCACTTGTGTTAGTGTTGAAAAACCACTTTTCGCACTTGTGTTGGTGCAGGAAACCACTTTTGCACTTGTATTAGTGTGGAAAAAACACTTTTCGCACTTGTGTTGATGTTGAAAAACCACTTTTCGCACTTGTGTTAGTGTTGAAAAACCACTTTTCGCACTTGTGTTGGTGCAGGAAACCACTTTTGCACTTGTATTAGTGTGGAAAAAACACTTTTTGCACTTGTGATAGTGTTGAAAAACCACTTTTCGCACTTGTGTTAATGTGGAAAAACCACCTTTCGCACTTGTGTTGGTGCAGGAAACCACTTTTGCACTTGTATTAGTGTGGAAAAAACACTTTTCGCACTTGTGTTGGTGCAGGAAACCACTTTTGCACTTGTATTAGTGTGGAAAAACCACTTTTCGCACTTGTGTTAGTGTTGAAAAACCACTTTTCGCACTTGTGTTGGTGCAGGAAACCACTTTTGCACTTGTATTAGTGTGGAAAAAACACTTTTTGCACTTGTGATAGTGTTGAAAAACCACTTTTCGCACTTGTGTTAGTGTTGAAAAACCACTTTTCGCACTTGTGTTGGTGCAGGAAACCACTTTTGCACTTGTATTAGCGTGGAAAACACACTTTTTGCACTTGTGATAGTGTTGAAAAACAACTTTTCGCACTTGTGTTAGTGTTGAAAATCCACTTTTCGCACTTGTGTTAGTGTTGAAAAACCACTTTTCGCACTTGTGTTTGTGTTGAAAAACCACTTTTTGCACTTGTGTTGGTGCAGGAAACCACTTTTGCACTTGTATTAGTGTGGAAAAAACACTTTTTGCACTTGTGATAGTGTTGAAAAACCACTTTTCGCACTTTTGTTAGTGTTGAAAAACCACTTTTCGCACTTGTGTTAGTGTTGAAAAACCACTTTTCACACTTGTGTTAGTGTTGAAAAACCACTTTTCGCACTTGTGTTGGTGCAGGAAACCACTTTTGCACTTGTATTAGTGTGGAAAAAACACTTTTCGCACTTGTGTTAGTGTTGAAAAACCACTTTTCGCACTTGTGTTAGTGTTGAAAAACCACTTTTCGCACTTGTGTTAGTGTTGAAAAACCACTTTTCGCACTTGTGTTGGTGCAGGAAACCACTTTTGCACTTGTATTAGTGTGGAAAAAACACTTTTCGCACTTGTGTTAGTGTTGAAAAACCACTTTTCGCACTTGTGTTAGTGTTGAAAAACCACTTTTCGCACTTGTGTTGGTGCAGGAAACCACTTTTGCACTTGTATTAGTGTGGAAAAAACACTTTTTGCACTTGTGATAATGTTGAAAAACCACATTTCGCACTTGTGTTAATGTTGAAAAACCACTTTTCGCACTTGTGTTGGTGCAGGAAACCACTTTTGCACTTGTATTAGTGTGGAAAAACCACTTTTCGCACTTGTATTAGTGTGGAAAAACACTTTTCGCACTTGTGTTGGTGCAGGAAACCACTTTTGCACTTGTATTAGTGTGGAAAAAACCACTTTTCGCACTTGTGTTAGTGTTGAAAAACCACTTTTCGCACTTATGTTAGTGTTGAAAAACCACCTTTCGCACTTGTGTTGGTGCAGGAAACCACTTTTGCACTTGTATTAGTGTGGAAAAACCACTTTTCGCACTTGTGTTAGTGTTGAAAAACCACTTTTCGCACTTATGTTGGTGTTGAAAAACCACCTTTCGCACTTGTGTTGGTGCAGGAAACCACTTTTGCACTTGTATTAGTGTGGAAAACACACTTTTTGCACTTGTGATAGTGTTGAAAAACCACTTTTCGCACTTGTGTTAGTGTTGAAAAACCACTTTTCGCACTTGTGATAGTGTTGAAAAACCACTTTTCGCACTTGTGTTAATGTTGAAAAACCACTTTTCGCACTTGTGTTGGTGCAGGAAACCACTTTTGCACTTGTATTAGTGTGGAAAAACCACTTTTCGCACTTGTGTTAGTGTGGAAAAACCACTTTTTGCACTTGTGTTAGTGTTGAAAAACCACCTTTCGCACTTGTGTTGGTGCAGGAAACCACTTTTGCACTTGTATTAGCGTGGAAAACACACTTTTTGCACTTGTGATAGTGTTGAAAAACCACTTTTCGCACTTGTGTTAGTGTTGAAAAACCACTTTTCGCACTTGTGTTAGTGTTGAAAAACCACTTTTCGCACTTGTGTTGGTGCAGGAAACCACTTTTGCACTTGTATTAGTGTGGAAAAAACACTTTTTGCACTTGTGATAGTGTTGAAAAACCACTTTTCGCACTTTTGTTAGTGTTGAAAAACCACTTTTCGCACTTGTGTTAGTGTTGAAAAACCACTTTTCACACTTGTGTTAGTGTTGAAAAACCACTTTTCGCACTTGTGTTGGTGCAGGAAACCACTTTTGCACTTGTATTAGTGTGGAAAAAACACTTTTCGCACTTGTGTTAGTGTTGAAAAACCACTTTTCGCACTTGTGTTAGTGTTGAAAAACCATTTTTCGCACTTGTGTTAGTGTTGAAAAACCACTTTTCGCACTTGTGTTGGTGCAGGAAACCACTTTTGCACTTGTATTAGTGTGGAAAAAACACTTTTCGCACTTGTGTTGGTGTTGAAAAACCACTTTTCGCACTTGTGTTAGTGTTGAAAAACCACTTTTCGCACTTGTGTTGGTGCAGGAAACCACTTTTGCACTTGTATTAGTGTGGAAAAAACACTTTTCGCACTTGTGTTAGTGTTGAAAAACCACTTTTCGCACTTGTGTTAGTGTTGAAAAACCACTTTTCGCACTTGTGTTGGTGCAGGAAACCACTTTTGCACTTGTATTAGTGTGGAAAAAACACTTTTTGCACTTGTGATAGTGTTGAAAAACCACTTTTCGCACTTGTGTTAATGTTGAAAAACCACTTTTCGCACTTGTGTTGGTGCAGGAAACCACTTTTGCACTTGTATTAGTGTGGAAAAACCACTTTTCGCACTTGTGTTAGTGTTGAAAAACCACTTTTCGCACTTGTATTAGTGTGGAAAAACACTTTTCGCACTTGTGTTGGTGCAGGAAACCACTTTTGCACTTGTATTAGTGTGGAAAAACCACTTTTCGCACTTGTGTTAGTGTTGAAAAACCACTTTTCGCACTTATGTTAGTGTTGAAAAACCACCTTTCGCACTTGTGTTGGTGCAGGAAACCACTTTTGCACTTGTATTAGTGTGGAAAACACACTTTTTGCACTTGTGATAGTGTTGAAAACCACTTTTCGCACTTGTGTTAGTGTTGAAAAACCACTTTTCGCACTTGTGTTAGTGTTGAAAAACCACTTTTCGCACTTGTGTTAGTGTTGAAAAACCACTTTTCGCACTTGTGTTGGTGCAGGAAACCACTTTTGCACTTGTATTAGTGTGGAAAAAACACGTTTTGCACTTGTGATAGTGTTGAAAAACCACTTTTCGCACTTTTGTTAGTGTTGAAAAACCACTTTTCGCACTTGTGTTGGTGCAGGAAACCACTTTTGCACTTGTATTAGTGTGGAAAAAAACTACTTTTCGCACTTGTGTTAGTGTTGAAAAACCACTTTTCACACTTGTGTTAGTGTTGAAAAACCACTTTTCGCACTTGTGTTAGTGTTGAAAAACCACTTTTCGCACTTGTGTTGGTGCAGGAAACCACTTTTGCACTTGTATTAGTGTGGAAAAAACACTTTTCGCACTTGTGTTGGTGCTGAAAAACCACTTTTCGCACTTGTGTTTGTGTTGAAAAACCACTTTTCGCACTTGTGTTGGTGCAGGAAACCACTTTTGCACTTGTATTAGTGTGGAAAAAACACTTTTTGCACTTGTGATAGTGTTGAAAAACCACTTTTCACACTTTTGTTAGTGTTGAAAAACCACTTTTCGCACTTGTGTTGGTGCAGGAAACCACTTTTGCACTTGTATTAGTGTGGAAAAAACACTTTTTGCACTTGTGATAGTGTTGAAAAACCACTTTTCACACATTTGTTAGTGTTGAAAAACCACTTTTAGCACTTGTGTTGGTGCAGGAAACCACTTTTGCACTTGTATTAGTGTGGAAAAAACCACTTTTCGCACTTGTGTTAGTGTTGAAAAACCACTTTTCGCACTTGTGTTAGTGTTGAAAAACCACCTTTCGCACTTGTGTTGGTGCAGGAAACCACTTTTGCACTTGTATTAGTGTGGAAAAAACACTTTTCGCACTTGTGTTAGTGTTGAAAAACCACTTTTCACACTTGTGTTAGTGTTGAAAAACCACTTTTCGCACTTGTGTTGGTGCAGGAAACCACTTTTGCACTTGTATTAGTGTGGAAAAAACACTTTTTGCACTTGTGATAGTGTTGAAAAACCACTTTTCGCACTTGTGTTGGTGTTGAAAAACCACTTTTCGCACTTGTGTTTGTGTTGAAAAACCACTTTTCGCACTTGTGTTGGTGCAGGAAACCACTTTTGCACTTGTATTAGTGTGGAAAAAACACTTTTTGCACTTGTGTTAGTGTTGAAAAACCACTTTTCGCACTTGTGTTAGTGTTGAAAAACCACTTTTCGCACGTGTGTTGGTGCAGGAAACCACTTTTGCACTTGTATTAGTGTGGAAAAAACACTTTTTGCACTTGTGATAGTGTTGAAAAACCACTTTTCGCACTTGTGTTAATGTTGAAAAACCACTTTTCGCACTTGTGTTGGTGCAGGAAACCACTTTTGCACTTGTATTAGTGTGGAAAAACCACTTTTCGCACTTGTGTTAGTGTTGAAAAACCACTTTTCGCACTTGTATTAGTGTGGAAAAAACACTTTTCGCACTTGTGTTGGTGCAGGAAACCACTTTTGCACTTGTATTAGTGTGGAAAAACCACTTTTTGCACTTGTGTTAGTGTTGAAAAACCACTTTTCGCACTTATGTTAGTGTTGAAAAAACACTTTTCGCACCTGTGTTGGTGCAGGAAACCACTTTTGCACTTGTATTAGTGTGGAAAAAACACTTTTTGCACTGTGATAGTGTTGAAAAACCACTTTTCACACTTTTGTTAGTGTTGAAAAACCACTTTTCGCACTTGTGTTGGTGCAGGAAACCACTTTTGCACTTGTATTAGTGTGGAAAAAACACTTTTTGCACTTGTGATAGTGTTGAAAAACCACTTTTCACACATTTGTTAGTGTTGAAAAACCACTTTTCGCACTTGTGTTGGTGCAGGAAACCACTTTTGCACTTGTATTAGTGTGGAAAAAACCACTTTTCGCACTTGTGTTAGTGTTGAAAAACCACTTTTCGCACTTGTGTTAGTGTTGAAAAACCACCTTTCGCACTTGTGTTGGTGCAGGAAACCACTTTTGCACTTGTATTAGTGTGGAAAAAACACTTTTCGCACTTGTGTTAGTGTTGAAAAACCACTTTTCGCACTTGTGTTAGTGTTGAAAAACCACTTTTCGCACTTGTGTTGGTGCAGGAAACCACTTTTGCACTTGTATTAGTGTGGAAAAAACACTTTTTGCACTTGTGATAGTGTTGAAAAACCACTTTTCGCACTTGTGTTAATGTTGAAAAACCACTTTTCGCACTTGTGTTGGTGCAGGAAACCACTTTTGCACTTGTATTAGTGTGGAAAAACCACTTTTCGCACTTGTGTTAGTGTGGAAAAAACCACTTTTTGCACTTGTGTTAGTGTTGAAAAACCACTTTTCGCACTTGTGTTAGTGTTGAAAAACCACCTTTCGCACTTGTGTTGGTGCAGGAAACCACTTTTGCACTTGTATTAGCGTGGAAAACACACTTTTTGCACTTGTGATAGTGTTGAAAAACAACTTTTCGCACTTGTGTTAGTGTTGAAAAACCACTTTTCGCACTTGTGTTAGTGTTGAAAAACCACTTTTCGCACTTGTGTTAGTGTTGAAAAACCACTTTTCGCCCTTGTGTTGGTGCAGGAAACCACTTTTGCACTTGTATTAGTGTGGAAAAAACACTTTTTGCACTTGTGATAGTGTTGAAAAACCACTTTTCGCACTTTTGTTAGTGTTGAAAAACCACTTTTCGCACTTGTGTTGGTGTTGAAAAACCACTTTTCGCACTTGTGTTTGTGTTGAAAAACCACTTTTCGCACTTGTGTTGGTGCAGGAAACCACTTTTGCACTTGTATTAGTGTGGAAAAAACACTTTTTGCACTTGTGTTAGTGTTGAAAAACCACTTTTCGCACTTGTGTTAGTGTTGAAAAACCACTTTTCGCACGTGTGTTGGTGCAGGAAACCACTTTTGCACTTGTATTAGTGTGGAAAAAACACTTTTTGCACTTGTGATAGTGTTGAAAAACCACTTTTCGCACTTGTGTTAATGTTGAAAAACCACTTTTCGCACTTGTGTTGGTGCAGGAAACCACTTTTGCACTTGTATTAGTGTGGAAAAACCACTTTTCGCACTTGTGTTAGTGTTGAAAAACCACTTTTCGCACTTGTATTAGTGTGGAAAAAACACTTTTCGCACTTGTGTTGGTGCAGGAAACCACTTTTGCACTTGTATTAGTGTGGAAAAACCACTTTTTGCACTTGTGTTAGTGTTGAAAAACCACTTTTCGCACTTATGTTAGTGTTGAAAAAACACTTTTCGCACCTGTGTTGGTGCAGGAAACCACTTTTGCACTTGTATTAGTGTGGAAAAAACACTTTTTGCACTGTGATAGTGTTGAAAAACCACTTTTCACACTTTTGTTAGTGTTGAAAAACCACTTTTCGCACTTGTGTTGGTGCAGGAAACCACTTTTGCACTTGTATTAGTGTGGAAAAAACACTTTTTGCACTTGTGATAGTGTTGAAAAACCACTTTTCACACATTTGTTAGTGTTGAAAAACCACTTTTCGCACTTGTGTTGGTGCAGGAAACCACTTTTGCACTTGTATTAGTGTGGAAAAAACCACTTTTCGCACTTGTGTTAGTGTTGAAAAACCACTTTTCGCACTTGTGTTAGTGTTGAAAAACCACCTTTCGCACTTGTGTTGGTGCAGGAAACCACTTTTGCACTTGTATTAGTGTGGAAAAAACACTTTTCGCACTTGTGTTAGTGTTGAAAAACCACTTTTCGCACTTGTGTTAGTGTTGAAAAACCACTTTTCGCACTTGTGTTGGTGCAGGAAACCACTTTTGCACTTGTATTAGTGTGGAAAAAACACTTTTTGCACTTGTGATAGTGTTGAAAAACCACTTTTCGCACTTGTGTTAATGTTGAAAAACCACTTTTCGCACTTGTGTTGGTGCAGGAAACCACTTTTGCACTTGTATTAGTGTGGAAAAACCACTTTTCGCACTTGTGTTAGTGTGGAAAAACCACTTTTTGCACTTGTGTTAGTGTTGAAAAACCACTTTTCGCACTTGTGTTAGTGTTGAAAAACCACCTTTCGCACTTGTGTTGGTGCAGGAAACCACTTTTGCACTTGTATTAGCGTGGAAAACACACTTTTTGCACTTGTGATAGTGTTGAAAAACAACTTTTCGCACTTGTGTTAGTGTTGAAAAACCACTTTTCGCACTTGTGTTAGTGTTGAAAAACCACTTTTCGCACTTGTGTTAGTGTTGAAAAACCACTTTTCGCCCTTGTGTTGGTGCAGGAAACCACTTTTGCACTTGTATTAGTGTGGAAAAAACACTTTTTGCACTTGTGATAGTGTTGAAAAACCACTTTTCGCACTTTTGTTAGTGTTGAAAAACCACTTTTCGCACTTGTGTTAGTGTTGAAAAACCACTTTTCACACTTGTGTTAGTGTTGAAAAACCACTTTTCGCACTTGTGTTGGTGCAGGAAACCACTTTTGCACTTGTATTAGTGTGGAAAAAACACTTTTCGCACTTGTGTTAGTGTTGAAAAACCACTTTTCGCACTTGTGTTAGTGTTGAAAAACCACTTTTCGCACTTGTGTTAGTGTTGAAAAACCACTTTTTGCACTTGTGTTGGTGCAGGAAACCACTTTTGCACTTGTATTAGTGTGGAAAAAACACTTTTCGCACTTGTGTTGGTGTTGAAAAACCACTTTTCGCACTTGTGTTAGTGTTGAAAAACCACTTTTCGCACTTGTGTTGGTGCAGGAAACCACTTTTGCACTTGTATTAGTGTGGAAAAAACACTTTTCGCACTTGTGTTAGTGTTGAAAAACCACTTTTCGCACTTGTGTTAGTGTTGAAAAACCACTTTTCGCACTTGTGTTGGTGCAGGAAACCACTTTTGCACTTGTATTAGTGTGGAAAAAACACTTTTTGCACTTGTGATAGTGTTGAAAAACCACTTTTCGCACTTGTGTTAATGTTGAAAAACCACTTTTCGCACTTGTGTTGGTGCAGGAAACCACTTTTGCACTTGTATTAGTGTGGAAAAACCACTTTTCGCACTTGTGTTAGTGTTGAAAAACCACTTTTCGCACTTATGTTAGTGTTGAAAAACCACCTTTCGCACTTGTGTTGGTGCAGGAAACCACTTTTGCACTTGTATTAGTGTGGAAAACACACTTTTTGCACTTGTGATAGTGTTGAAAAACCACTTTTCGCACTTGTGTTAGTGTTGAAAAACCACTTTTCGCACTTGTGTTAGTGTTGAAAAACCACTTTTCGCACTTGTGTTAGTGTTGAAAAATCACTTTTCGCACTTGTGTTAGTGTTGAAAAACCACTTTTCGCACTTGTGTTGGTGCAGGAAACCACTTTTGCACTTGTATTAGTGTGGAAAAAACACGTTTTGCACTTGTGATAGTGTTGAAAAACCACTTTTCGCACTTGTGTTAGTGTTGAAAAACCACTTTTCGCACTTGTGTTGGTGCAGGAAACCACTTTTGCACTTGTATTAGTGTGGAAAAAACTACTTTTCGCACTTGTGTTAGTGTTGAAAAACCACTTTTCACACTTGTGTTAGTGTTGAAAAACCACTTTTCGCACTTGTGTTAGTGTTGAAAAACCACTTTTCGCACTTGTGTTGGTGCAGGAACCACTTTTGCACTTGTATTAGTGTGGAAAAAACACTTTTTGCACTTGTGTTAGTGTTGAAAAACCACTTTTCGCACTCGTGTTAGTGTTGAAAAACCACTTTTCGCACTTGTGTTGGTGCAGGAAACCACTTTTGCACTTGTATTAGTGTGGAAAAAACACTTTTTGCACTTGTGATAGTGTTGAAAAACCACTTTTCGCACTTGTGTTAATGTTGAAAAACCACTTTTCGCACTTGTGTTGGTGCAGGAAACCACTTTTGCACTTGTATTAGTGTGGAAAAAACCACTTTTCGCACTTGTGTTAGTGTTGAAAAACCACTTTTCGCACTTGTATTAGTGTGGAAAAAACACTTTTCGCACTTGTGTTGGTGCAGGAAACCACTTTTGCACTTGTATTAGTGTGGAAAAAACACTTTTTGCACTTGTGATAGTGTTGAAAAACCACTTTTCGCACTTGTGTTAATGTTGAAAAACCACTTTTCGCACTTGTGTTGGTGCAGGAAACCACTTTTGCACTTGTATTAGTGTGGAAAAAACACTTTTTGCACTTGTGATAGTGTTGAAAAACCACTTTTCACACTTTTGTTAGTGTTGAAAAACCACTTTTCGCACTTGTGTTGGTGCAGGAAACCACTTTTGCACTTGTATTAGTGTGGAAAAAACCACTTTTCGCACTTGTGTTAGTGTTGAAAAACCACTTTTCGCACTTGTGTTAGTGTTGAAAAACCACCTTTCGCACTTGTGTTGGTGCAGGAAACCACTTTTGCACTTGTATTAGTGTGGAAAAAACACTTTTCGCACTTGTGTTAGTGTTGAAAAACCACTTTTCGCACTTGTGTTAGTGTTGAAAAACCACTTTTCGCACTTGTGTTGGTGCAGGAAACCACTTTTGCACTTGTATTAGTGTGGAAAAAACACTTTTTGCACTTGTGATAGTGTTGAAAAACCACTTTTCGCACTTGTGTTAATGTTGAAAAACCACTTTTCGCACTTGTGTTGGTGCAGGAAACCACTTTTGCACTTGTATTAGTGTGGAAAAACCACTTTTCGCACTTGTGTTAGTGTGGAAAAACCACTTTTCGCACTTGTGTTAGTGTTGAAAAACCACTTTTCGCACTTGTGCTAGTGTTGAAAAACCACCTTTCGCACTTGTGTTGGTGCAGGAAACCACTTTTGCACTTGTATTAGCGTGGAAAACACACTTTTTGCACTTGTGATAGTGTTGAAAAACAACTTTTCGCACTTGTGTTAGTGTTGAAAAACCACTTTTCGCACTTGTGTTAGTGTTGAAAAACCACTTTTCGCACTTGTGTTAGTGTTGAAAAACCACTTTTCGCACTTGTGTTGGTGCAGGAAACCACTTTTGCACTTGTATTAGTGTGGAAAAAACACTTTTTGCACTTGTGATAGTGTTGAAAAACCACTTTTCGCACTTTTGTTAGTGTTGAAAACCACTTTTCGCACTTGTGTTAGTGTTGAAAAACCACTTTTCACACTTGTGTTAGTGTTGAAAAACCACTTTTCGCACTTGTGTTGGTGCAGGAAACCACTTTTGCACTTGTATTAGTGTGGAAAAAACACTTTTCGCACTTGTGTTAGTGTTGAAAAACCACTTTTCGCACTTGTGTTAGTGTTGAAAAACCACTTTTCGCACTTGTGTTAGTGTTGAAAAACCACTTTTCGCACTTGTGTTGGTGCAGGAAACCACTTTTGCACTTGTATTAGTGTGGAAAAAACACTTTTCGCACTTGTGTTGGTGTTGAAAAACCACTTTTCGCACTTGTGTTAGTGTTGAAAAACCACATTTCGCACTTGTGTTGGTGCAGGAAACCACTTTTGCACTTGTATTAGTGTGGAAAAAACACTTTTTGCACTTGTGATAGTGTTGAAAAACCACTTTTCGCACTTGTGTTAATGTTGAAAAACCACTTTTCGCACTTGTGTTGGTGCAGGAAACCACTTTTGCACTTGTATTAGTGTTGAAAAACCACTTTTCGCACTTGTATTAGTGTGGAAAAAACACTTTTCGCACTTGTGTTGGTGCAGGAAACCACTTTTGCACTTGTATTAGTGTGGAAAACTACTTTTCGCACTTGTGTTAGTGTTGAAAAACCACTTTTCGCACTTATGTTAGTGTTGAAAAACCACCTTTCGCACTTGTGTTGGTGCAGGAAACCACTTTTGCACTTGTATTAGTGTGGAAAACACACTTTTTGCACTTGTGATTGTGTTGAAAAACCACTTTTCGCACTTGTGTTAGTGTTGAAAAACCACTTTTCGCACTTGTGTTAGTGTTGAAAAACCACTTTTCGCACTTGTGTTAGTGTTGAAAAACCACCTTTCGCACTTGTGTTGGTGCAGGAAACCACTTTTGCACTTGTATTAGCGTGGAAAACACACTTTTTGCACTTGTGATAGTGTTGAAAAACAACTTTTCGCACTTGTGTTAGTGTTGAAAAACCACTTTTCGCACTTGTGTTAGTGTTGAAAAACCACTTTTCGCACTTGTGTTAGTGTTGAAAAACCACTTTTCGCACTTGTGTTGGTGCAGGAAACCACTTTTGCACTTGTATTAGTGTGGAAAAACCACTTTTCACACTTGTGTTAGTGTGGAAAAACCACTTTTCGCACTTGTGTTAGTGTTGAAAAACCACTTTTCGCACTTGTGTTAGTGTTGAAAAACCACCTTTCGCACTTGTGTTGGTGCAGGAAACCACTTTTGCACTTGTATTAGCGTGAAAAACACACTTTTTGCACTTGTGATAGTGTTGAAAAACAACTTTTCGCACTTGTGTTAGTGTTGAAAAACCACTTTTCGCACTTGTGTTAGTGTTGAAAAACCACTTTTCGCACTTGTGTTAGTGTTGAAAAACCACTTTTCGCACTTGTGTTGGTGCAGGAAACCACTCTTGCACTTGTATTAGTGTGGAAAAAACACTTTTTGCACTTGTGATAGTGTTGAAAAACCACTTTTCGCACTTTTGTTAGTGTTGAAAAACCACTTTTCGCACTTGTGTTAGTGTTGAAAAACCACTTTTCACACTTGTGTTAGTGTTGAAAAACCACTTTTCGCCCTTGTGTTAGTGCAGGAAACCACTTTTGCACTTGTATTAGTGTGGAAAAAACACTTTTCGCACTTGTGTTAGTGTTGAAAAACCACTTTTCGCACTTGTGTTAGTGTTGAAAAACCACTTTTCGCACTTGTGTTAGTGTTGAAAAACCACTTTTCGCACTTGTGTTGGTGCAGGAAACCACTTTTGCACTTGTATTAGTGTGGAAAAAACACTTTTTGCACTTGTGATAGTGTTGAAAAACCACTTTTCGCACTTGTGTTAATGTTGAAAAACCACTTTTCGCACTTGTGTTGGTGCAGGAAACCACTTTTGCACTTGTATTAGTGTGGAAAAACCACTTTTCGCACTTGTGTTAGTGTTGAAAAACCACTTTTCGCACTTGTATTAGTGTGCAAAAACACTTTTCGCACTTGTGTTGTTGCAGGAAACCACTTTCGCACTTGTGTTAGTGTTGAAAAACCACTTTTCGCACTTGTGTTAGTGTTGAAAAACCACCTTTCGCACTTGTGTTGGTGCAGGAAACCACTTTTGCACTTGTATTAGCGTGGAAAACACACTTTTTGCACTTGTGATAGTGTTGAAAAACAACTTTTCACACTTGTGTTAGTGTTGCAAAACCACTTTTCGCACTTGTGTTAGTGTTGAAAAACCACTTTTCGCACTTGTGTTAGTGTTGAAAAACCACTTTTCGCACTTGTGTTGGTGCAGGAAACCACTTTTGCACTTGTATTAGTGTGGAAAAAACACTTTTTGCACTTGTGATAGTCTTGAAAAACCACTTTTCGCACTTTTGTTAGTGTTGAAAAACCACTTTTCGCACTTGTGTTAGTGTTGAAAAACCACTTTTCGCACTTGTGTTGGTGCAGGAAACCACTTTTGCACTTGTATTAGTGTGGAAAAAACACTTTTCACACTTGTGTTAGTGTTGAAAAACCACTTTTCGCACTTGTGTTAGTGTTGAAAAACCACTTTTCGCACTTGTGTTGGTGCAGGAAACCACTTTTGCACTTGCATTAGTGTGGAAAAAACACTTTTCGCACTTGTGTTGGTGTTGAAAAACCACTTTTCGCACTTGTGTTAGTGTTGAAAAACCACTTTTCGCACTTGTGTTCCAGGAAACCACTTTTGCACTTGTATTAGTGTGGAAAAAACACTTTTTGCACTTGTGATAGTGTTGAAAAACCACTTTTCGCACTTGTGTTAATGTTGAAAAACCACTTTTCGCACTTGTGTTGGTGCAGGAAACCACTTTTGCACTTGTATTAGTGTGGAAAAACCACTTTTCGCACTTGTGTTAGTGTTGAAAAACCACTTTTCGCACTTGTATTAGTGTGCAAAAACACTTTTCGCACTTGTGTTGGTGCAGGAAACCACTTTTGCACTTGTATTAGTGTGGAAAAAGCACTTTTCGCACTTGTTAGTGTTGAAAAACCACTTTTCGCACTTATGTTAGTGTTGAAATACCACCTTTCGCACTTGTGTTGGTGCAGGAAACCACTTTTGCACTTGTATTAGTGTGGAAAACACACTTTTTGCACTTGTGATAGTGTTGAAAAACCACTTTTCGCACTTGTGTTAGTGTTGAAAAACCACTTTTCGCACTTGTGTTAGTGTTGAAAAACCACTTTTCGCACTTGTGTTAGTGTTGAAAAAGCACTTTTCGCACTTGTGTTGGTGCAGGAAACCACTTTTGCACTTGTATTAGTGTGGAAAAAACACGTTTTGCACTTGTGTTAGTGTTGAAAAACCACTTTTCGCACTTGTGTTAGTGTTGAAAAACCACTTTTCGCACTTGTGTTGGTGCAGGAAACCACTTTTGCACTTGTATTAGTGTGGAAAAAACACTTTTCGCACTTGTGTTGGTGTTGAAAAACCACTTTTCGCACTTGTGTTAGTGTTGAAAAACCACTTTTTGCACTTGTGTTAATGTTGAAAAACCACTTTTCGCACTTGTGTTGGTGCAGGAAACCACTTTTGCACTTGTATTAGTGTGGAAAAACCACTTTTCGCACTTGTGTTAGTGTTGAAAAACCACTTTTCGCACTTGTATTAGTGTGGAAAAAACACTTTTCGCACTTGTGTTGGTGCAGGAAACCACTTTTGCACTTGTATTAGTGTGGAAAAACCACTTTTCGCACTTGTGTTAGTGTTGAAAAACCACTTTTCGCACTTGTGTTAGTTTTGAAAAACCACTTTTCGCACTTGTGTTGGTGCAGGAAACCACTTTTGCACTTGTATTAGTGTGGAAAAAACACTTTTTGCACTTGTGATAGTGTTGAAAAACCACTTTTCGCACTTGTGTTAGTGTTGAAAAACCACTTTTCGCACTTGTGTTAGTGTTGAAAAACCACTTTTCGCACTTGTGTTGGTGCAGGAAACCACTTTTGCACTTGTATTAGTGTGGAAAAAACACTTTTCGCACTTGTGTTAGTGTTGAAAAACCACTTTTCGCACTTGTGTTAGTGTTGAAAAATGACTTTTCGCACTTGTGTTAGTATTGAAAAACCACTTTTCGCACTTGTGTTGGTGCAGGAAACCACTTTTGCACTTGTATTAGTGTGGAAAAAACACTTTTCGCACTTGTGTTAGTGTTGAAAAACCACTTTTCGCACTTGTGTTAGTGTTGGAAAACCACTTTTCGCACTTGTGTTGGTGCAGGAAACCACTTTTGCACTTGTATTAGTGTGGAAAAAACACTTTTCGCACTTGTGTTAGTGTTGAAAAACCAATTTTCGCACTTGTGTTAGTGTTGAAAAACCACTTTTCGCACTTGTGTTGGTGCAGGAAACCACTTTTGCACTTGTATTAGTGTGGAAAAAACACTTTTTGCACTTGTGATAGTGTTGAAAAACCACTTTTCGCACTTGTGTTAGTGTTGAAAAACCACTTTTCGCACTTGTGTTAGTGTTGAAAAACCACTTTTTGCACTTGTGTTGGTGCAGGAAACCACTTTTGCACTTGTATTAGTGTGGAAAAAACACTTTTCGCACTTGTGTTAGTGTTGAAAAACCACTTTTCGCACTTGTGTTAGTGTTGAAAAACCACTTTTCGCACTTGTGTTGGTGCAGGAAACCACTTTTGCACTTGTATTAGTGTGGAAAAAACACTTTTTGCACTTGTGAAAGTGTTGAAAAACCACTTTTCGCACTTGTGTTAATGTTGAAAAACCACTTTTCGCACTTGTGTTGGTGCAGGAAACCACTTTTGCACTTGTATTAGTGTGGAAAAACCACTTTTCGCACTTGTGTTAGTGTTGAAAAACCACTTTTCGCACTTGTGTTAGTGTTGAAAAACCACTTTTCGCACTTGTGTTGGTGCAGGAAACCACTTTTGCACTTGTATTAGTGTGGAAAAAACACGTTTTGCACTTGTGATAGTGTTGAAAAACACTTTTCGCACTTTTGTTAGTGTTGAAAAACCACTTTTCGCACTTGTGTTGGTGCAGGAAACCACTTTTGCACTTGTATTAGTGTGGAAAAAACTACTTTTCGCACTTGTGTTAGTGTTGAAAAACCACTTTTCACACTTGTGTTAGTGTTGAAAAACCACTTTTCGCACTTGTGTTAGTGTTGAAAAAACCACTTTTCGCACTTGTGTTGGTGCAGGAAACCACTTTTGCACTTGTATTAGTGTGGAAAAAACACTTTTCGCACTTGTGTTGGTGTTGAAAAACCACTTTTCGCACTTGTGTTTGTGTTGAAAAACCACTTTTCGCACTTGTGTTGGTGCAGGAAACCACTTTTGCACTTGTATTAGTGTGGAAAAAACACTTTTTGCACTTGTGTTAGTGTTGAAAAACCACTTTTCGCACTTGTGTTAGTGTTGAAAACCACTTTTCGCACTTGTGTTGGTGCAGGAAACCACTTTTGCACTTGTATTAGTGTGGAAAAAACACTTTTTGCACTTGTGATAGTGTTGAAAAACCACTTTTCGCACTTGTGTTAATGTTGAAAAACCACTTTTCGCACTTGTGTTGGTGCAGGAAACCACTTTTGCACTTGTATTAGTGTGGAAAAACCACTTTTCGCACTTGTGTTAGTGTTGAAAAACCACTTTTCGCACTTGTATTAGTGTGGAAAAAACACTTTTCGCACTTGTGTTGGTGCAGGAAACCACTTTTGCACTTGTATTAGTGTGGAAAAAACACTTTTTGCACTTGTGATAGTGTTGAAAAACCACTTTTCGCACTTGTGTTAATGTTGAAAAACCACTTTTCGCACTTGTGTTGGTGCAGGAAACCACTTTTGCACTTGTATTAGTGTGGAAAAAACACTTTTTGCACTTGTGATAGTGTTGAAAAACCACTTTTCACACTTTTGTTAGTGTTGAAAAACCACTTTTCGCACTTGTGTTGGTGCAGGAAACCACTTTTGCACTTGTATTAGTGTGGAAAAAACCACTTTTCGCACTTGTGTTAGTGTTGAAAAACCACTTTTCGCACTTGTGTTAGTGTTGAAAAACCACCTTTCGCACTTGTGTTGGTGCAGGAAACCACTTTTGCACTTGTATTAGTGTGGAAAAAACACTTTTCGCACTTGTGTTAGTGTTGAAAAACCACTTTTCGCACTTGTGTTAGTGTTGAAAAACCACTTTTCGCACTTGTGTTGGTGCAGGAAACCACTTTTGCACTTGTATTAGTGTGGAAAAAACACTTTTTGCACTTGTGATAGTGTTGAAAAACCACTTTTCGCACTTGTGTTAATGTTGAAAAACCACTTTTCGCACTTGTGTTGGTGCAGGAAACCACTTTTGCACTTGTATTAGTGTGGAAAAACCACTTTTCGCACTTGTGTTGGTGTGGAAAAACCACTTTTCGCACTTGTGTTAGTGTTGAAAAACCACTTTTCGCACTTGTGTTAGTGTTGAAAAACCACCTTTCGCACTTGTGTTGGTGCAGGAAACCACTTTTGCACTTGTATTAGCGTGGAAAACACACTTTTTGCACTTGTGATAGTGTTGAAAAACAACTTTTCGCACTTGTGTTAGTGTTGAAAAACCACTTTTCGCACTTGTGTTAGTGTTGAAAAACCACTTTTCGCACTTGTGTTAGTGTTGAAAAACCACTTTTCGCACTTGTGTTAGTGTTGAAAAACCACTTTTCGCACTTGTGTTGGTGCAGGAAACCACTTTTGCACTTGTATTAGTGTGGAAAAAACACTTTTTGCACTTGTGATAGTGTTGAAAAACCACTTTTCGCACTTTTGTTAGTGTTGAAAACCACTTTTCGCACTTGTGTTAGTGTTGAAAAACCACTTTTCACACTTGTGTTGGTGCAGGAAACCACTTTTGCACTTGTATTAGTGTGGAAAAAACACTTTTCGCACTTGTGTTAGTGTTGAAAAACCACTTTTCGCACTTGTGTTAGTGTTGAAAAACCACTTTTCGCACTCGTGTTAGTGTTGAAAAACCACTTTTCGCACTTGTGTTGGTGCAGGAAACCACTTTTGCACTTGTATTAGTGTGGAAAAAACACTTTTCGCACTTGTGTTGGTGTTGAAAAACCACTTTTTGCACTTGTGTTGGTGCAGGAAACCACTTTTGCACTTGTATTAGTGTGGAAAAAACACTTTTTGCACTTGTGATAGTGTTGAAAAACCACTTTTCGCACTTTTGTTAGTGTTGAAAACCACTTTTCGCACTTGTGTTAGTGTTGAAAAACCACTTTTCGCACTTGTGTTAGTGTTGAAAAACCACTTTTCGCACTTGTGTTGGTGCAGGAAACCACTTTTGCACTTGTATTAGTGTGGAAAAAACACTTTTCGCACTTGTGTTGGTGTTGAAAAACCACTTTTCGCACTTGTGTTAGTGTTGAAAAACCACTTTTCGCACTTGTGTTGGTGCAGGAAACCACTTTTGCACTTGTATTAGTGTGGAAAAAACACTTTTCGCACTTGTGTTAGTGTTGAAAAACGACTTTTCGCACTTGTGTTAGTATTGAAAAACCACTTTTCGCACTTGTGTTGGTGCAGGAAACCACTTTTGCACTTGTATTAGTGTGGAAAAAACACTTTTTGCACTTGTGATAGTGTTGAAAAACCACTTTTCGCACTTTTGTTAGTGTTGAAAACCACTTTTCGCACTTGTGTTAGTGTTGAAAAACCACTTTTCACACTTGTGTTGGTGCAGGAAACCACTTTTGCACTTGTATTAGTGTGGAAAAAACACTTTTCGCACTTGTGTTAGTGTTGAAAAACCACTTTTCGCACTTGTGTTAGTGTTGAAAAACCACTTTTCGCACTTGTGTTAGTGTTGAAAAACCACTTTTCGCACTTTTGTTAGTGTTGAAAACCACTTTTCGCACTTGTGTTAGTGTTGAAAAACCACTTTTCGCACTTGTGTTAGTGTTGAAAAACCACTTTTCGCACTTGTGTTGGTGCAGGAAACCACTTTTGCACTTGTATTAGTGTGGAAAAAACACTTTTCGCACTTGTGTTGGTGTTGAAAAACCACTTTTCGCACTTGTGTTAGTGTTGAAAAACCACTTTTCGCACTTGTGTTGGTGCAGGAAACCACTTTTGCACTTGTATTAGTGTGGAAAAAACACTTTTCGCACTTGTGTTAGTGTTGAAAAACCACTTTTCGCACTTGTGTTAGTGTTGAAAAACCACTTTTCGCACTTGTGTTGGTGCAGGAAACCACTTTTGCACTTGTATTAGTGTGGAAAAAACACTTTTGCACTTGTGATAGTGTTGAAAAACCACTTTTCGCACTTGTGTTAATGTTGAAAAACCACTTTTCGCACTTGTGTTGGTGCAGGAAACCACTTTTGCACTTGTATTAGTGTTGAAAAACCACTTTTCGCACTTGTATTAGTGTGGAAAAAAACACTTTTCGCACTTGTGTTGGTGCAGGAAACCACTTTTGCACTTGTATTAGTGTGGAAAACTACTTTTCGCACTTGTGTTAGTGTTGAAAAACCACTTTTCGCACTTATGTTAGTGTTGAAAAACCACCTTTCGCACTTGTGTTGGTGCAGGAAACCACTTTTGCACTTGTATTAGTGTGGAAAACACACTTTTTGCACTTGTGATTGTGTTGAAAAACCACTTTTCGCACTTGTTAGTGTTGAAAAACCACTTTCGCACTTGTGTTAGTGTTGAAAAACCACTTTTCGCACTTGTGTTAGTGTTGAAAAACCACTTTTCGCACTTGTGTTGGTGCAGGAAACCACTTTTGCACTTGTATTAGTGTGGAAAAAACACGTTTTGCACTTTTGTTAGTGTTGAAAAACCACTTTTCGCACTTTTGTTAGTGTTGAAAAACCACTTTTCGCACTTGTGTTGGTGCAGGAAACCACTTTTGCACTTGTATTAGTGTGGAAAAAACTACTTTTCGCACTTGTGTTAGTGTTGAAAAACCACTTTTCACACTTGTGTTAGTGTTGAAAAACCACTTTTCGCACTTGTGTTGGTGCAGGAAACCACTTTTGCACTTGTATTAGTGTGGAAAAAACACTTTTCGCACTTGTGTTAGTGTTGAAAAACCACTTTTCGCACTTGTGTTAGTGTTGAAAAACCACTTTTCGCACTTGTGTTAGTGTTGAAAAACCACTTTTCGCACTTGTGTTGGTGCAGGAAACCACTTTTGCACTTGTATTAGTGTGGAAAAACCACTTTTCGCACTTGTGTTAGTGTGGAAAAACCACTTTTCGCACTTGTGTTAGTGTTGAAAAACCACTTTTCGCACTTGTGTTAGTGTTGAAAAACCACCTTTCGCACTTGTGTTGGTGCAGGAAACCACTTTTGCACTTGTATTAGCGTGGAAAACACACTTTTTGCACTTGTGATAGTGTTGAAAAACAACTTTTCGCACTTGTGTTAGTGTTGAAAAACCACTTTTCGCACTTGTGTTAGTGTTGAAAAACCACTTTTCGCACTTGTGTTAGTGTTGAAAAACCACTTTTCGCACTTGTGTTGGTGCAGGAAACCACTCTTGCACTTGTATTAGTGTGGAAAAAACACTTTTTGCACTTGTGATAGTGTTGAAAAACCACTTTTCGCACTTGTGTTAATGTTGAAAAACCACTTTTCGTACTTGTGTTGGTGCAGGAAACCACTTTTGCACTTGTATTAGTGTGGAAAAACCACTTTTCGCACTTGTGTTAGTGTTGAAAAACCACTTTTCGCACTTGTATTAGTGTGCAAAAACACTTTTCGCACTTGTGTTGGTGCAGGAAACCACTTTTGCACTTGTATTAGTGTGGAAAAACCACTTTTCGCACTTGTGTTAGTGTTGAAAAACCACTTTTCGCACTTGTGTTAGTGTTGAAAAACCACCTTTCGCACTTGTGTTGGTGCAGGAAACCACTTTTGCACTTGTATTAGCGTGGAAAACACACTTTTTGCACTTGTGATAGTGTTGAAAAACAACTTTTCGCACTTGTGTTAGTGTTGAAAAACCACTTTTCGCACTTGTGTTAGTGTTGAAAAACCACTTTTCGCACTTGTGTTGGTGCAGGAAACCACTTTTGCACTTGTATTAGTGTGGAAAAAACACTTTTTGCACTTGTGATAGTGTTGAAAAACCACTTTTCGCACTTTTGTTAGTGTTGAAAAACCACTTTTCGCACTTGTGTTAGTGTTGAAAAACCACTTTTCACACTTGTGTTAGTGTTGAAAAACCACTTTTCGCACTTGTGTTGGTGCAGGAAACCACTTTTGCACTTGTATTAGTGTGGAAAAAACACTTTTCGCACTTGTGTTAGTGTTGAAAAACCACTTTTCGCACTTGTGTTAGTGTTGAAAAACCACTTTTCGCACTTGTGTTAGTGTTGAAAAACCACTTTTCGCACTTGTGTTGGTGCAGGAAACCACTTTTGCACTTGCATTAGTGTGGAAAAAACACTTTTCGCACTTGTGTTGGTGTTGAAAAACCACTTTTCGCACTTGTGTTAGTGTTGAAAAACCACTTTTCGCACTTGTGTTGTTGCAGGAAACCACTTTTGCACTTGTATTAGTGTGGAAAAAACACTTTTTGCACTTGTGATAGTGTTGAAAAACCACTTTTCGCACTTGTGTTAATGTTGAAAAACCACTTTTCGCACTTGTGTTGGTGCAGGAAACCACTTTTGCACTTGTATTAGTGTGGAAAAACCACTTTTCGCACTTGTGTTAGTGTTGAAAAACCACTTTTCGCACTTGTATTAGTGTGCAAAAACACTTTTCGCACTTGTGTTGGTGCAGGAAACCACTTTTGCACTTGTATTAGTGTGGAAAAAGCACTTTTCGCACTTGTGTTAGTGTTGAAAAACCACTTTTCGCACTTATGTTAGTGTTGAAATACCACCTTTCGCACTTGTGTTGGTGCAGGAAACCACTTTTGCACTTGTATTAGTGTGGAAAACACACTTTTTGCACTTGTGATAGTGTTGAAAAACCACTTTTCGCACTTGTGTTAGTGTTGAAAAACCACTTTTCGCACTTGTGTTAGTGTTGAAAAACCACTTTTTGCACTTGTGTTAATGTTGAAAAACCACTTTTCGCACTTGTGTTGGTGCAGGAAACCACTTTTGCACTTGTATTAGTGTGGAAAAACCACTTTTCGCACTTGTGTTAGTGTTGAAAAACCACTTTTCGCACTTGTATTAGTGTGGGAAAAACACTTTTCGCACTTGTGTTGGTGCAGGAAACCACTTTTGCACTTGTATTAGTGTGGAAAAACCACTTTTCGCACTTGTGTTAGTGTTGAAAAACCACTTTTCGCACTTGTTAGTTTTGAAAAACCACTTTTCGCACTTGTGTTGGTGCAGGAAACCACTTTTGCACTTGTATTCGTGTGGAAAAAACACTTTTTGCACTTGTGATAGTGTTGAAAAACCACTTTTCGCACTTGTGTTGGTGCAGGAAACCACTTTTGCACTTGTATTAGTGTGGAAAAACCACTTTTCACACTTGTGTTAGTGTTGAAAAACCACTTTTCGCACTTGTGTTGGTGCAGGAAACCACTTTTGCCCTTGTATTAGTGTGGAAAAAATACTTTTTGCACTTGTGATAGTGTTGAAAAACCACTTTTCGCACTTGTGTTAATGTTGAAAAACCACTTTTCGCACTTGTGTTGGTGCAGGAAACCACTTTTGCACTTGTATTAGTGTGGAAAAACCACTTTTCGCACTTGTGTTAGTGTTGAAAAACCACTTTTCGCACTTGTATTAGTGTGGAAAAAACACTTTTCGCACTTGTGTTGGTGCAGGAAACCACTTTTGCACTTGTATTAGTGTGGAAAAACCACTTTTCGCACTTGTTAGTGTTGAAAAACCACTTTTCGCACTTATGTTAGTGTTGAAAAACCACCTTTCGCACTTGTGTTGGTGCAGGAAACCACTTTTGCACTTGTATTAGTGTGGAAAACACACTTTTTGCACTTGTGATAGTGTTGAAAAACCACTTTTCGCACTTGTGTTAGTGTTGAAAAACCACTTTTCGCACTTGTGTTAGTGTTGAAAAACCACTTTTCGCACTTGTGTTAGTGTTGAAAAACCACTTTTCGCACTTGTGTTGGTGCAGGAAACCACTTTTGCACTTGTATTAGTGTGGAAAAAACACGTTTTGCACTTGTGATAGTGTTGAAAAACCACTTTTCGCACTTGTGTTAGTGTTGAAAAACCACTTTTCGCACTTGTGTTGGTGCAGGAGACCACTTTTGCACTTGTATTAGTGTGGAAAAAACACTTTTCACACTTGTGTTAGTGTTGAAAAACCACTTTTCGCACTTGTGTTAGTGTTGAAAAACCACTTTTCGCACTTGTGTTGGGGCAGGAAACCACTTTTGCACTTGTATTAGTGTGGAAAAACCACTTTTCGCACTTGTGTTAGTGTTGAAAAACCACTTTTCACACTTGTGTTAGTGTTGAAAAACCACTTTTCGCACTCGTGTTGGTGCAGGAAACCACTTTTGCACTTGTATTAGTGTGGAAAACACACTTTTTGCACTTGTGATAGTGTTGAAAAACCACTTTTCGCACTTGTGTTAGTGTTGAAAAACCACTTTTCGCACTTGTGTTAGTGTTGAAAAACCACTTTTCGCACTTGTGTTGGTGCAGGAAACCACTTTTGCACTTGTATTAGTGTGGAAAAAACACGTTTTGCACTTGTGATAGTGTTGAAAAACCACTTTTCGCACTTGTGTTGGTGCAGGACACCACTTTTGCACTTGTATTAGTGTGGAAAAAACACTTTTTGCACTTGTGTTGGTGTTGAAAAACCACTTTTCGCAGTTGTGTTAGTGTTGAAAAACCACTTTTCGCACTTGTGTTGGTGAGGAGACCACTTTTGCACTTGTATTAGTGTGGAAAAAACACTTCGCACTTGTGATAGTGTTGAAAAACCACTTTTCGCACTTGCGTTGGTGCAGGACACCACTTTTGCACTTGTATTAGTGTGGAAAAAACACTTTTTGCACTTGTGTTGGTGTTGAAAAACCACTTTTCGCAGTTGTGTTAGTGTTGAAAAACCACTTTTCGCACTTGTGTTAGTGTGGAAAAAACACTTTTTGCACTTGTGATAGTGTTGAAAAACCACTTTTCGCACTTGTGTTAATGTTGAAAAACCACTTTTCGCACTTGTGTTGGTGCAGGAAACCACTTTTGCACTTGTATTAGTGTGGAAAAACCACTTTTCGCACTTGTGTTAGTGTTGAAAAACCACTTTTCACACTTGTGTTAGTGTTGAAAAACCACTTTTCGCACTCGTGTTGGTGCAGGAAACCACTTTTGCACTTGTATTAGTGTGGAAAAAACACTTTTTGCACTTGTGATAGTGTTGAAAAACCTCTTTTCGCACTTGGGTTAGTGTTGAAAAACCACTTTTCGCACTTGTGTTGGTGCAGGAAACCACTTTTGCACTTGTATTAGTGTGGAAAAACCACTTTTCGCACTTGTGTTAGTGTTGAAAAACCACTTTTCGCACTTGTGTTAGTGTTGAAAAACCACTTTTCGCACTTGTGTTAGTATTGAAAAACCACTTTTCGCCCTTGTGTTGGTGCAGGAAACCACTTTTGCACTTGTATTAGTGTGGAAAAAACACTTTTCGAACTTGTGTTAGTGTTGAAAAACCACTTTTCGCACTTGTGTTAATGTTGAAAAACCACTTTTCGCACTTGTGTTGGTGCAGGAAACCACTTTTGCACTTGTATTAGTGTGGAAAAACCACTTTTCGCACTTGTGTTAGTGTTGAAAAACCACTTTTCGCACTTGTATTAGTGTTGAAAAACCACTTTTCGCACTTGTATTAGTGTGGAAAAAACACTTTTCGCACTTGTGTTGGTGCAGGAAACCACTTTTGCACTTGTATTAGTGTGTAAAAACCACTTTTCGCACTTGTGTTAGTGTTGAAAAACCACCTTTCGCACTTGTGTTGGTGCAGGAAAACCACTTTTGCACTTGTATTAGTGTGGAAAAAACACGTTTTGCACTTGTGATAGTGTTGAAAAACCACTTGTCGCACTTGTGTTAGTGTTGAAAAACCAATTTTCGCACTTGTGTTAGTGTTGAAAAACCACTTTTCGCACTTGTGTTGGTGCAGGAAACCACTTTTGCACTTGTATTAGTGTGGAAAAAACACGTTTTGCACTTGTGATAGTGTTGAAAAACCACTTGTCGCACTTGTGTTGGTGCAGGACACCACTTTTGCACTTGTATTAGTGTGGAAAAAACACTTTTTGCACTTGTGTTGGTGTTGAAAAACCACTTTTCGCAGTTGTGATAGTGTTGAAAAACCACTTTTCGCACTTGTGTTGGTGCAGGAGACCACTTTTGCACTTGTATTAGTGTGGAAAAAACACTTTTTGCACTTGTGTTGGTGTTGAAAAACCACTTTTCGTAGTTGTGTTAGTGTTGAAAAACCACTTTTCGCACTTGTGTTAGTGTGGAAAAAACACTTTTTGCACTTGTGATAGTGTTGAAAAACCACTTTTCGCACTTGTGTTAATGTTGAAAAACCACTTTTCGCACTTGTGTTGGTGCAGGAAACCACTTTTGCACTTGTATTAGTGTGGAAAAACCACTTTTCGCACTTGTGGTAGTGTTGAAAAACCACTTTTCACACTTGTGTTAGTGTTGAAAAACCACTTTTCGCACTCGTGTTGGTGCAGGAAACCACTTTTGCACTTGTATTAGTGTGGAAAAAACACTTTTTGCACTTGTGATAGTGTTGAAAAACCTCTTTTCGCACTTGGGTTAGTGTTGAAAAACCACTTTTCGCACTTGTGTTGGTGCAGGAAACCACTTTTGCACTTGTATTAGTGTGGAAAAACCACTTTTCGCACTTGTGTTAGTGTTGAAAAACGACTTTTCGCACTTGTATTAGTGTGGAAAAAACACTTTTCGCACTTGTGTTAGTGTTGAAAAACCACTTTTCGCACTTGTGTTAATGTTGAAAAACCACTTTTCGCACTTGTGTTGGTGCAGGAAACCACTTTTGCACTTGTATTAGTGTGGAAAAACCACTTTTCGCACTTGTGTTAGTGTTGAAAAACCACTTTTCGCACTTGTATTAGTGTTGAAAAACCACTTTTCGCACTTGTATTAGTGTGGAAAAAACTCTTTTCGCACTTGTGTTGGTGCAGGAAACCACTTTTGCACTTGTATTAGTGTGTAAAAACCACTTTTCGCACTTGTGTTAGTGTTGAAAAACCACTTTTCGCACTTGTGTTAGTTTTGAAAAACCACTTTTCGCACTTGTGTTGGTGCAGGAAACCACTTTTGCACTTGTATTAGTGTGGAAAAAACACTTTTTGCACTTGTGATAGTGTTGAAAAACCACTTTTCGCACTTGTGTTAGTGTTGAAAAACCACTTTTCGCACTTGTGTTAGTGTTGAAAAACCACTTTTCGCACTTGTGTTGGTGCAGGAAACCACTTTTCGCACTTGTGTTAGTGTTGAAAAACCACTTTTCGCACTTGTGTTAGTGTTGAAAAACCACTTTTCGCACTTGTGTTAGTGTTCAAAAACCACTTTTCGCACTTGTGTTAGTGTTGAAAAACCACTTTTCGCACTTGTGTTGGTGCAGGAAACCACTTTTGCACTTGTATTAGTGTGGAAAAAACTACTTTTCGCACTTGTGTTAGTGTTGAAAAACCACTTTTCACACTTGTGTTAGTGTTGAAAAACCACTTTTCGCACTTGTGTTGGTGAAGGAAACCACTTTTGCACTTGTATTAGTGTGGAAAAAACACTTTTCGCACTTGTGTTGGTGTTGAAAAACCACTTTTCGCACTTGTGTTGGTGCAGGAAACCACTTTTGCACTTGTATTAGTGTGGAAAAACCACTTTTCGCACTTGTGTTAGTGTTGAAAAACCACTTTTCGCACTTGTATTAGTGTGGAAAAAACACTTTTCGCACTTGTGTTGGTGCAGGAAACCACTTTTGCACTTGTATTAGTGTGGAAAAACCACTTTTCGCACTTGTGTTAGTGTTGAAAAACCACTTTTCGCACTTATGTTAGTGTTGAAAAACCACCTTTCGCACTTGTGTTGGTGCAGGAAAACCACTTTTGCACTTGTATTAGTGTGGAAAACACACTTTTTGCACTTGTGATAGTGTTGAAAAACCACTTTTCGCACTTGTGTTAGTGTTGAAAAACCACTTTTCGCACTTGTGTTGGTGCAGGAAACCACTTTTGCACTTGTATTAGTGTGGAAAAAACACGTTTTGCACTTGTGTTGGTGTTGAAAAAGCACTTTTCGCAGTTGTGTTAGTGTTGAAAAACCACTTTTCGCACTTGTGTTGGTGCAGGAGACCACTTTTGCACTTGTATTAGTGTGGAAAAAACACTTTTCGCACTTGTGATAGTGTTGAAAAACCACTTTTCGCACTTGTGTTGGTGCAGGACACCACTTTTGCACTTGTATTAGTGTGGAAAAAACACTTTTTGCACTTGTGTTGGTGTTGAAAAAACACTTTTCGCAGTTGTGTTAGTGTTGAAAAACCACTTTTCGCACTTGTGTTAGTGTGGAAAAAACACTTTTTGCACTTGTGATAGTGTTGAAAAACCACTTTTCGCTCTTGTGTTAATGTTGAAAAACCACTTTTCGCACTTGTGTTGGTGCAGGAAACCACTTTTGCACTTGTATTAGTGTGGAAAAACCACTTTTTGCACTTGTGTTAGTGTTGAAAAACCACTTTTCACACTTGTGTTAGTGTTGAAAAACCACTTTTCGCACTCGTGTTGGTGCAGGAAACCACTTTTGCACTTGTATTAGTGTGGAAAAAACACTTTTTGCACTTGTGATAGTGTTGAAAAACCTCTTTTCGCACTTGGGTTAGTGTTGAAAAACCACTTTTCGCACTTGTGTTGGTGCAGGAAACCACTTTTGCACTTGTATTAGTGTGGAAAAACCACTTTTCGCACTTGTGTTAGTGTTGAAAAACCACTTTTCGCACTTGTGTTAGTGTTGAAAAACCACTTTTCGCACTTGTGTTAGTATTGAAAAACCACTTTTCGCACTTGTGTTGGTGCAGGAAACCACTTTTGCACTTGTATTAGTGTGGAAAAAACACTTTTCGCACTTGTGTTAGTGTTGAAAAACCACTTTTCGCACTTGTTGAAAAACCACTTTTCGCACTTGTATTAGTGTGGAAAAAACACTTTTCGCACTTGTGTTGGTGCAGGAAACCACTTTTGCACTTGTATTAGTGTGTAAAAACCACTTTTCGCACTTGTGTTAGTGTTGAAAAACCACTTTTCGCACTTGTGTTAGTTTTGAAAAACCACTTTTCGCACCTGTGTTGGTGCAGGAAACCACTTTTGCACTTGTATTAGTGTGGAAAAAACACTTTTTGCACTTGTGATAGTGTTGAAAAACCACTTTTCGCACTTGTGTTAGTGTTGAAAAACCACTTTTCGCACTTGTGTTAGTGTTGAAAAACCACTTTTCGCACTTGTGTTGGTGCAGGAAACCACTTTTGCACTTGTATTAGTGTGGAAAAAACACTTTTCGCACTTGTGTTAGTGTTGAAAAACCACTTTTCGCACTTGTGTTAGTGTTGAAAAACCACTTTTCGCACTTGTGTTAGTGTTGAAAAAGCACTTTTCGCACTTGTGTTGGTGCAGGAAACCACTTTTGCACTTGTATTAGTGTGGAAAAAACTACTTTTCGCACTTGTGTTAGTGTTGAAAAACCACTTTTCACATTTGTGTTAGTGTTGAAAAACCACTTTTCGCACTTGTGTTGGTGCAGGAAACCACTTTTGCACTTGTATTAGTGTGGAAAAAACACTTTTCGCACTTGTGTTGGTGTTGAAAAACCACTTTTCGCACTTGTGTTAGTGTTGAAAAACCACTTTTCGCACTTGTGTTGGTGCAGGAAACCACTTTTGCACTTGTATTAGTGTGGAAAAACCACTTTTCGCACTTGTGTTAGTGTTGAAAAACCACTTTTCGCACTTGTATTAGTGTGGAAAAAACACTTTTCGCACTTGTGTTGGTGCAGGAAACCACTTTTGCACTTGTATTAGTGTGGAAAAACCACTTTTCACACTTGTGTTAGTGTTGAAAAACCAATTTTCGCACTTGTGTTAGTTTTGAAAAACCACTTTTCGCACTTGTGTTGGTGCAGGAAACCACTTTTGCACTTGTATTAGTGTGGAAAAAACACTATTTGCACTTGTGATAGTGTTGAAAAACCACTTTTCGCACTTGTGTTGGTGCAGGAAACCACTTTTGCACTTGTATTAGTGTGGAAAAAACACTATTTGCACTTGTGATAGTGTTGAAAAACCACTTTTCGCACTTGTGTTAATGTTGAAAAACCACTTTTCGCACTTGTGTTGGTGCAGGAAACCACTTTTGCACTTGTATTAGTGTGGAAAAACCACTTTTCGCACTTGTGTTAGTGTTGAAAAACCACTTTTCGCACTTGTATTAGTGTGGAAAAAACACTTTTCGCACTTGTGTTGGTGCAGGAAACCACTTTTGCACTTGTATTAGTGTGGAAAAACCACTTTTCGCACTTGTGTTAGTGTTGAAAAACCACTTTTCGCACTTATGTTAGTGTTGAAAAACCACCTTTCGCACTTGTGTTGGTGCAGGAAACCACTTTTGCACTTGTATTAGTGTGGAAAACACACTTTTTGCACTTGTGATAGTGTTGAAAAACCACTTTTCGCACTTGTGTTAGTGTTGAAAAACCACTTTTCGCACTTGTGTTAGTGTTGAAAAACCACTTTTCGCACTTGTGTTAGTGTTGAAAAACCACTTTTCGCACTTGTGTTGGTGCAGGAAACCACTTTTGCACTTGTATTAGTGTGGAAAAAACACGTTTTGCACTTGTGATAGTGTTGAAAAACCACTTTTCGCACTTTTGTTAGTGTTGAAAAACCACTTTTCGCACTTGTGTTGGTGCAGGAAACCACTTTTGCACTTGTATTAGTGTGGAAAAAACTACTTTTCGCACTTGTGTTAGTGTTGAAAAACCACTTTTCACACTTGTGTTAGTGTTGAAAAACCACTTTTCGCACTTGTGTTGGTGCAGGAAACCACTTTTGCACTTGTATTAGTGTGGAAAAAACACTTTTCGCACTTGTGTTAGTGTTGAAAAACCACTTTTCGCACTTGTATTAGTGTGGAAAAACCACTTTTCACACTTGTGTTGGTGCAGGAAACCACTTTTGCACTTGTATTAGTGTGGAAAAAACTACTTTTCGCACTTGTGTTAGTGTTGAAAAACCACTTTTCACACTTGTGTTAGTGTTGAAAAACCACTTTTCGCACTTGTGTTGGTGCAGGAAACCACTTTTGCACTTGTATTAGTGTGGAAAAATCACTTTTCGCACTTGTGTTATTGTTGAAAAACCACTTTTCGCACTTGTGTTATTGTTGAAAAACCACTTTTCGCACTTGTGTTAGTGTTGAAAAACCACTTTTCGCACTTGTGTTGGTGCAGGAAACCACTTTTGCACTTGTATTAGTGTGGAAAAACCACTTTTTGCACTTGTGTTAGTGTTGAAAAACCACTTTTCGCACTTGTATTAGTGTGGAAAAAACACTTTTCGCACTTGTGTTGGTGCAGGAAACCACTTTTGCACTTGTTTTAGTGTGGAAAAACCACTTTTCGCACTTGTGTTAGTGTTGAAAAACCACTTTTCGCACTTGTGTTAGTTTTGAAAAACCACTTTTCGCACTTGTGTTGGTGCAGGAAACCACTTTTGCACTTGTATTAGTGTGGAAAAAACACTTTTTGCACTTGTGATAGTGTTGAAAAACCACTTTTCGCACTTGTGTTGGTGCAGGAAACCACTTTTGCACTTGTATTAGTGTGGAAAAACCACTTTTCGCATTTGTGTTAGTGTTGAAAAACCACTTTTCGCACTTGTGTTGGTGCAGGAAACCACTTTTGCACTTGTATTAGTGTGGAAAAAACACTTTTTGCACTTGTGATAGTGTTGAAAAACCACTTTTCTCACTTGTGTTAATGTTGAAAAGCCACTGTTCGCACTTGTGTTGGTGCAGGAAACCACTTTTGCACTTGTATTAGTGTGGAAAAACCACTTTTCGCACTTGTGTTAGTGTTGAAAAACCACTTTTCGCACTTGTATTATTGTGGAAAAAACACTTTTCGCACTTGTGTTGGTGCAGGAAACCACTTTTGCACTTGTATTAGTGTGGAAAAACCACTTTTCGCACTTGTGTTAGTGTTGAAAAACCACTTTTCGCACTTATGTTAGTGTTGAAAAACCACCTTTCGCACTTGTGTTGGTGCAGGAAACCACTTTTGCACTTGTATTAGTGTGGAAAACACACTTTTTGCACTTGTGATAGTGTTGAAAAACCACTTTTCGCACTTGTGTTAGTGTTGAAAAACCACTTTTCGCACTTGTGTTAGTGTTGAAAAACCACTTTTCGCACTTGTGTTAGTGTTGAAAAACCACTTTTCGCACTTATGTTAGTGTTGAAAAACCACTTTTCGCACTTGTATTAGTGTGGAAAAAACACTTTTCGCACTTGTGTTGGTGCAGGAAACCACTTTTGCACTTGTATTAGTGTGGAAAAACCACTTTTCGCACTTGTGTTAGTGTTGAAAAACCACTTTTCGCACTTATGTTAGTGTTGAAAAACCACCTTTCGCACTTGTGTTGGTGCAGGAAACCACTTTTGCACTTGTATTAGTGTGGAAAACACACTTTTTGCATTTGTGATAGTGTTGAAAAACCACTTTTCGCACTTGTGTTAGTGTTGAAAAACCACTTTTCGCACTTGTGTTAGTGTTGAAAAACCACTTTTCGCACTTGTGTTAGTGTTGAAAAACCACTTTTCGCACTTGTGTTGGTGCAGGAAACCACTTTTGCACTTGTATTAGTGTGGAAAAAACACGTTTTGCACTTGTGATAGTGTTGAAAAACCACTTTTCGCACTTTTGTTAGTGTTGAAAAACCACTTTTCGCACTTGTGTTGGTGCAGGAAACCACTTTTGCACTTGTATTAGTGTGGAAAAAACTACTTCTTGCACTTGTGTTAGTGTTGAAAAACCACTTTTCGCACTTGTGTTGGTGCAGGAAACCACTTTTGCACTTGTATTAGTGTGGAAAAAACACTTTTCGCACTTGTGTTAGTGTTGAAAAAACCAATTTTCGCACTTGTGTTAGTGTTGAAAAACCACTTTTCGCACTTGTGTTCGTGCAGGAAACCACTTTTCGCACTTGTGTTAGTGTTGAAAAACCACTTTTCGCACTTGTATTAGTGTGGAAAAAACACTTTTCGCACTTGTGTTGGTGCAGGAAACCACTTTTGCACTTGTATTAGTGTGGAAAAAACACTTTTCACACTTGTGTTAGTGTTGAAAAACCACTTTTCGCACTTGTGTTGGTGCAGGAAACCACTTTTGCACTTGTATTAGTGTGGAAAAAACACTTTTTGCACTTGTGATAGTGTTGAAAAACCACTTTTTGCACTTGTGTTAGTGTTGAAAAACCACTTTTCGCACTTGTGTTAGTGTTGAAAATCCACTTTTCGCACTTGTGTTGGTGCAGGACACCACTTTTGCACTTGTATTAGTGTGGAAAAAACACTATTTGCACTTGTGTTGGTGTTGAAAAACCACTTTTCGCAATTGTGTTAGTGTTGAAAAACCACTTTTCGCACTTGTGTTGGTGCAGGAGACCACTTTTGCACTTGTATTAATGTGGAAAAAAACACTTTTCGCACTTGTGTTAGTGTTGAAAAACCACTTTTCGCACTTGTGTTAATGTTGAAAAACCACTTTTCGCACTTGTGTTGGTGCAGGAAACCACTGAAACCACTTTTGCACTTGTATTAGTGTGGAAAAACCACTTTTCGCACTTGTGTTAGTGTTGAAACACCACTTTTCGCACTTGTATTAGTGTGGAAAAAACACTTTTCACACTTGTGTTGGTGCAGGAAACCACTTTTGCACTTGTATTAGTGTGGAAAAACCACTTTTCGCACTTGTGTTAGTGTTGAAAAACCACTTTTCACACTTGTGTTAGTGTTGAAAAACCACTTTTCGCACTCGTGTTGGTGCAGGAAACCACTTTTGCACTTGTATTAGTGTGGAAAAAAACACTTTTTGCACTTGTGATAGTGTTGAAAAACCTCTTTTCGCACTTGTGTTAGTGTTGAAAAACCACTTTTCGCACTTGTGTTGGTGCAGGAAACCACTTTTGCACTTGTATTAGTGTGGAAAAACCACTTTTCGCACTTGTATTAGTGTTGAAAAACCACTTTTCGCACTTGTGTTAGTATTGAAAAACCACTTTTCGCACTTGTGTTGGTGCAGGAAACCACTTTTGCACTTGTATTAGTGTGGAAAAAACACTTTTCGCACTTGTGTTAGTGTTGAAAAACCACTTTTCGCACTTGTGTTAATGTTGAAAAACCACTTTTCGCACTTGTGTTGGTGCAGGAAACCACTTTTGCACTTGTATTAGTGTGGAAAAACCACTTTTCGCACTTGTGTTAGTGTTGAAAAACCACTTTTCGCACTTGTATTAGTGTGGAAAAAACACTTTTCGCACTTGTGTTGGTGCAGGAAACCACTTTTGCACTTGTATTAGTGTGTAAAAACCACTTTTCGCACTTGTGTTAGTGTTGAAAAACCACTTTTCGCACTTGTGTTAGTTTTCAAAAACCACTTTTCGCACCTGTGTTGGTGCAGGAAACCACTTTTGCACTTGTATTAGTGTGGAAAAAACACTTTTCGCTCTTGTGTTAGTGTTGAAAAACCACTTTTCGCACTTGTGTTAGTGTTGAAAAACCACTTTTCGCACTTGTGTTGGTGCAGGAAACCACTTTTGCACTTGTATTAGTGTGGAAAAAACTACTTTTCGCACTTGTGTTAGTGTTGAAAAACCACTTTTCACACTTGTGTTAGTGTTGAAAAACCACTTTTCGCACTTGTGTTGGTGCAGGAAACCACTTTTGCACTTGTATTAGTGTGGAAAAAACACTTTTCGCACTTGTGTTGGTGTTGAAAAACCACTTTTCGCACTTGTGTTAGTGCAGGAAACCACTTTTGCACTTGTATTAGTGTGGAAAAACCACTTTTCGCACTTGTGTTTGTTGAAAAACCACTTTTCGCACTTGTATTAGTGTGGAAAAAACACTTTTCGCACTTGTGTTGGTGCAGGAAACCACTTTTGCACTTGTATTAGTGTGGAAAAACCACTTTTCGCACTTGTGTTAGTGTTGAAAAACCACTTTTCGCACTTGTGTTAGTTTTGAAAAACCACTTTTCGCACTTGTGTTGGTGCAGGAAACCACTTTTGCACTTGTATTAGTGTGGAAAAAACACTTTTTGCACTTGTGATAGTGTTGAAAAACCACTTTTCGCACTTGTGTTGGTGCAGGAAACCACTTTTGCACTTGTATTAGTGTGGAAAAACCACTTTTCGCACTTGTGTTAGTGTTGAAAAACCACTTTTCGCACTTGTGTTGGTGCAGGAAACCACTTTTGCACTTGTATTCGTGTGTAAAAAACACTTTTTGCACTTGTGATAGTGTTGAAAAACCACTTTTCGCACTTGTGTTAATGTTGAAAAACCACTTTTCGCACTTGTGTTGGTGCAGGAAACCACTTTTGCACTTGTATTAGTGTGGAAAAATCACTTTTCGCACTTGTGTTAGTGTTGAAAAACCACTTTTCGCACTTGTGTTAGTGTTGAAAAACCACTTTTCGCACTTGTGTTGGTGCAGGAAACCACTTTTGCACTTGTATTAGTGTGGAAAAAACACTTTTCACACTTGTGTTAGTGTTGAAAAACCACTTTTCGCACCTGTGTTGGTGCAGGAAACCACTTTTGCACTTGTATTAGTGTGGAAAAAACACTTTTTGCACTTGTGATAGTGTTGAAAAACCACTTTTTGCACTTGTGTTAGTGTTGAAAAACCACTTTTCGCACTTGTGTTAGTGTTGAAAAACCACTTTTTGCACTTGTGTTGGTGCAGGAAACCACTTTTGCACTTGTATTAGTGTGGAAAAAAACACTTTTTGCACTTGTGTTGGTGTTGAAAAACCACTTTTCGCAATTGTGTTAGTGTTGAAAAACCACTTTTCGCACTTGTGTTGGTGCAGGAGACCACTTTTGCACTTGTGTTAGTGTGGAAAAAACACTTTTCGCACTTGTGTTAGTGTTGAAAAACCACTTTTCGCACTTGTGTTGGGGCAGGAAACCACTTTTGCACTTGTATTAGTGTGGAAAAAAACACTTTTTGCAATTGTGTTAGTGTTGAAAAACCACTTTTCGCACTTGTGTTGGTGCAGGAGACCACTTTTGCACTTGTGTTAGTGTGGAAAAACCACTTTTCGCACTTGTGTTAGTGTTGAAAAACCACTTTTCGCACTTGTGTTGGTGCAGGAAACCACTTTTGCACTTGTATTAGTGTGGAAAAACCACTTTTCGCACTTGTGTTAGTGTTGAAAAACCACTTTTCGCACTTGTATTAGTGTGGAAAAAACACTTTTCGCACTTGTGTTGGTGCAGGAAACCACTTTTGCACTTGTATTAGTGTGGAAAAACCACTTTTCACACTTGTGTTAGTGTTGAAAAACCAATTTTCGCACTTGTGTTAGTTTTGAAAAACCACTTTTCGCACTTGTGTTGGTGCAGGAAACCACTTTTGCACTTGTATTAGTGTGGAAAAAACACTATTTGCACTTGTGATAGTGTTGAAAAACCACTTTTCGCACTTGTGTTGGTGCAGGAAACCACTTTTGCACTTGTATTAGTGTGGAAAAAACACTATTTGCACTTGTGATAGTGTTGAAAAACCACTTTTCGCACTTGTGTTAATGTTGAAAAACCACTTTTCGCACTTGTGTTGGTGCAGGAAACCACTTTTGCACTTGTATTAGTGTGGAAAAACCACTTTTCGCACTTGTGTTAGTGTTGAAAAACCACTTTTCGCACTTGTATTAGTGTGGAAAAAACACTTTTCGCACTTGTGTTGGTGCAGGAAACCACTTTTGCACTTGTATTAGTGTGGAAAAACCACTTTTCGCACTTGTGTTAGTGTTGAAAAACCACTTTTCGCACTTATGTTAGTGTTGAAAAACCACCTTTCGCACTTGTGTTGGTGCAGGAAACCACTTTTGCACTTGTATTAGTGTGGAAAACACACTTTTTGCACTTGTGATAGTGTTGAAAAACCACTTTTCGCACTTGTGTTAGTGTTGAAAAACCACTTTTCGCACTTGTGTTAGTGTTGAAAAACCACTTTTCGCACTTGTGTTAGTGTTGAAAAACCACTTTTCGCACTTGTGTTGGTGCAGGAAACCACTTTTGCACTTGTATTAGTGTGGAAAAAACACGTTTTGCACTTGTGATAGTGTTGAAAAACCACTTTTCGCACTTTTGTTAGTGTTGAAAAACCACTTTTCGCACTTGTGTTGGTGCAGGAAACCACTTTTGCACTTGTATTAGTGTGGAAAAAACTACTTTTCGCACTTGTGTTAGTGTTGAAAAACCACTTTTCACACTTGTGTTAGTGTTGAAAAACCACTTTTCGCACTTGTGTTGGTGCAGGAAACCACTTTTGCACTTGTATTAGTGTGGAAAAAACACTTTTCGCACTTGTGTTAGTGTTGAAAAACCACTTTTCGCACTTGTATTAGTGTGGAAAAACCACTTTTCACACTTGTGTTGGTGCAGGAAACCACTTTTGCACTTGTATTAGTGTGGAAAAAACTACTTTTCGCACTTGTGTTAGTGTTGAAAAACCACTTTTCACACTTGTGTTAGTGTTGAAAAACCACTTTTCGCACTTGTGTTGGTGCAGGAAACCACTTTTGCACTTGTATTAGTGTGGAAAAATCACTTTTCGCACTTGTGTTATTGTTGAAAAACCACTTTTCGCACTTGTGTTAGTGTTGAAAAACCACTTTTCGCACTTGTGTTGGTGCAGGAAACCACTTTTGCACTTGTATTAGTGTGGAAAAACCACTTTTTGCACTTGTGTTAGTGTTGAAAAACCACTTTTCGCACTTGTATTAGTGTGGAAAAAACACTTTTCGCACTTGTGTTGGTGCAGGAAACCACTTTTGCACTTGTTTTAGTGTGGAAAAACCACTTTTCGCACTTGTGTTAGTGTTGAAAAACCACTTTTCGCACTTGTGTTAGTTTTGAAAAACCACTTTTCGCACTTGTGTTGGTGCAGGAAACCACTTTTGCACTTGTATTAGTGTGGAAAAAACACTTTTTGCACTTGTGATAGTGTTGAAAAACCACTTTTCGCACTTGTGTTGGTGCAGGAAACCACTTTTGCACTTGTATTAGTGTGGAAAAACCACTTTTCGCATTTGTGTTAGTGTTGAAAAACCACTTTTCGCACTTGTGTTGGTGCAGGAAACCACTTTTGCACTTGTATTAGTGTGGAAAAAACACTTTTTGCACTTGTGATAGTGTTGAAAAACCACTTTTCGCACTTGTGTTAATGTTGAAAAGCCACTGTTCGCACTTGTGTTGGTGCAGGAAACCACTTTTGCACTTGTATTAGTGTGGAAAAACCACTTTTCGCACTTGTGTTAGTGTTGAAAAACCACTTTTCGCACTTGTATTATTGTGGAAAAAACACTTTTCGCACTTGTGTTGGTGCAGGAAACCACTTTTGCACTTGTATTAGTGTGGAAAAACCACTTTTCGCACTTGTGTTAGTGTTGAAAAACCACTTTTCGCACTTATGTTAGTGTTGAAAAACCACCTTTCGCACTTGTGTTGGTGCAGGAAACCACTTTTGCACTTGTATTAGTGTGGAAAACACACTTTTTGCACTTGTGATAGTGTTGAAAAACCACTTTTCGCACTTGTGTTAGTGTTGAAAAACCACTTTTCGCACTTGTGTTAGTGTTGAAAAACCACTTTTCGCACTTGTGTTAGTGTTGAAAAACCACTTTTCGCACTTATGTTAGTGTTGAAAAACCACTTTTCGCACTTGTATTAGTGTGGAAAAAACACTTTTCGCACTTGTGTTGGTGCAGGAAACCACTTTTGCACTTGTATTAGTGTGGAAAAACCACTTTTCGCACTTGTGTTAGTGTTGAAAAACCACTTTTCGCACTTATGTTAGTGTTGAAAAACCACCTTTCGCACTTGTGTTGGTGCAGGAAACCACTTTTGCACTTGTATTAGTGTGGAAAACACACTTTTTGCATTTGTGATAGTGTTGAAAAACCACTTTTCGCACTTGTGTTAGTGTTGAAAAACCACTTTTCGCACTTGTGTTAGTGTTGAAAAACCACTTTTCGCACTTGTGTTAGTGTTGAAAAACCACTTTTCGCACTTGTGTTGGTGCAGGAAACCACTTTTGCACTTGTATTAGTGTGGAAAAAACACGTTTTGCACTTGTGATAGTGTTGAAAAACCACTTTTCGCACTTTTGTTAGTGTTGAAAAACCACTTTTCGCACTTGTGTTGGTGCAGGAAACCACTTTTGCACTTGTATTAGTGTGGAAAAAACTACTTTTTGCACTTGTGTTAGTGTTGAAAAACCACTTTTCGCACTTGTGTTGGTGCAGGAAACCACTTTTGCACTTGTATTAGTGTGGAAAAAACACTTTTCGCACTTGTGTTAGTGTTGAAAAACCAATTTTCGCACTTGTGTTCGTGCAGGAAACCACTTTTCGCACTTGTGTTAGTGTTGAAAAACCACTTTTCGCACTTGTATTAGTGTGGAAAAAACACTTTTCGCACTTGTGTTGGTGCAGGAAACCACTTTTGCACTTGTATTAGTGTGGAAAAAACACTTTTCACACTTGTGTTAGTGTTGAAAAACCACTTTTCGCACTTGTGTTGGTGCAGGAAACCACTTTTGCACTTGTATTAGTGTGGAAAAAACACTTTTCACACTTGTGTTAGTGTTGAAAAACCACTTTTCGCACTTGTGTTGGTGCAGGAAACCACTTTTGCACTTGTATTAGTGTGGAAAAAACACTTTTTGCACTTGTGATAGTGTTGAAAAACCACTTTTTGCACTTGTGTTAGTGTTGAAAAACCACTTTTCGCACTTGTGTTAGTGTTGAAAATCCACTTTTCGCACTTGTGTTGGTGCAGGACACCACTTTTGCACTTGTATTAGTGTGGAAAAAACACTATTTGCACTTGTGTTGGTGTTGAAAAACCACTTTTCGCAATTGTGTTAGTGTTGAAAAACCACTTTTCGCACTTGTGTTGGTGCAGGAGACCACTTTTGCACTTGTATTAATGTGGAAAAAACACTTTTCGCACTTGTGTTAGTGTTGAAAAACCACTTTTCGCACTTGTGTTAATGTTGAAAAACCACTTTTCGCACTTGTGTTGGTGCAGGAAACCACTTTTGCACTTGTATTAGTGTGGAAAAACCACTTTTCGCACTTGTGTTAGTGTTGAAACACCACTTTTCGCACTTGTATTAGTGTGGAAAAAACACTTTTCGCACTTGTGTTGGTGCAGGAAACCACTTTTGCACTTGTATTAGTGTGGAAAAACCACTTTTCGCACTTGTGTTAGTGTTGAAAAACCACTTTTCACACTTGTGTTAGTGTTGAAAAACCACTTTTCGCACTCGTGTTGGTGCAGGAAACCACTTTTGCACTTGTATTAGTGTGGAAAAAACACTTTTTGCACTTGTGATAGTGTTGAAAAACCTCTTTTCGCACTTGTGTTAGTGTTGAAAAACCACTTTTCGCACTTGTGTTGGTGCAGGAAACCACTTTTGCACTTGTATTAGTGTGGAAAAAACACTTTTCGCACTTGTGTTAGTGTTGAAAAACCACTTTTCGCACTTGTGTTAGTGTTGAAAAACCACTTTTCGCACTTGTGTTAGTGTTGAAAAACCACTTTTCGCACTTGTGTTGGTGCAGGAAACCACTTTTGCACTTGTATTAGTGTGGAAAAAACACTTTTCGCACTTGTGTTAGTGTTGAAAAACCACTTTTCGCACTTGTGTTAGTGTTGAAAAACCACTTTTCGCACTTGTGTTGGTGCAGGAAACCACTTTTGCACTTGTATTAGTGTGGAAAAAACACTTTTCGCACTTGTGTTAGTGTTGAAAAACCACTTTTCGCACTTGTGTTAGTGTTGAAAAACCACTTTTCGCACTTGTGTTAGTGTTGAAAAACCACTTTTCGCACTTGTGTTGGTGCAGGAAACCACTTTTGCACTTGTATTAGTGTGGAAAAAACAACTTTTCGCACTTGTGTTAGTGTTGAAAAACCACTTTTCACACTTGTGTTAGTGTTGAAAAACCACTTTTCGCACTTGTGTTGGTGCAGGAAACCACTTTTGCACTTGTATTAGTGTGGAAAAAACACTTTTCGCACTTGTGTTGGTGTTGAAAAACCACTTTTCGCACTTGTGTTAGCGTTGAAAAACCACTTTTTGCACCTGTGTTAATGTTGAAAAACCACTTTTCACACTTGTGTTGGTGCAGGAAACCACTTTTGCACTTGTATTAGTGTGGAAAAACCACTTTTCGCACTTGTGTTAGTGTTGAAAAACCACTTTTCGCACTTGTATTAGTGTGGAAAAAACACTTTTCGCACTTGTGTTAGCGTTGAAAAACCACTTTTTGCACCTGTGTTAATGTTGAAAAACCACTTTTCACACTTGTGTTGGTGCAGGAAACCACTTTTGCACTTGTATTAGTGTGGAAAAAACACTTTTTGCACTTGTGATAGTGTTGAAAAACCTCTTCTCGCACTTGTGTTAGTGTTGAAAAACCACTTTTCGCACTTGTGTTGGTGCAGGAAACCACTTTTGCACTTGTATTAGTGTGGAAAAACCACTTTTCGCACTTGTGTTAGTGTTGAAAAACCACTTTTCGCACTTGTGTTAATGTTGAAAAACCACTTTTCGCACTTGTGTTGGTGCAGGAAACCACTTTTGCACTTGTATTAGTGTGGAAAAACCAATTTTCGCACTTGTGTTAGTGTTGAAAAACCACTTTTCGCACTTGTATTACTGTGGAAAAAACACTTTTCGCACTTGTGTTGGTGCAGGAAACCACTTTTGCACTTGTATTAGTGGGTAAAAACCACTTTTCGCACTTGTGTTAGTGTTGAAAAACCACTTTCCGCACTTGTTAGTTTTGAAAAACCACTTTTCGCACTTGTGTTGGTGCAGGAAACCACTTTTGCACTTGTATTAGTGTGGAAAAAACACTTTTTGCACTTGTGATAGTGTTGAAAAACCACTTTTCGCACTTGTGTTAGTGTTGAAAAACCACTTTTCGCACTTGTGTTAGTGTTGAAAAACCACTTTTCGCACTTGTGTTGGTGCAGGAAACCACTTTTGCACTTGTATTAGTGTGGAAAAAACACTTTTCGCACTTGTGTTAGTGTTGAAAAACCACTTTTCGCACTTGTGTTAGTGTTGAAAAACCACTTTTCGCACTTGTGTTAGTGTTGAAAAACCACTTTTCGCACTTGTGTTGGTGCAGGAAACCACTTTTGCACTTGTATTAGTGTGGAAAAAACAACTTTTCGCACTTGTGTTAGTGTTGAAAAACCACTTTTCACACTTGTGTTAGTGTTGAAAAACCACTTTTCGCACTTGTGTTGGTGCAGGAAACCACTTTTGCACTTGTATTAGTGTGGAAAAAACACTTTTCGCACTTGTGTTGGTGTTGAAAAACCACTTTTCGCACTTGTGTTAGCGTTGAAAAACCACTTTTTGCACCTGTGTTAATGTTGAAAAACCACTTTTCACACTTGTGTTGGTGCAGGAAACCACTTTTGCACTTGTATTAGTGTGGAAAAACCACTTTTCGCACTTGTGTTAGTGTTGAAAAACCACTTTTCGCACTTGTATTAGTGTGGAAAAAACACTTTTCGCACTTGTGTTGGTGCAGGAAACCACTTTTGCACTTGTATTAGTGTGGAAAAAACACTTTTTGCACTTGTGATAGTGTTGAAAAAACACTTTTCGCACTTGTGTTGGTGCAGGAAACCACTTTTGCACTTGTATTAGTGTGGAAAAAACACTTTTTGCACTTGTGGTAGTATTGAAAAACCACTTTTCGCACTTGTGTTAGTGTTGAAAAACCACTTTTCGCACTTGTGTTAGTGTTGAAAAACCACTTTTCGCACTTGTGTTGGTGCAGGAAACCACTTTTGCACTTGTATTAGTGTGGAAAAAACACTTTTCGCACTTGTGTTAGTGTTGAAAAACCACTTTTCGCACTTGTGTTAGTGTTGAAAAACCACTTTTCGCACTTGTGTTAGTATTGAAAAACCACTTTTCGCACTTGTGTTGGTGCAGGAAACCACTTTTGCACTTGTATTAGTGTGGAAAAACCACTTTTTGCACTTGTGATAGTGTTGAAAAACCTCTTTTCGCACTTGTGTTAGTGTTGAAAAACCACTTTTCGCACTTGTGTTGGTGCAGGAAACCACTTTTGCACTTGTATTAGTGTGGAAAAAACACTTTTCGCACTTGTGTTAGTGTTGAAAAACCACCTTTCGCACTTGTGTTAGTGTTGAAAAACCACTTTTCACACTTGTGTTAGTGCTGAAAAACCACTTTTCGCACTTGTGTTGGTGCAGGAAATCACTTTTGCACTTGTATTAGTGTGGAAAGAATTCTTTTCGCACTTGTATTAGTGTGGAAAAACCACTTTTCGCACTTGTGTTAGTGTTGAAAAACCACTTTTCGCACTTGTGTTAGTGTTGAAAAACCACTTTTCGCACTTGTGTTAGTGTTGAAAAACCACTTTTCGCACTTGTGTTAGTGTTGAAAAACCACTTTTCGCACTTGTGTTAGTGTTGAAAAACCACTTTTCGCACTTGTGTTAGTGTTGAAAAACCACTTTTCGCACTTGTGTTGGTGCAGGAAACCACTTTTGCACTTGTATTAGTGTCGAAAAAACACTTTTCGCACTTGTGTTAGTGTTGAAAAACCACTTTTCGCACTTGTGTTAGTGTTGAAAAACCACTTTTCGCACTTGTGTTGGTGCAGGAAACCACTTTTGCACTTGTATTAGTGTGGAAAAAACACTTTTTGCACTTGTGATAGTGTTGAAAAACCACTTTTCGCACTTCTGTTAATGTTGAAAAACCACTTTTCACACTTGTGTTAGTGCTGAAAAACCACTTTTCGCACTTGTGTTGGTGCAGGAAATCACTTTTGCACTTGTATTAGTGTGGATAGAATTCTTTTCGCACTTGTATTAGTGTGGAAAAACCACTTTTCGCACTTGTGTTAGTGTTGAAAAACCACTTTTCGCACTTGTGTTAGTGTTGAAAAACCACTTTTCACACTTGTGTTAGTGTTGAAAAACCACTTTTCGCACTTGTGTTAGTGTTGAAAAACCACTTTTCGCACTTGTGTTAGTGTTGAAAAACCACTTTTCGCACTTGTGTTAGTGTTGAAAAACCACTTTTCGCACTTGTGTTAGTGTTGAAAAACCACTTTTCGCACTTGTGTTGGTGCAGGAAACCACTTTTGCACTTGTATTAGTGTCGAAAAAACACTTTTCGCACTTGTGTTAGTGTTGAAAAACCACTTTTCGCACTTGTGTTAGTGTTGAAAAACCACTTTTCGTACTTGTGTTGGTGCAGGAAACCACTTTTGCACTTGTATTAGTGTGGAAAAAACACTTTTTGCACTTGTGATAGTGTTGAAAAACCACTTTTCGCACTTCTGTTAATGTTGAAAAACCACTTTTCGCACTTGTGTTGGTGCAGGAAACCACTTTTGCACTTGTATTAGTGTGGAAAAACCACTTTTCGCACTTGTGTTAGTGTTGAAAAACCACTTTTCGCACTTGTATTCGTGTGGCAAAAAACACTTTTCGCACTTGTGTTGGTGCAGGAAACCACTTTTGCACTTGTATTAGTGTGGAAAAACACTTTTCACACTTGTGTTAGTGTTGAAAAACCACTTTTCGCATTTGTGTTGGTGCAGGAAACCTCTTTTGCACTTGTATTAGTGTGGAAAAACACTTTTTGCACTTGTGATAGTGTTGAAAAACCACTTTTCGCACTTGTGTTAGTGTTGAAAAACCACTTTTCGCACTTGTGTTGGTGCAGGAAACCACTTTTGCACTTGTATTAGTGTCGAAAAAACACTTTTCGCACTTGTGTTAGTGTTGAAAAACCACTTTTCGCACTTGTGTTAGTGTTGAAAAACCACTTTTCGTACTTGTGTTGGTGCAGGAAACCACTTTTGCACTTGTATTAGTGTGGAAAAAACACTTTTTGCACTTGTGATAGTGTTGAAAAACCACTTTTCGCACTTCTGTTAATGTTGAAAAACCACTTTTCGCACTTGTGTTGGTGCAGGAAACCACTTTTGCACTTGTATTAGTGTGGAAAAACCACTTTTCGCACTTGTGTTAGTGTTGAAAAACCACTTTTCGCACTTGTATTCGTGTGGCAAAAAACACTTTTCGCACTTGTGTTGGTGCAGGAAACCACTTTTGCACTTGTATTAGTGTGGAAAAACACTTTTCGCACTTGTGTTAGTGTTGAAAAACCACTTTTCGCATTTGTGTTGGTGCAGGAAACCTCTTTTGCACTTGTATTAGTGTGGAAAAACACTTTTTGCACTTGTGATAGTGTTGAAAAACCACTTTTCGCACTTGTGTTAGTGTTGAAACACCACTTTTCGCACTTGTGTTGGTGCAGGAAACCACTTTTGCACTTGTGTTAGTGTTGAAAAACCACTTTTCGCACTTGTGTTAGTGTTGAAAAACCACTTTTCGCACTTGTGTTGGTGCAGGAAACCACTTTTGCACTTGTATTAGTGTGGAAAAAACACTTTTCGCACTTGTGTTAGTGTTGAAAAACCACTTTTCGCAGTTGTGTTGGTGCAGGAAACCACTTTTGCACTTGTATTAGTGTGGAAAAAACACTTTTTGCACTTGTGATAGTGTTGAAAAACCACTTTTCGCACTTGTGTTAGTGTTGAAAAACCACTTTTCGCACTTGTGTTGATGCAGGAAACCACTTTTGCACTTGTATTAGTGTGGAAAAAACACTTTTCGCACTTGTGTTAGTGTTGAAAAACCACTTTTCGCACTTGTGTTAGTGTTGAAAAACCACTTTTCGCACTTGTGTTAGTGTTGAAAAACCACTTTTTGCACTTGTGTTGGTGCAGGAAACCACTTTTGCACTTGTATTAGTGTGGAAAAAACACTTTTCGCACTTGTGTTAGTGTTGAAAAACCACTTTTCGCACTTGTGTTAGTGTTGAAAAACCACTTTTCGCACTTGTGTTGGTGCAGGAAACCACTTTTGCACTTGTATTAGTGTGGAAAAAACACTTTTTGCACTTGTGATAGTGTTGAAAAACCACTTTTCGCACTTCTGTTAATGTTTGAAAAACCACTTTTCGCACTTGTGTTGGTGCAGGAATCCACTTTTGCACTTGTATTAGTGTGGAAAAACCACTTTTCGCACTTGTGTTAGTGTTGAAAAACCACTTTTCGCACTTGTATTAATGTGGAAAAAACACTTTTCGCACTTGTGTTGGTGCAGGAAACCACTTTTGCACTTGTATTAGTGTGGAAAAAACCCTTTTCGCACTTGTGTTAGTGTTGAAAAACCACTTTTCGCACTTGTGTTGGTGCAGGAAACCACTTTTGCACTTGTATTCGTGTGGAAAAAACACTTTTTGCACTTGTGATAGTGTTGAAAAACCACTTTTCGCACTTGTGTTAGTGTTGAAAAACCACTTTTCGCACTTGTGTTAGTGTTGAAAAACCACTTTTCGCACTTGTGTTAGTGTTGAAAAACCACTTTTCGCACTTGTGTTAGTGTTGAAAAACCACTTTTTGCACTTGTGTTGGTGCAGGAAACCACTTTTGCACTTGTATTAGTGTGGAAAAAACACTTTTCGCACTTGTGTTAGTGTTGAAAAACCACTTTTTGCACTTGGGTTAGTGTTGAAAAACCACTTTTCGCACTTGTGTTGGTGCAGGAAACCACTTTTGCACTTGTATTAGTGTCGAAAAAACACTTTTCGCACTTGTGTTAGTGTTGAAAAACCACTTTTCGCACTTGTGTTAGTGTTGAAAAACCACTTTTCGCACTTGTGTTGGTGCAGGAAACCACTTTTGCACTTGTATTAGTGTGGAAAAAACACTTTTTGCACTTGTGATAGTGTTGAAAAACCACTTTTCGCACTTGTATTAGTGTGGAAAAAACACTTTTCGCACTTGTGTTGGTGCAGGAAACCACTTTTGCACTTGTATTAGTGTGGAAAAAACACTTTTCACACTTCTGTTAGTGTTGAAAAACCACTTTTCGCACTTGTGTTGGTGCAGGAAACCACTTTTGCACTTGTATTAGTGTGGAAAAAACACTTTTTGCACTTGTGATAGTGTTGAAAAACCACTTTTTGCACTTGTGTTAGTGTTGAAAAACCACTTTTCGCACTTGTGTTAGTGTTGAAAAACCACTTTTCGCACTTGTGTTGGTGCAGGAAACCACTTTTGCACTTGTATTAGTGTGGAAAAAACACTTTTTGCACTTGTGTTGGTGTTGAAAAACCACTTTTCGCAATTGTGTTAGTGTTGAAAAACCACTTTTCGCACTTGTGTTGGTGCAGGAGACCACTTTTGCACTTGTATTAGTGTGGAAAAAACACTTTTCGCACTTGTGTTAGTGTTGAAAAACCACTTTTCGCACTTGTGTTAGTGTTGAAAAACCACTTTTCGCACTTGTGTTGGGGCAGGAAACCACTTTTGCACTTGTATTAGTGTGGAAAAAACACTTTTTGCACTTGTGATAGTGTTGAAAAACCACTTTTCGCACTTGTGTTAATGTTGAAAAACCACTTTTCGCACTTGTGTTGGTGCAGGAAACCACTTTTGCACTTGTATTAGTGTGGAAAAACCACTTTTCGCACTTGTGTTAGTGTTGAAACACCACTTTTCGCACTTGTATTAGTGTGGAAAAAACACTTTTCGCACTTGTGTTGGTGCAGGAAACCACTTTTGCACTTGTATTAGTGTGGAAAAACCACTTTTCGCACTTGTGTTAGTGTTGAAAAACCACTTTTCACACTTGTGTTAGTGTTGAAAAACCACTTTTCGCACTCGTGTTGGTGCAGGAAACCACTTTTGCACTTGTATTAGTGTGGAAAAAACACTTTTTGCTCTTGTGATAGTGTTGAAAAACCTCTTCTCGCACTTGTGTTAGTGTTGAAAAACCACTTTTCGCACTTGTGTTGGTGCAGGAAACCACTTTTGCACTTGTATTAGTGTGGAAAAACCACTTTTCGCACTTGTGTTAGTGTTGAAAAACCACTTTTCGCACTTGTGTTAATGTTGAAAAACCACTTTTCGCACTTGTGTTGGTGCAGGAAACCACTTTTGCACTTGTATTAGTGTGGAAAAACCAATTTTCGCACTTGTGTTAGTGTTGAAAAACCACTTTTCGCACTTGTATTACTGTGGAAAAAACACTTTTCGCACTTGTGTTGGTGCAGGAAACCACTTTTGCACTTGTATTAGTGTGTAAAAACCACTTTTCGCACTTGTGTTAGTGTGGAAAAACCACTTTCCGCACTTGTTAGTTTTGAAAAACCACTTTTCGCACTTGTGTTGGTGCAGGAAACCACTTTTGCACTTGTATTAGTGTGGAAAAAACACTTTTTGCACTTGTGATAGTGTTGAAAAACCACTTTTCGCACTTGTGTTAGTGTTGAAAAACCACTTTTCGCACTTGTGTTAGTGTTGAAAAACCACTTTTCGCACTTGTGTTGGTGCAGGAAACCACTTTTGCACTTGTATTAGTGTGGAAAAAACACTTTTCACACTTGTGTTAGTGTTGAAAAACCACTTTTCGCACTTGTGTTAGTGTTGAAAAACCACTTTTCGCACTTGTGTTAGTGTTGAAAAACCACTTTTCGCACTTGTGTTGGTGCAGGAAACCACTTTTGCACTTGTATTAGTGTGGAAAAAACAACTTTTCGCACTTGTGTTAGTGTTGAAAAACCACTTTTCACACTTGTGTTAGTGTTGAAAAACCACTTTTCGCACTTGTGTTGGTGCAGGAAACCACTTTTGCACTTGTATTAGTGTGGAAAAAACACTTTTCGCACTTGTGTTGGTGTTGAAAAACCACTTTTCGCACTTGTGTTAGCGTTGAAAAACCACTTTTTGCACCTGTGTTAATGTTGAAAAACCACTTTTCACACTTGTGTTGGTGCAGGAAACCACTTTTGCACTTGTATTAGTGTGGAAAAACCACTTTTCGCACTTGTGTTAGTGTTGAAAAACCACTTTTCGCACTTGTATTAATGTGGAAAAAACACTTTTCGCACTTGTGTTGGTGCAGGAAACCACTTTTGCACTTGTATTAGTGTGGAAAAAACCCTTTTCGCACTTGTGTTAGTGTTGAAAAACCACTTTTCGCACTTGTGTTGGTGCAGGAAACCACTTTTGCACTTGTATTCGTGTGGAAAAAACACTTTTTGCACTTGTGATAGTGTTGAAAAACCACTTTTCGCACTTGTGTTAGTGTTGAAAAACCACTTTTCGCACTTGTGTTAGTGTTGAAAAACCACTTTTCGCACTTGTGTTAGTGTTGAAAAACCACTTTTTGCACTTGTGTTGGTGCAGGAAACCACTTTTGCACTTGTATTAGTGTGGAAAAAACACTTTTCGCACTTGTGTTAGTGTTGAAAAACCACTTTTTGCACTTGGGTTAGTGTTGAAAAACCACTTTTCGCACTTGTGTTGGTGCAGGAAACCACTTTTGCACTTGTATTAGTGTCGAAAAAACACTTTTCGCACTTGTGTTAGTGTTGAAAAACCACTTTTCGCACTTGTGTTAGTGTTGAAAAACCACTTTTCGCACTTGTGTTGGTGCAGGAAACCACTTTTGCACTTGTATTAGTGTGGAAAAAACACTTTTTGCACTTGTGATAGTGTTGAAAAACCACTTTTCGCACTTGTATTAGTGTGGAAAAAACACTTTTCGCACTTGTGTTGGTGCAGGAAACCACTTTTGCACTTGTATTAGTGTGGAAAAAACACTTTTCACACTTCTGTTAGTGTTGAAAAACCACTTTTCGCACTTGTGTTGGTGCAGGAAACCACTTTTGCACTTGTATTAGTGTGGAAAAAACACTTTTTGCACTTGTGATAGTGTTGAAAAACCACTTTTTGCACTTGTGTTAGTGTTGAAAAACCACTTTTCGCACTTGTGTTAGTGTTGAAAAACCACTTTTCGCACTTGTGTTGGTGCAGGAAACCACTTTTGCACTTGTATTAGTGTGGAAAAACACTTTTTGCACTTGTGTTGGTGTTGAAAAACCACTTTTCGCAATTGTGTTAGTGTTGAAAAACCACTTTTCGCACTTGTGTTGGTGCAGGAGACCACTTTTGCACTTGTATTAGTGTGGAAAAAACACTTTTCGCACTTGTGTTAGTGTTGAAAAACCACTTTTCGCACTTGTGTTAGTGTTGAAAAACCACTTTTCGCACTTGTGTTGGGGCAGGAAACCACTTTTGCACTTGTATTAGTGTGGAAAAACACTTTTTGCACTTGTGATAGTGTTGAAAAACCACTTTTCGCACTTGTGTTAATGTTGAAAAACCACTTTTCGCACTTGTGTTGGTGCAGGAAACCACTTTTGCACTTGTATTAGTGTGGAAAAACCACTTTTCGCACTTGTGTTAATGTTGAAACACCACTTTTCGCACTTGTATTAGTGTGGAAAAAACACTTTTCGCACTTGTGTTGGTGCAGGAAACCACTTTTGCACTTGTATTAGTGTGGAAAAACCACTTTTCGCACTTGTGTTAGTGTTGAAAAACCACTTTTCACACTTGTGTTAGTGTTGAAAAACCACTTTTCGCACTCGTGTTGGTGCAGGAAACCACTTTTGCACTTGTATTAGTGTGGAAAAAACACTTTTTGCTCTTGTGATAGTGTTGAAAAACCTCTTCTCGCACTTGTGTTAGTGTTGAAAAACCACTTTTCGCACTTGTGTTGGTGCAGGAAACCACTTTTGCACTTGTATTAGTGTGGAAAAACCACTTTTCGCACTTGTGTTAGTGTTGAAAAACCACTTTTCGCACTTGTGTTAATGTTGAAAAACCACTTTTCGCACTTGTGTTGGTGCAGGAAACCACTTTTGCACTTGTATTAGTGTGGAAAAACCAATTTTCGCACTTGTGTTAGTGTTGAAAAACCACTTTTCGCACTTGTATTACTGTGGAAAAAACACTTTTCGCACTTGTGTTGGTGCAGGAAACCACTTTTGCACTTGTATTAGTGTGTAAAAACCACTTTTCGCACTTGTGTTAGTGTTGAAAAACCACTTTCCGCACTTGTTAGTTTTGAAAAACCACTTTTCGCACTTGTGTTGGTGCAGGAAACCACTTTTGCACTTGTATTAGTGTGGAAAAAACACTTTTTGCACTTGTGATAGTGTTGAAAAACCACTTTTCGCACTTGTGTTAGTGTTGAAAAACCACTTTTCGCACTTGTGTTAGTGTTGAAAAACCACTTTTCGCACTTGTGTTGGTGCAGGAAACCACTTTTGCACTTGTATTAGTGTGGAAAAAACACTTTTCACACTTGTGTTAGTGTTGAAAAACCACTTTTCGCACTTGTGTTAGTGTTGAAAAACCACTTTTCGCACTTGTGTTAGTGTTGAAAAACCACTTTTCGCACTTGTGTTGGTGCAGGAAACCACTTTTGCACTTGTATTAGTGTGGAAAAAACAACTTTTCGCACTTGTGTTAGTGTTGAAAAACCACTTTTCACACTTGTGTTAGTGTTGAAAAACCACTTTTCGCACTTGTGTTGGTGCAGGAAACCACTTTTGCACTTGTATTAGTGTGGAAAAAACACTTTTCGCACTTGTGTTGGTGTTGAAAAACCACTTTTCGCACTTGTGTTAGCGTTGAAAAACCACTTTTTGCACCTGTGTTAATGTTGAAAAACCACTTTTCGTACTTGTGTTGGTGCAGGAAACCACTTTTGCACTTGTATTAGTGTGGAAAAAACACTTTTTGCACTTGTGATAGTGTTGAAAAACCACTTTTCGCACTTCTGTTAATGTTGAAAAACCACTTTTCGCACTTGTGTTGGTGCAGGAAACCACTTTTGCACTTGTATTAGTGTGGAAAAACCACTTTTCGCACTTGTGTTAGTGTTGAAAAACCACTTTTCGCACTTGTATTCGTGTGGCAAAAAACACTTTTCGCACTTGTGTTGGTGCAGGAAACCACTTTTGCACTTGTATTAGTGTGGAAAAACACTTTTCGCACTTGTGTTAGTGTTGAAAAACCACTTTTCGCATTTGTGTTGGTGCAGGAAACCTCTTTTGCACTTGTATTAGTGTGGAAAAACACTTTTTGCACTTGTGATAGTGTTGAAAAACCACTTTTCGCACTTGTGTTAGTGTTGAAAAACCACTTTTCGCACTTGTGTTGGTGCAGGAAACCACTTTTGCACTTGTATTAGTGTCGAAAAAACACTTTTCGCACTTGTGTTAGTGTTGAAAAACCACTTTTCGCACTTGTGTTAGTGTTGAAAAACCACTTTTCGTACTTGTGTTGGTGCAGGAAACCACTTTTGCACTTGTATTAGTGTGGAAAAAACACTTTTTGCACTTGTGATAGTGTTGAAAAACCACTTTTCGCACTTCTGTTAATGTTGAAAAACCACTTTTCGCACTTGTGTTGGTGCAGGAAACCACTTTTGCACTTGTATTAGTGTGGAAAAACCACTTTTCGCACTTGTGTTAGTGTTGAAAAACCACTTTTCGCACTTGTATTCGTGTGGCAAAAAACACTTTTCGCACTTGTGTTGGTGCAGGAAACCACTTTTGCACTTGTATTAGTGTGGAAAAACACTTTTCGCACTTGTGTTAGTGTTGAAAAACCACTTTTCGCACTTGTGTTGGTGCAGGAAACCACTTTTGCACTTGTATTAGTGTCGAAAAAACACTTTTCGCACTTGTGTTAGTGTTGAAAAACCACTTTTCGCACTTGTGTTAGTGTTGAAAAACCACTTTTCGCACTTGTGTTGGTGCAGGAAACCACTTTTGCACTTGTATTAGTGTGGAAAAAACACTTTTTGCACTTGTGATAGTGTTGAAAAACCACTTTTCGCACTTGTATTAGTGTGGAAAAAACACTTTTCGCACTTGTGTTGGTGCAGGAAACCACTTTTGCACTTGTATTAGTGTGGAAAAAACACTTTTCACACTTCTGTTAGTGTTGAAAAACCACTTTTCGCACTTGTGTTGGTGCAGGAAACCACTTTTGCACTTGTATTAGTGTGGAAAAAACACTTTTTGCACTTGTGATAGTGTTGAAAAACCACTTTTTGCACTTGTGTTAGTGTTGAAAAACCACTTTTCGCACTTGTGTTAGTGTTGAAAAACCACTTTTCGCACTTGTGTTGGTGCAGGAAACCACTTTTGCACTTGTATTAGTGTGGAAAAACACTTTTTGCACTTGTGTTGGTGTTGAAAAACCACTTTTCGCAATTGTGTTAGTGTTGAAAAACCACTTTTCGCACTTGTGTTGGTGCAGGAGACCACTTTTGCACTTGTATTAGTGTGGAAAAAACACTTTTCGCACTTGTGTTAGTGTTGAAAAACCACTTTTCGCACTTGTGTTAGTGTTGAAAAACCACTTTTCGCACTTGTGTTGGTGCAGGAAACCACTTTTGCACTTGTATTAGTGTGGAAAAACCACTTTTCGCACTTGTGTTAATGTTGAAACACCACTTTTCGCACTTGTATTAGTGTGGAAAAAACACTTTTCGCACTTGTGTTGGTGCAGGAAACCACTTTTGCACTTGTATTAGTGTGTAAAAACCACTTTTCGCACTTGTGTTAGTGTTGAAAAACCACTTTCCGCACTTGTTAGTTTTGAAAAACCACTTTTCGCACTTGTGTTGGTGCAGGAAACCACTTTTGCACTTGTATTAGTGTGGAAAAAACACTTTTTGCACTTGTGATAGTGTTGAAAAACCACTTTTCGCACTTGTGTTAGTGTTGAAAAACCACTTTTCGCACTTGTGTTAGTGTTGAAAAACCACTTTTCGCACTTGTGTTGGTGCAGGAAACCACTTTTGCACTTGTATTAGTGTGGAAAAAACACTTTTCACACTTGTGTTAGTGTTGAAAAACCACTTTTCGCACTTGTGTTAGTGTTGAAAAACCACTTTTCGCACTTGTGTTAGTGTTGAAAAACCACTTTTCGCACTTGTGTTGGTGCAGGAAACCACTTTTGCACTTGTATTAGTGTGGAAAAAACAACTTTTCGCACTTGTGTTAGTGTTGAAAAACCACTTTTCACACTTGTGTTAGTGTTGAAAAACCACTTTTCGCACTTGTGTTGGTGCAGGAAACCACTTTTGCACTTGTATTAGTGTGGAAAAAACACTTTTCGCACTTGTGTTGGTGTTGAAAAACCACTTTTCGCACTTGTGTTAGCGTTGAAAAACCACTTTTTGCACCTGTGTTAATGTTGAAAAACCACTTTTCGTACTTGTGTTGGTGCAGGAAACCACTTTTGCACTTGTATTAGTGTGGAAAAAACACTTTTTGCACTTGTGATAGTGTTGAAAAACCACTTTTCGCACTTCTGTTAATGTTGAAAAACCACTTTTCGCACTTGTGTTGGTGCAGGAAACCACTTTTGCACTTGTATTAGTGTGGAAAAACCACTTTTCGCACTTGTGTTAGTGTTGAAAAACCACTTTTCGCACTTGTATTCGTGTGGCAAAAAACACTTTTCGCACTTGTGTTGGTGCAGGAAACCACTTTTGCACTTGTATTAGTGTGGAAAAACACTTTTCGCACTTGTGTTAGTGTTGAAAAACCACTTTTCGCATTTGTGTTGGTGCAGGAAACCTCTTTTGCACTTGTATTAGTGTGGAAAAACACTTTTTGCACTTGTGATAGTGTTGAAAAACCACTTTTCGCACTTGTGTTAGTGTTGAAAAACCACTTTTCGCACTTGTGTTGGTGCAGGAAACCACTTTTGCACTTGTATTAGTGTCGAAAAAACACTTTTCGCACTTGTGTTAGTGTTGAAAAACCACTTTTCGCACTTGTGTTAGTGTTGAAAAACCACTTTTCGTACTTGTGTTGGTGCAGGAAACCACTTTTGCACTTGTATTAGTGTGGAAAAAACACTTTTTGCACTTGTGATAGTGTTGAAAAACCACTTTTCGCACTTCTGTTAATGTTGAAAAACCACTTTTCGCACTTGTGTTGGTGCAGGAAACCACTTTTGCACTTGTATTAGTGTGGAAAAACCACTTTTCGCACTTGTGTTAGTGTTGAAAAACCACTTTTCGCACTTGTATTCGTGTGGCAAAAAACACTTTTCGCACTTGTGTTGGTGCAGGAAACCACTTTTGCACTTGTATTAGTGTGGAAAAACACTTTTCGCACTTGTGTTAGTGTTGAAAAACCACTTTTCGCATTTGTGTTGGTGCAGGAAACCTCTTTTGCACTTGTATTAGTGTGGAAAAACACTTTTTGCACTTGTGATAGTGTTGAAAAACCACTTTTCGCACTTGTGTTAGTGTTGAAACACCACTTTTCGCACTTGTGTTGGTGCAGGAAACCACTTTTGCACTTGTGTTAGTGTTGAAAAACCACTTTTCGCACTTGTGTTAGTGTTGAAAAACCACTTTTCGCACTTGTGTTGGTGCAGGAAACCACTTTTGCACTTGTATTAGTGTGGAAAAAACACTTTTCGCACTTGTGTTAGTGTTGAAAAACCACTTTTCGCAGTTGTGTTGGTGCAGGAAACCACTTTTGCACTTGTATTAGTGTGGAAAAAACACTTTTTGCACTTGTGATAGTGTTGAAAAACCACTTTTCGCACTTGTGTTAGTGTTGAAAAACCACTTTTCGCACTTGTGTTGATGCAGGAAACCACTTTTGCACTTGTATTAGTGTGTAAAAACCACTTTTCGCACTTGTGTTAGTGTTGAAAAACCACTTTCCGCACTTGTTAGTTTTGAAAAACCACTTTTCGCACTTGTGTTGGTGCAGGAAACCACTTTTGCACTTGTATTAGTGTGGAAAAAACACTTTTCGCACTTGTGTTAGTGTTGAAAAACCACTTTTCGCAGTTGTGTTGGTGCAGGAAACCACTTTTGCACTTGTATTAGTGTGGAAAAAACACTTTTTGCACTTGTGATAGTGTTGAAAAACCACTTTTCGCACTTGTGTTAGTGTTGAAAAACCACTTTTCGCACTTGTGTTGATGCAGGAAACCACTTTTGCACTTGTATTAGTGTGTAAAAACCACTTTTCGCACTTGTGTTAGTGTTGAAAAACCACTTTCCGCACTTGTTAGTTTTGAAAAACCACTTTTCGCACTTGTGTTGGTGCAGGAAACCACTTTTGCACTTGTATTAGTGTGGAAAAAACACTTTTTGCACTTGTGATAGTGTTGAAAAACCACTTTTCGCACTTGTGTTAGTGTTGAAAAACCACTTTTCGCACTTGTGTTAGTGTTGAAAAACCACTTTTCGCACTTGTGTTGGTGCAGGAAACCACTTTTGCACTTGTATTAGTGTGGAAAAAACACTTTTCACACTTGTGTTAGTGTTGAAAAACCACTTTTCGCACTTGTGTTAGTGTTGAAAAACCACTTTTCGCACTTGTGTTAGTGTTGAAAAACCACTTTTCGCACTTGTGTTGGTGCAGGAAACCACTTTTGCACTTGTATTAGTGTGGAAAAAACAACTTTTCGCACTTGTGTTAGTGTTGAAAAACCACTTTTCACACTTGTGTTAGTGTTGAAAAACCACTTTTCGCACTTGTGTTGGTGCAGGAAACCACTTTTGCACTTGTATTAGTGTGGAAAAAACACTTTTCGCACTTGTGTTGGTGTTGAAAAACCACTTTTCGCACTTGTGTTAGCGTTGAAAAACCACTTTTTGCACCTGTGTTAATGTTGAAAAACCACTTTTCGTACTTGTGTTGGTGCAGGAAACCACTTTTGCACTTGTATTAGTGTGGAAAAAACACTTTTTGCACTTGTGATAGTGTTGAAAAACCACTTTTCGCACTTCTGTTAATGTTGAAAAACCACTTTTCGCACTTGTGTTGGTGCAGGAAACCACTTTTGCACTTGTATTAGTGTGGAAAAACCACTTTTCGCACTTGTGTTAGTGTTGAAAAACCACTTTTCGCACTTGTATTCGTGTGGCAAAAAACACTTTTCGCACTTGTGTTGGTGCAGGAAACCACTTTTGCACTTGTATTAGTGTGGAAAAACACTTTTCGCACTTGTGTTAGTGTTGAAAAACCACTTTTCGCATTTGTGTTGGTGCAGGAAACCTCTTTTGCACTTGTATTAGTGTGGAAAAACACTTTTTGCACTTGTGATAGTGTTGAAAAACCACTTTTCGCACTTGTGTTAGTGTTGAAAAACCACTTTTCGCACTTGTGTTGGTGCAGGAAACCACTTTTGCACTTGTATTAGTGTCGAAAAAACACTTTTCGCACTTGTGTTAGTGTTGAAAAACCACTTTTCGCACTTGTGTTAGTGTTGAAAAACCACTTTTCGTACTTGTGTTGGTGCAGGAAACCACTTTTGCACTTGTATTAGTGTGGAAAAAACACTTTTTGCACTTGTGATAGTGTTGAAAAACCACTTTTCGCACTTCTGTTAATGTTGAAAAACCACTTTTCGCACTTGTGTTGGTGCAGGAAACCACTTTTGCACTTGTATTAGTGTGGAAAAACCACTTTTCGCACTTGTGTTAGTGTTGAAAAACCACTTTTCGCACTTGTATTCGTGTGGCAAAAAACACTTTTCGCACTTGTGTTGGTGCAGGAAACCACTTTTGCACTTGTATTAGTGTGGAAAAACACTTTTCGCACTTGTGTTAGTGTTGAAAAACCACTTTTCGCATTTGTGTTGGTGCAGGAAACCTCTTTTGCACTTGTATTAGTGTGGAAAAACACTTTTTGCACTTGTGATAGTGTTGAAAAACCACTTTTCGCACTTGTGTTAGTGTTGAAACACCACTTTTCGCACTTGTGTTGGTGCAGGAAACCACTTTTGCACTTGTGTTAGTGTTGAAAAACCACTTTTCGCACTTGTGTTAGTGTTGAAAAACCACTTTTCGCACTTGTGTTGGTGCAGGAAACCACTTTTGCACTTGTATTAGTGTGGAAAAAACACTTTTCGCACTTGTGTTAGTGTTGAAAAACCACTTTTCGCAGTTGTGTTGGTGCAGGAAACCACTTTTGCACTTGTATTAGTGTGGAAAAAACACTTTTTGCACTTGTGATAGTGTTGAAAAACCACTTTTCGCACTTGTGTTAGTGTTGAAAAACCACTTTTCGCACTTGTGTTGATGCAGGAAACCACTTTTGCACTTGTATTAGTGTGTAAAAACCACTTTTCGCACTTGTGTTAGTGTTGAAAAACCACTTTCCGCACTTGTTAGTTTTGAAAAACCACTTTTCGCACTTGTGTTGGTGCAGGAAACCACTTTTGCACTTGTATTAGTGTGGAAAAAACACTTTTCGCACTTGTGTTAGTGTTGAAAAACCACTTTTCGCAGTTGTGTTGGTGCAGGAAACCACTTTTGCACTTGTATTAGTGTGGAAAAAACACTTTTTGCACTTGTGATAGTGTTGAAAAACCACTTTTCGCACTTGTGTTAGTGTTGAAAAACCACTTTTCGCACTTGTGTTGATGCAGGAAACCACTTTTGCACTTGTATTAGTGTGTAAAAACCACTTTTCGCACTTGTGTTAGTGTTGAAAAACCACTTTCCGCACTTGTTAGTTTTGAAAAACCACTTTTCGCACTTGTGTTGGTGCAGGAAACCACTTTTGCACTTGTATTAGTGTGGAAAAAACACTTTTTGCACTTGTGATAGTGTTGAAAAACCACTTTTCGCACTTGTGTTAGTGTTGAAAAACCACTTTTCGCACTTGTGTTAGTGTTGAAAAACCACTTTTCGCACTTGTGTTGGTGCAGGAAACCACTTTTGCACTTGTATTAGTGTGGAAAAAACACTTTTCACACTTGTGTTAGTGTTGAAAAACCACTTTTCGCACTTGTGTTAGTGTTGAAAAACCACTTTTCGCACTTGTGTTAGTGTTGAAAAACCACTTTTCGCACTTGTGTTGGTGCAGGAAACCACTTTTGCACTTGTATTAGTGTGGAAAAAACAACTTTTCGCACTTGTGTTAGTGTTGAAAAACCACTTTTCACACTTGTGTTAGTGTTGAAAAACCACTTTTCGCACTTGTGTTGGTGCAGGAAACCACTTTTGCACTTGTATTAGTGTGGAAAAAACACTTTTCGCACTTGTGTTGGTGTTGAAAAACCACTTTTCGCACTTGTGTTAGCGTTGAAAAACCACTTTTTGCACCTGTGTTAATGTTGAAAAACCACTTTTCGTACTTGTGTTGGTGCAGGAAACCACTTTTGCACTTGTATTAGTGTGGAAAAAACACTTTTCACACTTGTGTTAGTGTTGAAAAACCACTTTTCGCACTTGTGTTAGTGTTGAAAAACCACTTTTCGCACTTGTGTTAGTGTTGAAAAACCACTTTTCGCACTTGTGTTGGTGCAGGAAACCACTTTTGCACTTGTATTAGTGTGGAAAAAACAACTTTTCGCACTTGTGTTAGTGTTGAAAAACCACTTTTCACACTTGTGTTAGTGTTGAAAAACCACTTTTCGCACTTGTGTTGGTGCAGGAAACCACTTTTGCACTTGTATTAGTGTGGAAAAAACACTTTTCGCACTTGTGTTGGTGTTGAAAAACCACTTTTCGCACTTGTGTTAGCGTTGAAAAACCACTTTTTGCACCTGTGTTAATGTTGAAAAACCACTTTTCGTACTTGTGTTGGTGCAGGAAACCACTTTTGCACTTGTATTAGTGTGGAAAAAACACTTTTTGCACTTGTGATAGTGTTGAAAAACCACTTTTCGCACTTCTGTTAATGTTGAAAAACCACTTTTCGCACTTGTGTTGGTGCAGGAAACCACTTTTGCACTTGTATTAGTGTGGAAAAACCACTTTTCGCACTTGTGTTAGTGTTGAAAAACCACTTTTCGCACTTGTATTCGTGTGGCAAAAAACACTTTTCGCACTTGTGTTGGTGCAGGAAACCACTTTTGCACTTGTATTAGTGTGGAAAAACACTTTTCGCACTTGTGTTAGTGTTGAAAAACCACTTTTCGCATTTGTGTTGGTGCAGGAAACCTCTTTTGCACTTGTATTAGTGTGGAAAAACACTTTTTGCACTTGTGATAGTGTTGAAAAACCACTTTTCGCACTTGTGTTAGTGTTGAAAAACCACTTTTCGCACTTGTGTTGGTGCAGGAAACCACTTTTGCACTTGTATTAGTGTCGAAAAAACACTTTTCGCACTTGTGTTAGTGTTGAAAAACCACTTTTCGCACTTGTGTTAGTGTTGAAAAACCACTTTTCGTACTTGTGTTGGTGCAGGAAACCACTTTTGCACTTGTATTAGTGTGGAAAAAACACTTTTTGCACTTGTGATAGTGTTGAAAAACCACTTTTCGCACTTCTGTTAATGTTGAAAAACCACTTTTCGCACTTGTGTTGGTGCAGGAAACCACTTTTGCACTTGTATTAGTGTGGAAAAACCACTTTTCGCACTTGTGTTAGTGTTGAAAAACCACTTTTCGCACTTGTATTCGTGTGGCAAAAAACACTTTTCGCACTTGTGTTGGTGCAGGAAACCACTTTTGCACTTGTATTAGTGTGGAAAAACACTTTTCGCACTTGTGTTAGTGTTGAAAAACCACTTTTCGCATTTGTGTTGGTGCAGGAAACCTCTTTTGCACTTGTATTAGTGTGGAAAAACACTTTTTGCACTTGTGATAGTGTTGAAAAACCACTTTTCGCACTTGTGTTAGTGTTGAAACACCACTTTTCGCACTTGTGTTGGTGCAGGAAACCACTTTTGCACTTGTGTTAGTGTTGAAAAACCACTTTTCGCACTTGTGTTAGTGTTGAAAAACCACTTTTCGCACTTGTGTTGGTGCAGGAAACCACTTTTGCACTTGTATTAGTGTGGAAAAAACACTTTTCGCACTTGTGTTAGTGTTGAAAAACCACTTTTCGCAGTTGTGTTGGTGCAGGAAACCACTTTTGCACTTGTATTAGTGTGGAAAAAACACTTTTTGCACTTGTGATAGTGTTGAAAAACCACTTTTCGCACTTGTGTTAGTGTTGAAAAACCACTTTTCGCACTTGTGTTGATGCAGGAAACCACTTTTGCACTTGTATTAGTGTGTAAAAACCACTTTTCGCACTTGTGTTAGTGTTGAAAAACCACTTTCCGCACTTGTTAGTTTTGAAAAACCACTTTTCGCACTTGTGTTGGTGCAGGAAACCACTTTTGCACTTGTATTAGTGTGGAAAAAACACTTTTTGCACTTGTGATAGTGTTGAAAAACCACTTTTCGCACTTGTGTTGGTGCAGGAAACCACTTTTGCACTTGTGTTAGTGTTGAAAAACCACTTTTCGCACTTGTGTTAGTGTTGAAAAACCACTTTCCGCACTTGTTAGTTTTGAAAAACCACTTTTCGCACTTGTGTTGGTGCAGGAAACCACTTTTGCACTTGTATTAGTGTGGAAAAACCACTTTTCGCACTTGTGTTAGTGTTGAAACACCACTTTTCGCACTTGTGTTGGTGCAGGAAACCACTTTTGCACTTGTGTTAGTGTTGAAAAACCACTTTTCGCACTTGTGTTAGTGTTGAAAAACCACTTTTCGCACTTGTGTTGGTGCAGGAAACCACTTTTGCACTTGTATTAGTGTGGAAAAAACACTTTTCGCACTTGTGTTAGTGTTGAAAAACCACTTTTCGCAGTTGTGTTGGTGCAGGAAACCACTTTTGCACTTGTATTAGTGTGGAAAAAACACTTTTTGCACTTGTGATAGTGTTGAAAAACCACTTTTCGCACTTGTGTTAGTGTTGAAAAACCACTTTTCGCACTTGTGTTGATGCAGGAAACCACTTTTGCACTTGTATTAGTGTGTAAAAACCACTTTTCGCACTTGTGTTAGTGTTGAAAAACCACTTTCCGCACTTGTTAGTTTTGAAAAACCACTTTTCGCACTTGTGTTGGTGCAGGAAACCACTTTTGCACTTGTATTAGTGTGGAAAAAACACTTTTTGCACTTGTGATAGTGTTGAAAAACCACTTTTCGCACTTGTGTTAGTGTTGAAAAACCACTTTTCGCACTTGTGTTAGTGTTGAAAAACCACTTTTCGCACTTGTGTTGGTGCAGGAAACCACTTTTGCACTTGTATTAGTGTGGAAAAAACACTTTTCACACTTGTGTTAGTGTTGAAAAACCACTTTTCGCACTTGTGTTAGTGTTGAAAAACCACTTTTCGCACTTGTGTTAGTGTTGAAAAACCACTTTTCGCACTTGTGTTGGTGCAGGAAACCACTTTTGCACTTGTATTAGTGTGGAAAAAACAACTTTTCGCACTTGTGTTAGTGTTGAAAAACCACTTTTCACACTTGTGTTAGTGTTGAAAAACCACTTTTCGCACTTGTGTTGGTGCAGGAAACCACTTTTGCACTTGTATTAGTGTGGAAAAAACACTTTTCGCACTTGTGTTGGTGTTGAAAAACCACTTTTCGCACTTGTGTTAGCGTTGAAAAACCACTTTTTGCACCTGTGTTAATGTTGAAAAACCACTTTTCGTACTTGTGTTGGTGCAGGAAACCACTTTTGCACTTGTATTAGTGTGGAAAAAACACTTTTCACACTTGTGTTAGTGTTGAAAAACCACTTTTCGCACTTGTGTTAGTGTTGAAAAACCACTTTTCGCACTTGTGTTAGTGTTGAAAAACCACTTTTCGCACTTGTGTTGGTGCAGGAAACCACTTTTGCACTTGTATTAGTGTGGAAAAAACAACTTTTCGCACTTGTGTTAGTGTTGAAAAACCACTTTTCACACTTGTGTTAGTGTTGAAAAACCACTTTTCGCACTTGTGTTGGTGCAGGAAACCACTTTTGCACTTGTATTAGTGTGGAAAAAACACTTTTCGCACTTGTGTTGGTGTTGAAAAACCACTTTTCGCACTTGTGTTAGCGTTGAAAAACCACTTTTTGCACCTGTGTTAATGTTGAAAAACCACTTTTCGTACTTGTGTTGGTGCAGGAAACCACTTTTGCACTTGTATTAGTGTGGAAAAAACACTTTTTGCACTTGTGATACTGTTGAAAAACCACTTTTCGCACTTCTGTTAATGTTGAAAAACCACTTTTCGCACTTGTGTTGGTGCAGGAAACCACTTTTGCACTTGTATTAGTGTGGAAAAACCACTTTTCGCACTTGTGTTAGTGTTGAAAAACCACTTTTCGCACTTGTATTCGTGTGGCAAAAAACACTTTTCGCACTTGTGTTGGTGCAGGAAACCACTTTTGCACTTGTATTAGTGTGGAAAAACACTTTTCGCACTTGTGTTAGTGTTGAAAAACCACTTTTCGCATTTGTGTTGGTGCAGGAAACCTCTTTTGCACTTGTATTAGTGTGGAAAAACACTTTTTGCACTTGTGATAGTGTTGAAAAACCACTTTTCGCACTTGTGTTAGTGTTGAAACACCACTTTTCGCACTTGTGTTGGTGCAGGAAACCACTTTTGCACTTGTGTTAGTGTTGAAAAACCACTTTTCGCACTTGTGTTAGTGTTGAAAAACCACTTTTCGCACTTGTGTTGGTGCAGGAAACCACTTTTGCACTTGTATTAGTGTGGAAAAAACACTTTTCGCACTTGTGTTAGTGTTGAAAAACCACTTTTCGCAGTTGTGTTGGTGCAGGAAACCACTTTTGCACTTGTATTAGTGTGGAAAAAACACTTTTTGCACTTGTGATAGTGTTGAAAAACCACTTTTCGCACTTGTGTTAGTGTTGAAAAACCACTTTTCGCACTTGTGTTGATGCAGGAAACCACTTTTGCACTTGTATTAGTGTGTAAAAACCACTTTTCGCACTTGTGTTAGTGTTGAAAAACCACTTTCCGCACTTGTTAGTTTTGAAAAACCACTTTTCGCACTTGTGTTGGTGCAGGAAACCACTTTTGCACTTGTATTAGTGTGGAAAAAACACTTTTCGCACTTGTGTTAGTGTTGAAAAACCACTTTTCGCAGTTGTGTTGGTGCAGGAAACCACTTTTGCACTTGTATTAGTGTGGAAAAAACACTTTTTGCACTTGTGATAGTGTTGAAAAACCACTTTTCGCACTTGTGTTAGTGTTGAAAAACCACTTTTCGCACTTGTGTTGATGCAGGAAACCACTTTTGCACTTGTATTAGTGTGTAAAAACCACTTTTCGCACTTGTGTTAGTGTTGAAAAACCACTTTCCGCACTTGTTAGTTTTGAAAAACCACTTTTCGCACTTGTGTTGGTGCAGGAAACCACTTTTGCACTTGTATTAGTGTGGAAAAAACACTTTTTGCACTTGTGATAGTGTTGAAAAACCACTTTTCGCACTTGTGTTAGTGTTGAAAAACCACTTTTCGCACTTGTGTTAGTGTTGAAAAACCACTTTTCGCACTTGTGTTGGTGCAGGAAACCACTTTTGCACTTGTATTAGTGTGGAAAAAACACTTTTCACACTTGTGTTAGTGTTGAAAAACCACTTTTCGCACTTGTGTTAGTGTTGAAAAACCACTTTTCGCACTTGTGTTAGTGTTGAAAAACCACTTTTCGCACTTGTGTTGGTGCAGGAAACCACTTTTGCACTTGTATTAGTGTGGAAAAAACAACTTTTCGCACTTGTGTTAGTGTTGAAAAACCACTTTTCACACTTGTGTTAGTGTTGAAAAACCACTTTTCGCACTTGTGTTGGTGCAGGAAACCACTTTTGCACTTGTATTAGTGTGGAAAAAACACTTTTCGCACTTGTGTTGGTGTTGAAAAACCACTTTTCGCACTTGTGTTAGCGTTGAAAAACCACTTTTTGCACCTGTGTTAATGTTGAAAAACCACTTTTCGTACTTGTGTTGGTGCAGGAAACCACTTTTGCACTTGTATTAGTGTGGAAAAAACACTTTTCACACTTGTGTTAGTGTTGAAAAACCACTTTTCGCACTTGTGTTAGTGTTGAAAAACCACTTTTCGCACTTGTGTTAGTGTTGAAAAACCACTTTTCGCACTTGTGTTGGTGCAGGAAACCACTTTTGCACTTGTATTAGTGTGGAAAAAACAACTTTTCGCACTTGTGTTAGTGTTGAAAAACCACTTTTCACACTTGTGTTAGTGTTGAAAAACCACTTTTCGCACTTGTGTTAGTGTTGAAAAACCACTTTTCGCACTTGTGTTAGTGTTGAAAAACCACTTTTCGCACTTGTGTTAGTGTTGAAAAACCACTTTTCGCACTTGTGTTGGTGCAGGAAACCACTTTTGCACTTGTATTAGTGTGGAAAAAACAACTTTTCGCACTTGTGTTAGTGTTGAAAAACCACTTTTCACACTTGTGTTAGTGTTGAAAAACCACTTTTCGCACTTGTGTTGGTGCAGGAAACCACTTTTGCACTTGTATTAGTGTGGAAAAAACACTTTTCGCACTTGTGTTGGTGTTGAAAAACCACTTTTCGCACTTGTGTTAGCGTTGAAAAACCACTTTTTGCACCTGTGTTAATGTTGAAAAACCACTTTTCGTACTTGTGTTGGTGCAGGAAACCACTTTTGCACTTGTATTAGTGTGGAAAAAACACTTTTCACACTTGTGTTAGTGTTGAAAAACCACTTTTCGCACTTGTGTTAGTGTTGAAAAACCACTTTTCGCACTTGTGTTAGTGTTGAAAAACCACTTTTCGCACTTGTGTTGGTGCAGGAAACCACTTTTGCACTTGTATTAGTGTGGAAAAAACAACTTTTCGCACTTGTGTTAGTGTTGAAAAACCACTTTTCACACTTGTGTTAGTGTTGAAAAACCACTTTTCGCACTTGTGTTGGTGCAGGAAACCACTTTTGCACTTGTATTAGTGTGGAAAAAACACTTTTCGCACTTGTGTTGGTGTTGAAAAACCACTTTTCGCACTTGTGTTAGCGTTGAAAAACCACTTTTTGCACCTGTGTTAATGTTGAAAAACCACTTTTCGTACTTGTGTTGGTGCAGGAAACCACTTTTGCACTTGTATTAGTGTGGAAAAAACACTTTTCACACTTGTGTTAGTGTTGAAAAACCACTTTTCGCACTTGTGTTAGTGTTGAAAAACCACTTTTCGCACTTGTGTTAGTGTTGAAAAACCACTTTTCGCACTTGTGTTGGTGCAGGAAACCACTTTTGCACTTGTATTAGTGTGGAAAAAACAACTTTTCGCACTTGTGTTAGTGTTGAAAAACCACTTTTCACACTTGTGTTAGTGTTGAAAAACCACTTTTCGCACTTGTGTTGGTGCAGGAAACCACTTTTGCACTTGTATTAGTGTGGAAAAAACACTTTTCGCACTTGTGTTGGTGTTGAAAAACCACTTTTCGCACTTGTGTTAGCGTTGAAAAACCACTTTTTGCACCTGTGTTAATGTTGAAAAACCACTTTTCGTACTTGTGTTGGTGCAGGAAACCACTTTTGCACTTGTATTAGTGTGGAAAAAACACTTTTTGCACTTGTGATAGTGTTGAAAAACCACTTTTCGCACTTCTGTTAATGTTGAAAAACCACTTTTCGCACTTGTGTTGGTGCAGGAAACCACTTTTGCACTTGTATTAGTGTGGAAAAACCACTTTTCGCACTTGTGTTAGTGTTGAAAAACCACTTTTCGCACTTGTATTCGTGTGGCAAAAAACACTTTTCGCACTTGTGTTGGTGCAGGAAACCACTTTTGCACTTGTATTAGTGTGGAAAAACACTTTTCGCACTTGTGTTAGTGTTGAAAAACCACTTTTCGCATTTGTGTTGGTGCAGGAAACCTCTTTTGCACTTGTATTAGTGTGGAAAAACACTTTTTGCACTTGTGATAGTGTTGAAAAACCACTTTTCGCACTTGTGTTAGTGTTGAAAAACCACTTTTCGCACTTGTGTTGGTGCAGGAAACCACTTTTGCACTTGTATTAGTGTCGAAAAAACACTTTTCGCACTTGTGTTAGTGTTGAAAAACCACTTTTCGCACTTGTGTTAGTGTTGAAAAACCACTTTTCGTACTTGTGTTGGTGCAGGAAACCACTTTTGCACTTGTATTAGTGTGGAAAAAACACTTTTTGCACTTGTGATAGTGTTGAAAAACCACTTTTCGCACTTCTGTTAATGTTGAAAAACCACTTTTCGCACTTGTGTTGGTGCAGGAAACCACTTTTGCACTTGTATTAGTGTGGAAAAACCACTTTTCGCACTTGTGTTAGTGTTGAAAAACCACTTTTCGCACTTGTATTCGTGTGGCAAAAAACACTTTTCGCACTTGTGTTGGTGCAGGAAACCACTTTTGCACTTGTATTAGTGTGGAAAAACACTTTTCGCACTTGTGTTAGTGTTGAAAAACCACTTTTCGCATTTGTGTTGGTGCAGGAAACCTCTTTTGCACTTGTATTAGTGTGGAAAAACACTTTTTGCACTTGTGATAGTGTTGAAAAACCACTTTTCGCACTTGTGTTAGTGTTGAAACACCACTTTTCGCACTTGTGTTGGTGCAGGAAACCACTTTTGCACTTGTGTTAGTGTTGAAAAACCACTTTTCGCACTTGTGTTAGTGTTGAAAAACCACTTTTCGCACTTGTGTTGGTGCAGGAAACCACTTTTGCACTTGTATTAGTGTGGAAAAAACACTTTTCGCACTTGTGTTAGTGTTGAAAAACCACTTTTCGCAGTTGTGTTGGTGCAGGAAACCACTTTTGCACTTGTATTAGTGTGGAAAAAACACTTTTTGCACTTGTGATAGTGTTGAAAAACCACTTTTCGCACTTGTGTTAGTGTTGAAAAACCACTTTTCGCACTTGTGTTGATGCAGGAAACCACTTTTGCACTTGTATTAGTGTGTAAAAACCACTTTTCGCACTTGTGTTAGTGTTGAAAAACCACTTTCCGCACTTGTTAGTTTTGAAAAACCACTTTTCGCACTTGTGTTGGTGCAGGAAACCACTTTTGCACTTGTATTAGTGTGGAAAAAACACTTTTCGCACTTGTGTTAGTGTTGAAAAACCACTTTTCGCAGTTGTGTTGGTGCAGGAAACCACTTTTGCACTTGTATTAGTGTGGAAAAAACACTTTTTGCACTTGTGATAGTGTTGAAAAACCACTTTTCGCACTTGTGTTAGTGTTGAAAAACCACTTTTCGCACTTGTGTTGATGCAGGAAACCACTTTTGCACTTGTATTAGTGTGTAAAAACCACTTTTCGCACTTGTGTTAGTGTTGAAAAACCACTTTCCGCACTTGTTAGTTTTGAAAAACCACTTTTCGCACTTGTGTTGGTGCAGGAAACCACTTTTGCACTTGTATTAGTGTGGAAAAAACACTTTTTGCACTTGTGATAGTGTTGAAAAACCACTTTTCGCACTTGTGTTAGTGTTGAAAAACCACTTTTCGCACTTGTGTTAGTGTTGAAAAACCACTTTTCGCACTTGTGTTGGTGCAGGAAACCACTTTTGCACTTGTATTAGTGTGGAAAAAACACTTTTCACACTTGTGTTAGTGTTGAAAAACCACTTTTCGCACTTGTGTTAGTGTTGAAAAACCACTTTTCGCACTTGTGTTAGTGTTGAAAAACCACTTTTCGCACTTGTGTTGGTGCAGGAAACCACTTTTGCACTTGTATTAGTGTGGAAAAAACACTTTTCACACTTGTGTTAGTGTTGAAAAACCACTTTTCGCACTTGTGTTAGTGTTGAAAAACCACTTTTCGCACTTGTGTTAGTGTTGAAAAACCACTTTTCGCACTTGTGTTGGTGCAGGAAACCACTTTTGCACTTGTATTAGTGTGGAAAAAACAACTTTTCGCACTTGTGTTAGTGTTGAAAAACCACTTTTCACACTTGTGTTAGTGTTGAAAAACCACTTTTCGCACTTGTGTTGGTGCAGGAAACCACTTTTGCACTTGTATTAGTGTGGAAAAAACACTTTTCGCACTTGTGTTGGTGTTGAAAAACCACTTTTCGCACTTGTGTTAGCGTTGAAAAACCACTTTTTGCACCTGTGTTAATGTTGAAAAACCACTTTTCGTACTTGTGTTGGTGCAGGAAACCACTTTTGCACTTGTATTAGTGTGGAAAAAACACTTTTTGCACTTGTGATAGTGTTGAAAAACCACTTTTCGCACTTCTGTTAATGTTGAAAAACCACTTTTCGCACTTGTGTTGGTGCAGGAAACCACTTTTGCACTTGTATTAGTGTGGAAAAACCACTTTTCGCACTTGTGTTAGTGTTGAAAAACCACTTTTCGCACTTGTATTCGTGTGGCAAAAAACACTTTTCGCACTTGTGTTGGTGCAGGAAACCACTTTTGCACTTGTATTAGTGTGGAAAAACACTTTTCGCACTTGTGTTAGTGTTGAAAAACCACTTTTCGCATTTGTGTTGGTGCAGGAAACCTCTTTTGCACTTGTATTAGTGTGGAAAAACACTTTTTGCACTTGTGATAGTGTTGAAAAACCACTTTTCGCACTTGTGTTAGTGTTGAAAAACCACTTTTCGCACTTGTGTTGGTGCAGGAAACCACTTTTGCACTTGTATTAGTGTCGAAAAAACACTTTTCGCACTTGTGTTAGTGTTGAAAAACCACTTTTCGCACTTGTGTTAGTGTTGAAAAACCACTTTTCGTACTTGTGTTGGTGCAGGAAACCACTTTTGCACTTGTATTAGTGTGGAAAAAACACTTTTTGCACTTGTGATAGTGTTGAAAAACCACTTTTCGCACTTCTGTTAATGTTGAAAAACCACTTTTCGCACTTGTGTTGGTGCAGGAAACCACTTTTGCACTTGTATTAGTGTGGAAAAACCACTTTTCGCACTTGTGTTAGTGTTGAAAAACCACTTTTCGCACTTGTATTCGTGTGGCAAAAAACACTTTTCGCACTTGTGTTGGTGCAGGAAACCACTTTTGCACTTGTATTAGTGTGGAAAAACACTTTTCGCACTTGTGTTAGTGTTGAAAAACCACTTTTCGCATTTGTGTTGGTGCAGGAAACCTCTTTTGCACTTGTATTAGTGTGGAAAAACACTTTTTGCACTTGTGATAGTGTTGAAAAACCACTTTTCGCACTTGTGTTAGTGTTGAAACACCACTTTTCGCACTTGTGTTGGTGCAGGAAACCACTTTTGCACTTGTGTTAGTGTTGAAAAACCACTTTTCGCACTTGTGTTAGTGTTGAAAAACCACTTTTCGCACTTGTGTTGGTGCAGGAAACCACTTTTGCACTTGTATTAGTGTGGAAAAAACACTTTTCGCACTTGTGTTAGTGTTGAAAAACCACTTTTCGCAGTTGTGTTGGTGCAGGAAACCACTTTTGCACTTGTATTAGTGTGGAAAAAACACTTTTTGCACTTGTGATAGTGTTGAAAAACCACTTTTCGCACTTGTGTTAGTGTTGAAAAACCACTTTTCGCACTTGTGTTGATGCAGGAAACCACTTTTGCACTTGTATTAGTGTGTAAAAACCACTTTTCGCACTTGTGTTAGTGTTGAAAAACCACTTTCCGCACTTGTTAGTTTTGAAAAACCACTTTTCGCACTTGTGTTGGTGCAGGAAACCACTTTTGCACTTGTATTAGTGTGGAAAAAACACTTTTCGCACTTGTGTTAGTGTTGAAAAACCACTTTTCGCAGTTGTGTTGGTGCAGGAAACCACTTTTGCACTTGTATTAGTGTGGAAAAAACACTTTTTGCACTTGTGATAGTGTTGAAAAACCACTTTTCGCACTTGTGTTAGTGTTGAAAAACCACTTTTCGCACTTGTGTTGATGCAGGAAACCACTTTTGCACTTGTATTAGTGTGTAAAAACCACTTTTCGCACTTGTGTTAGTGTTGAAAAACCACTTTCCGCACTTGTTAGTTTTGAAAAACCACTTTTCGCACTTGTGTTGGTGCAGGAAACCACTTTTGCACTTGTATTAGTGTGGAAAAAACACTTTTTGCACTTGTGATAGTGTTGAAAAACCACTTTTCGCACTTGTGTTAGTGTTGAAAAACCACTTTTCGCACTTGTGTTAGTGTTGAAAAACCACTTTTCGCACTTGTGTTGGTGCAGGAAACCACTTTTGCACTTGTATTAGTGTGGAAAAAACACTTTTCACACTTGTGTTAGTGTTGAAAAACCACTTTTCGCACTTGTGTTAGTGTTGAAAAACCACTTTTCGCACTTGTGTTAGTGTTGAAAAACCACTTTTCGCACTTGTGTTGGTGCAGGAAACCACTTTTGCACTTGTATTAGTGTGGAAAAAACAACTTTTCGCACTTGTGTTAGTGTTGAAAAACCACTTTTCACACTTGTGTTAGTGTTGAAAAACCACTTTTCGCACTTGTGTTGGTGCAGGAAACCACTTTTGCACTTGTATTAGTGTGGAAAAAACACTTTTCGCACTTGTGTTGGTGTTGAAAAACCACTTTTCGCACTTGTGTTAGCGTTGAAAAACCACTTTTTGCACCTGTGTTAATGTTGAAAAACCACTTTTCGTACTTGTGTTGGTGCAGGAAACCACTTTTGCACTTGTATTAGTGTGGAAAAAACACTTTTCACACTTGTGTTAGTGTTGAAAAACCACTTTTCGCACTTGTGTTAGTGTTGAAAAACCACTTTTCGCACTTGTGTTAGTGTTGAAAAACCACTTTTCGCACTTGTGTTGGTGCAGGAAACCACTTTTGCACTTGTATTAGTGTGGAAAAAACAACTTTTCGCACTTGTGTTAGTGTTGAAAAACCACTTTTCACACTTGTGTTAGTGTTGAAAAACCACTTTTCGCACTTGTGTTAGTGTTGAAAAACCACTTTTCGCACTTGTGTTAGTGTTGAAAAACCACTTTTCGCACTTGTGTTAGTGTTGAAAAACCACTTTTCGCACTTGTGTTGGTGCAGGAAACCACTTTTGCACTTGTATTAGTGTGGAAAAAACAACTTTTCGCACTTGTGTTAGTGTTGAAAAACCACTTTTCACACTTGTGTTAGTGTTGAAAAACCACTTTTCGCACTTGTGTTGGTGCAGGAAACCACTTTTGCACTTGTATTAGTGTGGAAAAAACACTTTTCGCACTTGTGTTGGTGTTGAAAAACCACTTTTCGCACTTGTGTTAGCGTTGAAAAACCACTTTTTGCACCTGTGTTAATGTTGAAAAACCACTTTTCGTACTTGTGTTGGTGCAGGAAACCACTTTTGCACTTGTATTAGTGTGGAAAAAACACTTTTCACACTTGTGTTAGTGTTGAAAAACCACTTTTCGCACTTGTGTTAGTGTTGAAAAACCACTTTTCGCACTTGTGTTAGTGTTGAAAAACCACTTTTCGCACTTGTGTTGGTGCAGGAAACCACTTTTGCACTTGTATTAGTGTGGAAAAAACAACTTTTCGCACTTGTGTTAGTGTTGAAAAACCACTTTTCACACTTGTGTTAGTGTTGAAAAACCACTTTTCGCACTTGTGTTGGTGCAGGAAACCACTTTTGCACTTGTATTAGTGTGGAAAAAACACTTTTCGCACTTGTGTTGGTGTTGAAAAACCACTTTTCGCACTTGTGTTAGCGTTGAAAAACCACTTTTTGCACCTGTGTTAATGTTGAAAAACCACTTTTCGTACTTGTGTTGGTGCAGGAAACCACTTTTGCACTTGTATTAGTGTGGAAAAAACACTTTTCACACTTGTGTTAGTGTTGAAAAACCACTTTTCGCACTTGTGTTAGTGTTGAAAAACCACTTTTCGCACTTGTGTTAGTGTTGAAAAACCACTTTTCGCACTTGTGTTGGTGCAGGAAACCACTTTTGCACTTGTATTAGTGTGGAAAAAACAACTTTTCGCACTTGTGTTAGTGTTGAAAAACCACTTTTCACACTTGTGTTAGTGTTGAAAAACCACTTTTCGCACTTGTGTTGGTGCAGGAAACCACTTTTGCACTTGTATTAGTGTGGAAAAAACACTTTTCGCACTTGTGTTGGTGTTGAAAAACCACTTTTCGCACTTGTGTTAGCGTTGAAAAACCACTTTTTGCACCTGTGTTAATGTTGAAAAACCACTTTTCGTACTTGTGTTGGTGCAGGAAACCACTTTTGCACTTGTATTAGTGTGGAAAAAACACTTTTTGCACTTGTGATAGTGTTGAAAAACCACTTTTCGCACTTCTGTTAATGTTGAAAAACCACTTTTCGCACTTGTGTTGGTGCAGGAAACCACTTTTGCACTTGTATTAGTGTGGAAAAACCACTTTTCGCACTTGTGTTAGTGTTGAAAAACCACTTTTCGCACTTGTATTCGTGTGGCAAAAAACACTTTTCGCACTTGTGTTGGTGCAGGAAACCACTTTTGCACTTGTATTAGTGTGGAAAAACACTTTTCGCACTTGTGTTAGTGTTGAAAAACCACTTTTCGCATTTGTGTTGGTGCAGGAAACCTCTTTTGCACTTGTATTAGTGTGGAAAAACACTTTTTGCACTTGTGATAGTGTTGAAAAACCACTTTTCGCACTTGTGTTAGTGTTGAAAAACCACTTTTCGCACTTGTGTTGGTGCAGGAAACCACTTTTGCACTTGTATTAGTGTCGAAAAAACACTTTTCGCACTTGTGTTAGTGTTGAAAAACCACTTTTCGCACTTGTGTTAGTGTTGAAAAACCACTTTTCGTACTTGTGTTGGTGCAGGAAACCACTTTTGCACTTGTATTAGTGTGGAAAAAACACTTTTTGCACTTGTGATAGTGTTGAAAAACCACTTTTCGCACTTCTGTTAATGTTGAAAAACCACTTTTCGCACTTGTGTTGGTGCAGGAAACCACTTTTGCACTTGTATTAGTGTGGAAAAACCACTTTTCGCACTTGTGTTAGTGTTGAAAAACCACTTTTCGCACTTGTATTCGTGTGGCAAAAAACACTTTTCGCACTTGTGTTGGTGCAGGAAACCACTTTTGCACTTGTATTAGTGTGGAAAAACACTTTTCGCACTTGTGTTAGTGTTGAAAAACCACTTTTCGCATTTGTGTTGGTGCAGGAAACCTCTTTTGCACTTGTATTAGTGTGGAAAAACACTTTTTGCACTTGTGATAGTGTTGAAAAACCACTTTTCGCACTTGTGTTAGTGTTGAAACACCACTTTTCGCACTTGTGTTGGTGCAGGAAACCACTTTTGCACTTGTGTTAGTGTTGAAAAACCACTTTTCGCACTTGTGTTAGTGTTGAAAAACCACTTTTCGCACTTGTGTTGGTGCAGGAAACCACTTTTGCACTTGTATTAGTGTGGAAAAAACACTTTTCGCACTTGTGTTAGTGTTGAAAAACCACTTTTCGCAGTTGTGTTGGTGCAGGAAACCACTTTTGCACTTGTATTAGTGTGGAAAAAACACTTTTTGCACTTGTGATAGTGTTGAAAAACCACTTTTCGCACTTGTGTTAGTGTTGAAAAACCACTTTTCGCACTTGTGTTGATGCAGGAAACCACTTTTGCACTTGTATTAGTGTGTAAAAACCACTTTTCGCACTTGTGTTAGTGTTGAAAAACCACTTTCCGCACTTGTTAGTTTTGAAAAACCACTTTTCGCACTTGTGTTGGTGCAGGAAACCACTTTTGCACTTGTATTAGTGTGGAAAAAACACTTTTCGCACTTGTGTTAGTGTTGAAAAACCACTTTTCGCAGTTGTGTTGGTGCAGGAAACCACTTTTGCACTTGTATTAGTGTGGAAAAAACACTTTTTGCACTTGTGATAGTGTTGAAAAACCACTTTTCGCACTTGTGTTAGTGTTGAAAAACCACTTTTCGCACTTGTGTTGATGCAGGAAACCACTTTTGCACTTGTATTAGTGTGTAAAAACCACTTTTCGCACTTGTGTTAGTGTTGAAAAACCACTTTCCGCACTTGTTAGTTTTGAAAAACCACTTTTCGCACTTGTGTTGGTGCAGGAAACCACTTTTGCACTTGTATTAGTGTGGAAAAAACACTTTTCGCACTTGTGTTAGTGTTGAAAAACCACTTTTCGCAGTTGTGTTGGTGCAGGAAACCACTTTTGCACTTGTATTAGTGTGGAAAAAACACTTTTTGCACTTGTGATAGTGTTGAAAAACCACTTTTCGCACTTGTGTTAGTGTTGAAAAACCACTTTTCGCACTTGTGTTGATGCAGGAAACCACTTTTGCACTTGTATTAGTGTGTAAAAACCACTTTTCGCACTTGTGTTAGTGTTGAAAAACCACTTTCCGCACTTGTTAGTTTTGAAAAACCACTTTTCGCACTTGTGTTGGTGCAGGAAACCACTTTTGCACTTGTATTAGTGTGGAAAAAACACTTTTTGCACTTGTGATAGTGTTGAAAAACCACTTTTCGCACTTGTGTTAGTGTTGAAAAACCACTTTTCGCACTTGTGTTAGTGTTGAAAAACCACTTTTCGCACTTGTGTTGGTGCAGGAAACCACTTTTGCACTTGTATTAGTGTGGAAAAAACACTTTTCACACTTGTGTTAGTGTTGAAAAACCACTTTTCGCACTTGTGTTAGTGTTGAAAAACCACTTTTCGCACTTGTGTTAGTGTTGAAAAACCACTTTTCGCACTTGTGTTGGTGCAGGAAACCACTTTTGCACTTGTATTAGTGTGGAAAAAACAACTTTTCGCACTTGTGTTAGTGTTGAAAAACCACTTTTCACACTTGTGTTAGTGTTGAAAAACCACTTTTCGCACTTGTGTTGGTGCAGGAAACCACTTTTGCACTTGTATTAGTGTGGAAAAAACACTTTTCGCACTTGTGTTGGTGTTGAAAAACCACTTTTCGCACTTGTGTTAGCGTTGAAAAACCACTTTTTGCACCTGTGTTAATGTTGAAAAACCACTTTTCGTACTTGTGTTGGTGCAGGAAACCACTTTTGCACTTGTATTAGTGTGGAAAAAACACTTTTTGCACTTGTGATAGTGTTGAAAAACCACTTTTCGCACTTCTGTTAATGTTGAAAAACCACTTTTCGCACTTGTGTTGGTGCAGGAAACCACTTTTGCACTTGTATTAGTGTGGAAAAACCACTTTTCGCACTTGTGTTAGTGTTGAAAAACCACTTTTCGCACTTGTATTCGTGTGGCAAAAAACACTTTTCGCACTTGTGTTGGTGCAGGAAACCACTTTTGCACTTGTATTAGTGTGGAAAAACACTTTTCGCACTTGTGTTAGTGTTGAAAAACCACTTTTCGCATTTGTGTTGGTGCAGGAAACCTCTTTTGCACTTGTATTAGTGTGGAAAAACACTTTTTGCACTTGTGATAGTGTTGAAAAACCACTTTTCGCACTTGTGTTAGTGTTGAAAAACCACTTTTCGCACTTGTGTTGGTGCAGGAAACCACTTTTGCACTTGTATTAGTGTCGAAAAAACACTTTTCGCACTTGTGTTAGTGTTGAAAAACCACTTTTCGCACTTGTGTTAGTGTTGAAAAACCACTTTTCGTACTTGTGTTGGTGCAGGAAACCACTTTTGCACTTGTATTAGTGTGGAAAAAACACTTTTTGCACTTGTGATAGTGTTGAAAAACCACTTTTCGCACTTCTGTTAATGTTGAAAAACCACTTTTCGCACTTGTGTTGGTGCAGGAAACCACTTTTGCACTTGTATTAGTGTGGAAAAACCACTTTTCGCACTTGTGTTAGTGTTGAAAAACCACTTTTCGCACTTGTATTCGTGTGGCAAAAAACACTTTTCGCACTTGTGTTGGTGCAGGAAACCACTTTTGCACTTGTATTAGTGTGGAAAAACACTTTTCGCACTTGTGTTAGTGTTGAAAAACCACTTTTCGCACTTGTGTTGGTGCAGGAAACCACTTTTGCACTTGTATTAGTGTCGAAAAAACACTTTTCGCACTTGTGTTAGTGTTGAAAAACCACTTTTCGCACTTGTGTTAGTGTTGAAAAACCACTTTTCGCACTTGTGTTGGTGCAGGAAACCACTTTTGCACTTGTATTAGTGTGGAAAAAACACTTTTTGCACTTGTGATAGTGTTGAAAAACCACTTTTCGCACTTGTATTAGTGTGGAAAAAACACTTTTCGCACTTGTGTTGGTGCAGGAAACCACTTTTGCACTTGTATTAGTGTGGAAAAAACACTTTTCACACTTCTGTTAGTGTTGAAAAACCACTTTTCGCACTTGTGTTGGTGCAGGAAACCACTTTTGCACTTGTATTAGTGTGGAAAAAACACTTTTTGCACTTGTGATAGTGTTGAAAAACCACTTTTTGCACTTGTGTTAGTGTTGAAAAACCACTTTTCGCACTTGTGTTAGTGTTGAAAAACCACTTTTCGCACTTGTGTTGGTGCAGGAAACCACTTTTGCACTTGTATTAGTGTGGAAAAACACTTTTTGCACTTGTGTTGGTGTTGAAAAACCACTTTTCGCAATTGTGTTAGTGTTGAAAAACCACTTTTCGCACTTGTGTTGGTGCAGGAGACCACTTTTGCACTTGTATTAGTGTGGAAAAAACACTTTTCGCACTTGTGTTAGTGTTGAAAAACCACTTTTCGCACTTGTGTTAGTGTTGAAAAACCACTTTTCGCACTTGTGTTGGGGCAGGAAACCACTTTTGCACTTGTATTAGTGTGGAAAAACACTTTTTGCACTTGTGATAGTGTTGAAAAACCACTTTTCGCACTTGTGTTAATGTTGAAAAACCACTTTTCGCACTTGTGTTGGTGCAGGAAACCACTTTTGCACTTGTATTAGTGTGGAAAAACCACTTTTCGCACTTGTGTTAATGTTGAAACACCACTTTTCGCACTTGTATTAGTGTGGAAAAAACACTTTTCGCACTTGTGTTGGTGCAGGAAACCACTTTTGCACTTGTATTAGTGTGGAAAAACCACTTTTCGCACTTGTGTTAGTGTTGAAAAACCACTTTTCACACTTGTGTTAGTGTTGAAAAACCACTTTTCGCACTCGTGTTGGTGCAGGAAACCACTTTTGCACTTGTATTAGTGTGGAAAAAACACTTTTTGCTCTTGTGATAGTGTTGAAAAACCTCTTCTCGCACTTGTGTTAGTGTTGAAAAACCACTTTTCGCACTTGTGTTGGTGCAGGAAACCACTTTTGCACTTGTATTAGTGTGGAAAAACCACTTTTCGCACTTGTGTTAGTGTTGAAAAACCACTTTTCGCACTTGTGTTAATGTTGAAAAACCACTTTTCGCACTTGTGTTGGTGCAGGAAACCACTTTTGCACTTGTATTAGTGTGGAAAAACCAATTTTCGCACTTGTGTTAGTGTTGAAAAACCACTTTTCGCACTTGTATTACTGTGGAAAAAACACTTTTCGCACTTGTGTTGGTGCAGGAAACCACTTTTGCACTTGTATTAGTGTGTAAAAACCACTTTTCGCACTTGTGTTAGTGTTGAAAAACCACTTTCCGCACTTGTTAGTTTTGAAAAACCACTTTTCGCACTTGTGTTGGTGCAGGAAACCACTTTTGCACTTGTATTAGTGTGGAAAAAACACTTTTTGCACTTGTGATAGTGTTGAAAAACCACTTTTCGCACTTGTGTTAGTGTTGAAAAACCACTTTTCGCACTTGTGTTAGTGTTGAAAAACCACTTTTCGCACTTGTGTTAGTGTTGAAAAACCACTTTTCGCACTTGTGTTAGTGTTGAAAAACCACTTTTCGCACTTGTGTTGGTGCAGGAAACCACTTTTGCACTTGTATTAGTGTGGAAAAAACAACTTTTCGCACTTGTGTTAGTGTTGAAAAACCACTTTTCACACTTGTGTTAGTGTTGAAAAACCACTTTTCGCACTTGTGTTGGTGCAGGAAACCACTTTTGCACTTGTATTAGTGTGGAAAAAACACTTTTCGCACTTGTGTTGGTGTTGAAAAACCACTTTTCGCACTTGTGTTAGCGTTGAAAAACCACTTTTTGCACCTGTGTTAATGTTGAAAAACCACTTTTCGTACTTGTGTTGGTGCAGGAAACCACTTTTGCACTTGTATTAGTGTGGAAAAAACACTTTTCACACTTGTGTTAGTGTTGAAAAACCACTTTTCGCACTTGTGTTAGTGTTGAAAAACCACTTTTCGCACTTGTGTTAGTGTTGAAAAACCACTTTTCGCACTTGTGTTGGTGCAGGAAACCACTTTTGCACTTGTATTAGTGTGGAAAAAACAACTTTTCGCACTTGTGTTAGTGTTGAAAAACCACTTTTCACACTTGTGTTAGTGTTGAAAAACCACTTTTCGCACTTGTGTTGGTGCAGGAAACCACTTTTGCACTTGTATTAGTGTGGAAAAAACACTTTTCGCACTTGTGTTGGTGTTGAAAAACCACTTTTCGCACTTGTGTTAGCGTTGAAAAACCACTTTTTGCACCTGTGTTAATGTTGAAAAACCACTTTTCGTACTTGTGTTGGTGCAGGAAACCACTTTTGCACTTGTATTAGTGTGGAAAAAACACTTTTTGCACTTGTGATAGTGTTGAAAAACCACTTTTCGCACTTCTGTTAATGTTGAAAAACCACTTTTCGCACTTGTGTTGGTGCAGGAAACCACTTTTGCACTTGTATTAGTGTGGAAAAACCACTTTTCGCACTTGTGTTAGTGTTGAAAAACCACTTTTCGCACTTGTATTCGTGTGGCAAAAAACACTTTTCGCACTTGTGTTGGTGCAGGAAACCACTTTTGCACTTGTATTAGTGTGGAAAAACACTTTTCGCACTTGTGTTAGTGTTGAAAAACCACTTTTCGCATTTGTGTTGGTGCAGGAAACCTCTTTTGCACTTGTATTAGTGTGGAAAAACACTTTTTGCACTTGTGATAGTGTTGAAAAACCACTTTTCGCACTTGTGTTAGTGTTGAAAAACCACTTTTCGCACTTGTGTTGGTGCAGGAAACCACTTTTGCACTTGTATTAGTGTCGAAAAAACACTTTTCGCACTTGTGTTAGTGTTGAAAAACCACTTTTCGCACTTGTGTTAGTGTTGAAAAACCACTTTTCGTACTTGTGTTGGTGCAGGAAACCACTTTTGCACTTGTATTAGTGTGGAAAAAACACTTTTTGCACTTGTGATAGTGTTGAAAAACCACTTTTCGCACTTCTGTTAATGTTGAAAAACCACTTTTCGCACTTGTGTTGGTGCAGGAAACCACTTTTGCACTTGTATTAGTGTGGAAAAACCACTTTTCGCACTTGTGTTAGTGTTGAAAAACCACTTTTCGCACTTGTATTCGTGTGGCAAAAAACACTTTTCGCACTTGTGTTGGTGCAGGAAACCACTTTTGCACTTGTATTAGTGTGGAAAAACACTTTTCGCACTTGTGTTAGTGTTGAAAAACCACTTTTCGCATTTGTGTTGGTGCAGGAAACCTCTTTTGCACTTGTATTAGTGTGGAAAAACACTTTTTGCACTTGTGATAGTGTTGAAAAACCACTTTTCGCACTTGTGTTAGTGTTGAAACACCACTTTTCGCACTTGTGTTGGTGCAGGAAACCACTTTTGCACTTGTGTTAGTGTTGAAAAACCACTTTTCGCACTTGTGTTAGTGTTGAAAAACCACTTTTCGCACTTGTGTTGGTGCAGGAAACCACTTTTGCACTTGTATTAGTGTGGAAAAAACACTTTTCGCACTTGTGTTAGTGTTGAAAAACCACTTTTCGCAGTTGTGTTGGTGCAGGAAACCACTTTTGCACTTGTATTAGTGTGGAAAAAACACTTTTTGCACTTGTGATAGTGTTGAAAAACCACTTTTCGCACTTGTGTTAGTGTTGAAAAACCACTTTTCGCACTTGTGTTGATGCAGGAAACCACTTTTGCACTTGTATTAGTGTGTAAAAACCACTTTTCGCACTTGTGTTAGTGTTGAAAAACCACTTTCCGCACTTGTTAGTTTTGAAAAACCACTTTTCGCACTTGTGTTGGTGCAGGAAACCACTTTTGCACTTGTATTAGTGTGGAAAAAACACTTTTCGCACTTGTGTTAGTGTTGAAAAACCACTTTTCGCAGTTGTGTTGGTGCAGGAAACCACTTTTGCACTTGTATTAGTGTGGAAAAAACACTTTTTGCACTTGTGATAGTGTTGAAAAACCACTTTTCGCACTTGTGTTAGTGTTGAAAAACCACTTTTCGCACTTGTGTTGATGCAGGAAACCACTTTTGCACTTGTATTAGTGTGTAAAAACCACTTTTCGCACTTGTGTTAGTGTTGAAAAACCACTTTCCGCACTTGTTAGTTTTGAAAAACCACTTTTCGCACTTGTGTTGGTGCAGGAAACCACTTTTGCACTTGTATTAGTGTGGAAAAAACACTTTTCGCACTTGTGTTAGTGTTGAAAAACCACTTTTCGCAGTTGTGTTGGTGCAGGAAACCACTTTTGCACTTGTATTAGTGTGGAAAAAACACTTTTTGCACTTGTGATAGTGTTGAAAAACCACTTTTCGCACTTGTGTTAGTGTTGAAAAACCACTTTTCGCACTTGTGTTGATGCAGGAAACCACTTTTGCACTTGTATTAGTGTGTAAAAACCACTTTTCGCACTTGTGTTAGTGTTGAAAAACCACTTTCCGCACTTGTTAGTTTTGAAAAACCACTTTTCGCACTTGTGTTGGTGCAGGAAACCACTTTTGCACTTGTATTAGTGTGGAAAAAACACTTTTTGCACTTGTGATAGTGTTGAAAAACCACTTTTCGCACTTGTGTTAGTGTTGAAAAACCACTTTTCGCACTTGTGTTAGTGTTGAAAAACCACTTTTCGCACTTGTGTTGGTGCAGGAAACCACTTTTGCACTTGTATTAGTGTGGAAAAAACACTTTTCACACTTGTGTTAGTGTTGAAAAACCACTTTTCGCACTTGTGTTAGTGTTGAAAAACCACTTTTCGCACTTGTGTTAGTGTTGAAAAACCACTTTTCGCACTTGTGTTGGTGCAGGAAACCACTTTTGCACTTGTATTAGTGTGGAAAAAACAACTTTTCGCACTTGTGTTAGTGTTGAAAAACCACTTTTCACACTTGTGTTAGTGTTGAAAAACCACTTTTCGCACTTGTGTTGGTGCAGGAAACCACTTTTGCACTTGTATTAGTGTGGAAAAAACACTTTTCGCACTTGTGTTGGTGTTGAAAAACCACTTTTCGCACTTGTGTTAGCGTTGAAAAACCACTTTTTGCACCTGTGTTAATGTTGAAAAACCACTTTTCGTACTTGTGTTGGTGCAGGAAACCACTTTTGCACTTGTATTAGTGTGGAAAAAACACTTTTTGCACTTGTGATAGTGTTGAAAAACCACTTTTCGCACTTCTGTTAATGTTGAAAAACCACTTTTCGCACTTGTGTTGGTGCAGGAAACCACTTTTGCACTTGTATTAGTGTGGAAAAACCACTTTTCGCACTTGTGTTAGTGTTGAAAAACCACTTTTCGCACTTGTATTCGTGTGGCAAAAAACACTTTTCGCACTTGTGTTGGTGCAGGAAACCACTTTTGCACTTGTATTAGTGTGGAAAAACACTTTTCGCACTTGTGTTAGTGTTGAAAAACCACTTTTCGCATTTGTGTTGGTGCAGGAAACCTCTTTTGCACTTGTATTAGTGTGGAAAAACACTTTTTGCACTTGTGATAGTGTTGAAAAACCACTTTTCGCACTTGTGTTAGTGTTGAAAAACCACTTTTCGCACTTGTGTTGGTGCAGGAAACCACTTTTGCACTTGTATTAGTGTCGAAAAAACACTTTTCGCACTTGTGTTAGTGTTGAAAAACCACTTTTCGCACTTGTGTTAGTGTTGAAAAACCACTTTTCGTACTTGTGTTGGTGCAGGAAACCACTTTTGCACTTGTATTAGTGTGGAAAAAACACTTTTTGCACTTGTGATAGTGTTGAAAAACCACTTTTCGCACTTCTGTTAATGTTGAAAAACCACTTTTCGCACTTGTGTTGGTGCAGGAAACCACTTTTGCACTTGTATTAGTGTGGAAAAACCACTTTTCGCACTTGTGTTAGTGTTGAAAAACCACTTTTCGCACTTGTATTCGTGTGGCAAAAAACACTTTTCGCACTTGTGTTGGTGCAGGAAACCACTTTTGCACTTGTATTAGTGTGGAAAAACACTTTTCGCACTTGTGTTAGTGTTGAAAAACCACTTTTCGCACTTGTGTTGGTGCAGGAAACCACTTTTGCACTTGTATTAGTGTCGAAAAAACACTTTTCGCACTTGTGTTAGTGTTGAAAAACCACTTTTCGCACTTGTGTTAGTGTTGAAAAACCACTTTTCGCACTTGTGTTGGTGCAGGAAACCACTTTTGCACTTGTATTAGTGTGGAAAAAACACTTTTTGCACTTGTGATAGTGTTGAAAAACCACTTTTCGCACTTGTATTAGTGTGGAAAAAACACTTTTCGCACTTGTGTTGGTGCAGGAAACCACTTTTGCACTTGTATTAGTGTGGAAAAAACACTTTTCACACTTCTGTTAGTGTTGAAAAACCACTTTTCGCACTTGTGTTGGTGCAGGAAACCACTTTTGCACTTGTATTAGTGTGGAAAAAACACTTTTTGCACTTGTGATAGTGTTGAAAAACCACTTTTTGCACTTGTGTTAGTGTTGAAAAACCACTTTTCGCACTTGTGTTAGTGTTGAAAAACCACTTTTCGCACTTGTGTTGGTGCAGGAAACCACTTTTGCACTTGTATTAGTGTGGAAAAACACTTTTTGCACTTGTGTTGGTGTTGAAAAACCACTTTTCGCAATTGTGTTAGTGTTGAAAAACCACTTTTCGCACTTGTGTTGGTGCAGGAGACCACTTTTGCACTTGTATTAGTGTGGAAAAACACTTTTTGCACTTGTGTTGGTGTTGAAAAACCACTTTTCGCAATTGTGTTAGTGTTGAAAAACCACTTTTCGCACTTGTGTTGGTGCAGGAGACCACTTTTGCACTTGTATTAGTGTGGAAAAAACACTTTTCGCACTTGTGTTAGTGTTGAAAAACCACTTTTCGCACTTGTGTTGGTGCAGGAAACCACTTTTGCACTTGTATTAGTGTGGAAAAAACACTTTTCGCACTTGTGTTAATGTTGAAAAACCACTTTTCGCACTTGTGTTGGTGCAGGAAACCACTTTTGCACTTGTATTAGTGTGGAAAAACCAATTTTCGCACTTGTGTTAGTGTTGAAAAACCACTTTTCGCACTTGTATTACTGTGGAAAAAACACTTTTCGCACTTGTGTTGGTGCAGGAAACCACTTTTGCACTTGTATTAGTGTGTAAAAACCACTTTTCGCACTTGTGTTAGTGTTGAAAAACCACTTTCCGCACTTGTTAGTTTTGAAAAACCACTTTTCGCACTTGTGTTGGTGCAGGAAACCACTTTTGCACTTGTATTAGTGTGGAAAAAACACTTTTTGCACTTGTGATAGTGTTGAAAAACCACTTTTCGCACTTGTGTTAGTGTTGAAAAACCACTTTTCGCACTTGTGTTAGTGTTGAAAAACCACTTTTCGCACTTGTGTTGGTGCAGGAAACCACTTTTGCACTTGTATTAGTGTGGAAAAAACACTTTTCACACTTGTGTTAGTGTTGAAAAACCACTTTTCGCACTTGTGTTAGTGTTGAAAAACCACTTTTCGCACTTGTGTTAGTGTTGAAAAACCACTTTTCGCACTTGTGTTGGTGCAGGAAACCACTTTTGCACTTGTATTAGTGTGGAAAAAACAACTTTTCGCACTTGTGTTAGTGTTGAAAAACCACTTTTCACACTTGTGTTAGTGTTGAAAAACCACTTTTCGCACTTGTGTTGGTGCAGGAAACCACTTTTGCACTTGTATTAGTGTGGAAAAAACACTTTTCGCACTTGTGTTGGTGTTGAAAAACCACTTTTCGCACTTGTGTTAGCGTTGAAAAACCACTTTTTGCACCTGTGTTAATGTTGAAAAACCACTTTTCACACTTGTGTTGGTGCAGGAAACCACTTTTGCACTTGTATTAGTGTGGAAAAACCACTTTTCGCACTTGTGTTAGTGTTGAAAAACCACTTTTCGCACTTGTATTAGTGTGGAAAAAACACTTTTCGCACTTGTGTTGGTGCAGGAAACCACTTTTGCACTTGTATTAGTGTGGAAAAAACACTTTTTGCACTTGTGATAGTGTTGAAAAAACACTTTTCGCACTTGTGTTGGTGCAGGAAACCACTTTTGCACTTGTATTAGTGTGGAAAAACCACTTTTCGCACTTGTGTTAGTTTTGAAAAACCACTTTTCGCACTTGTGTTGGTGCAGGAAACCACTTTTGCACTTGTATTAGTGTGGAAAAAACACTTTTTGCACTTGTGATAGTATTGAAAAACCACTTTTCGCACTTGTGTTAGTGTTGAAAAACCACTTTTCGCACTGGTGTTAGTGTTGAAAAACCACTTTTCGCACTTGTGTTGGTGCAGGAAACCACTTTTGCACTTGTATTAGTGTGGAAAAAACACTTTTCGCACTTGTGTTAGTGTTGAAAAACCACTTTTCGCACTTGTGTTAGTGTTGAAAAACCACTTTTCGCACTTGTGTTAGTATTGAAAAACCACTTTTCGCACTTGTGTTGGTGCAGGAAACCACTTTTACACTTGTATTAGTGTGGAAAAAACACTTTTCGCACCTGTGTTAGTGTTGAAAAACCACTTTTCGCACTTGTGTTAGTGTTGGAAAACCACTTTTCGCACTTGTGTTGGTGCAGGAAACCACTTTTGCACTTGTATTAGTGTGGAAAAAACACTTTTCACACTTGTGTTAGTGTTGAAAAACCAATTTTCGCACTTGTGTTAGTGTTGAAAAACCACTTTTCGCACTTGTGTTGGTGCAGGAAACCACTTTTGCACTTGTATTAGTGTGGAAAAAACACTTTTTGCACTTGTGATAGTGTTGAAAAACCACTTTTCGCACTTGTGTTAGTGTTGAAAAACCACTTTTCGCACTTGTGTTGGTGCAGGAAACCACTTTTCGCACTTGTGTTAGTGTTGAAAAACCACTTTTCGCACTTGTATTAGTGTGGAAAAAACACTTTTCGCACTTGTGTTGGTGCAGGAAACCACTTTTGCACTTGTATTAGTGTGGAAAAAACACTTTTCACACTTGTGTTAGTGTTGAAAAACCACTTTTCGCACTTGTGTTGGTCCAGGAAACCACTTTTGCACTTGTATTAGTGTGGATAAAACACTTTTTGCACTTGTGATAGTGTTGAAAAACCACTTTTCGCACTTGTGTTAGTGTTGAAAAACCACTTTTCGCACTTGTGTTGGTGCAGGAAACCACTTTTGCACTTGTATTAGTGTGGAAAAAACACTTTTTGCACTTGTGATAGTGTTGAAAAACCACTTTTCACACTTTTGTTAGTGTTGAAAAACCACTTTTCGCACTTGTGTTGGAGCAGGAAACCACTTTTGCACTTGTATTAGTGTGGAAAAAACCACTTTTCGCACTTGTGTTAGTGTTGAAAAACCACCTTTCGCACTTGTGTTGGTGCAGGAAACCACTTTTGCACTTGTATTAGTGTGGAAAAAACACTTATCGCACTTGTGTTAGTGTTGAAAAACCACTTTTTGCACTTGTGTTAGTGTTGAAAAACCACTTTTCGCACTTGTGTTAGCGTTGAAAAACCACTTTTAGCACTTGTGTTGGTGCAGGAAACCACTTTTGCACTTGTATTAGTGTGGAAAAAACACTTTTTGCACTTGTGTTGGTGTTGAAAAACCACTTTTCGCAATTGTGTTAGTGTTGAAAAACCACTTTTCGCACTTGTGTTGGTGCAGGAGACCACTTTTGCACTTGTATTAGTGTGGAAAAAACACTTTTCGCACTTGTGTTAGTGTTGAAAAACCACTTTTCGCACTTGTGTTAGTGTTGAAAAACCACTTTTCGCACTTGTGTTGGGGCAGGAAACCACTTTTGCACTTGTATTAGTGTGGAAAAAACACTTTTTGCACTTGTGATAGTGTTGAAAAACCACTTTTCGCACTTGTGTTAATGTTGAAAAACCACTTTTCGCACTTGTGTTGGTGCAGGAAACCACTTTTGCACTTGTATTAGTGTGGAAAAACCACTTTTCGCACTTGTGTTAGTGTTGAAACACCACTTTTCGCACTTGTATTAGTGTGGAAAAAACACTTTTCGCACTTGTGTTGGTGCAGGAAACCACTTTTGCACTTGTATTAGTGTGGAAAAACCACTTTTCGCACTTGTGTTAGTGTTGAAAAACCACTTTTCACACTTGTGTTAGTGTTGAAAAACCACTTTTCGCACTCGTGTTGGTGCAGGAAACCACTTTTGCACTTGTATTAGTGTGGAAAAAACATTTTTTGCACTTGTGATAGTGTTGAAAAACCACTTTTCGCACTTGTGTTAGTGTTGAAAAACCACTTTTCGCACTTGTGTTGGTGCAGGAAACCACTTTTGCACTTGTATTAGTGTGGAAAAAACACTTTTCGCACTTGTGTTAGTGTTGAAAAACCACTTTTCGCCCTTGTGTTAGTGTTGAAAAACCACTTTTCGCACTTGTGTTAGTATTGAAAAACCCACTTTTCGCACTTGTGTTGGTGCAGGAAACCACTTTTGCACTTGTATTAGTGTGGAAAAAACACTTTTCGCACTTGTGTTAGTGTTGAAAAACGACTTTTCGCACTTGTGTTAGTGTTGAAAAACCACTTTTCGCACTTGTGTTGGTGCAGGAAACCACTTTTGCACTTGTATTAGTGTGGAAAAAACACTTTTCGCACTTGTGTTGGTGTTGAAAAACCACTTTTCGCACTTGTGTTAGTGTTGAAAAACCACTTTTCGCACTTGTGTTGGTGCAGGAAACCACTTTTGCACTTGTATTAGTGTGGAAAAAACACTTTTTGCACTTGTGATAGTGTTGAAAAACCACTTTTCGCACTTGTGTTAATGTTGAAAAACCACTTTTCGCACTTGTGTTGGTGCAGGAAACCACTTTTGCACTTGTATTAGTGTGGAAAAAACACTTTTTGCACTTGTGATAGTGTTAAAAAACCACTTTTCGCACTTGTGTTAGTGTTGAAAAACCACTTTTCGCACTTGTGTTAGTGTTGAAAAACCACTTTTCGCACTTGTGTTGGTGCAGGAAACCACTTTTGCACTTGTATTAGTGTGGAAAAAAACACTTTTTGCACTTGTGATAGTGTTGAAAAACCACTTTTCGCACTTTTGTTAGTGTTGAAAAACGACTTTTCGCACTTGTGTTGGTGCAGGAAACCACTTTTGCACTTGTATTAGTGTGGAAAAAACCACTTTTCGCACTTGCGTTAGTGTTGAAAAACCACTTTTCGCACTTGTGTTAGTGTTGAAAAACCACTTTTCGCACTTGTGTTGGTGCAGGAAACCACTTTTGCACTTGTATTAGTGTGGAAAAAACACTTTTCGCACTTGTGTTAGTGTTGAAAACCACTTTTCGCACTTGTGTTAGTGTTGAAAAACCACTTTTCGCACTTGTGTTAGTGTTGAAAAACCACTTTTCGCACTTGTGTTGGTGCAGGAAACCACTTTTGCACTTGTATTAGTGTGGAAAAAACACTTTTTGCACTTGTGATAGTGTTGAAAAACCACTTTTCGCACTTGTGTTAATGTTGAAAAACCACTTTTCGCACTTGTGTTGGTGCAGGAAACCACTTTTGCACTTGTATTAGTGTGGAAAAACCACTTTTCGCACTTGTGTTAGTGTTGAAAAACCACTTTTCGCACTTGTGTTGGTGCAGGAAACCACTTTTGCACTTGTATTAGTGTGGAAAAAACACTTTTTGCACTTGTGATAGTGTTGAAAAACCACTTTTCGCACTTGTGTTAGTGTTGAAAAACCACTTTTCGCACTTGTGTTAGTGTTGAAAAACCACTTTTCGCACTTGTGTTGGTGCAGGAAACCACTTTTGCACTTGTATTAGTGTGGAAAAACCACTTTTTGCACTTGTGTTAGTGTTGAAAAACCACTTTTCGCACTTGTGTTAGTGTTGAAAAACCACTTTTCGCACTTGTGTTGGTGCAGGAAACCACTTTTGCACTTGTATTAGTGTGGAAAAAACACTTTTTGCACTTGTGATAGTGTTGAAAAACCACTTTTCGCACTTGTGTTAATGTTGAAAAATCACTTTTCGCACTTGTGTTGGTGCAGGAAACCACCTTTGCACTTGTATTAGTGTTGAAAAACCACTTTTCGCACCTGTGTTAGTGTTGAAAAACCACTTTTTGCACTTGTGTTAGTGTTGAAAAACCACTTTTCGCACTTGTGTTGGTGCAGGAAACCACTTTTGCACTTGTATTAGTGTTGAAAAACCACTTTTCGCACTTGTGTTGGTGTTGAAAAACCACTTTTCGCACTCGTGTTGGTGCAGGAAACCACTTTTGCACTTGTATTAGTGTGGAAAAAACACTTTTTGCACTTGTGATAGTGTTGAAAAACCACTTTTCGCACTTGTGTTAGTGTTGAAAAACCACTTTTCGCACTTGTGTTGGTGCAGGAAACCACTTTTGCACTTGTATTAGTGTGGAAAAAACACTTTTTGCACTTGTGATAGTGTTGAAAAACCACTTTTCGCACTTGTGTTAATGTTGAAAAATCACTTTTCGCACTTGTGTTGGTGCAGGAAACCACCTTTGCACTTGTATTAGTGTGGAAAAACCACTTTTCGCACTTGTGTTAGTGTTGAAAAACCACTTTTCACACTTGTGTTAGTGTTGAAAAACCACTTTTGCACTTGTATTAGTGTGGAAAAAACACTTTTCGCACTTGTGTTAGTGTTGAAAAACCACTTTTCGCACTTGTGTTGGTGCAGGAAACCACTTTTGCACTTGTATTAGTGTGGAAAAAACACTTTTTGCACATGTGATAGTGTTTAAAAACCACTTTTCGCACTTCTGTTAATGTTGAAAAACCACTTTTCGCACTTGTGTTGGTGCAGGAAACCACTTTTGCACTTGTATTAGTGTGGAAAAACCACTTTTCACACTTGTGTTAGTGTTGAAAAACCACTTTTCGCACTTGTGTTGGTGCAGGAAACCACTTTTGCACTTGTATTAGTGTGGAAAAAACACTTTTCGCACTTGTGTTAGTGTTGAAAAACCACTTTTCGCACTTGTGTTTGTGCAGGAAACCACTTTTGCACTTGTATTAGTGTGGAAAAAACACTTTTTGCACTTGTGATAGTGTTGAAAAACCACTTTTCGCACTTGTGTTAGTGTTGAAAAACCACTTTTCGCACTTGTGTTGGTGCAGGAAACCACTTTTGCACTTGTATTAGTGTGGAAAAACCACTTTTCGCACTTGTGTTATTGTTGAAAAACCACTTTTCGTACTTGTGTTTATGTTGAAAAACCACTTTTCGCACTTGTGTTGGTGCAGGAAACCACTTTTGCACTTGTGTTAGTGTTGAAAAACCACTTTTCGCACTTGTGTTAGTGTTGAAAAACAACTTTTCGCACTTGTGTTGGTGCAGGAAATCACTTTTGCACTTGTATTAGTGTGGAAAAAACACTTTTCGCACTTGTATTAGTGTGGAAAAACCACTTTTCGCACTTGTGCTAGTGTTGAAAAACCACTTTTCACACTTGTATTAGTGTTGAAAAACCACTTTTCGCACTTGTGTTAGTGTTGAAAAACCACTTTTCGCACTTGTGTTAGTGTTGAAAAACCACTTTTTGCACTTGTGTTGGTGCAGGAAACCACTTTTGCACTTGTATTAGTGTGGAAAAAACACTTTTCGCACTTGTGTTAGTGTTGAAAAACCACTTTTCGCACTTGTGTTAGTGTTGAAAAACCACTTTTCGCACTTGTGTTAGTGTTGAAAAACCACTTTTCGCACTTGTGTTGATGCAGGAAACCACTTTTGCACTTGTATTAGTGTGGAAAAAACACTTTTCACACTTGTGTTAGTGTTGAAAAACCACTTTTCGCACTTGTGTTAGTGTTGAAAAACCACTTTTCGCACTTGTGTTGGTGCAGGAAACCACTTTTGCACTTGTATTAGTGTGGAAAAACCACTTTTCGCACTTGTGTTAGTGTTGAAAAACCACTTTTCGCACTTGTATTAGTGTGGAAAAAACACTTTTCGCACTTGTGTTGGTGCAGGAAACCACTTTTGCACTTGTATTAGTGTGGAAAAACCACTTTTCGCACTTGTGTTAGTGTTGAAAAACCACTTTTCGCACTTGTGTTTGTGTTGAAAAACCACTTTTCACACTTGTGTTGGTGCAGGAAACCACTTTTTGCACTTGTATTAGTGTGGAAAAAACACTTTTCGCACTTGTGTTAGTGTTGAAAAACCACTTTTCGCACTTCTGTTAGTGCTGAAAAACTACTTTTCGCACTTGTGTTGGTGCAGGAAATCACTTTTGCACTTGTATTAGTGTGGAAAAAACACTTTTCGCACTTGTATTAGTGTGGAAAAACCACTTTTCGCACTTGTGTTAGTGTTGAAAAAAAACTTTTCGCACTTGTGTTAGTGTTGAAAAACCACTTTTCGCACTTGTGTTAGTGTTGAAAAACCACTTTTTGCACTTGTGTTAGTGTTGAAAAACCACTTTTTGCACTTGTGTTGGTGCAGGAAACCACTTTTGCACTTGCATTAGTGTGGAAAAAACACTTTTCGCACTTGTGTTAGTGTTGAAAAACCACTTTTCGCACTTGTGTTAGTGTTGGAAAACCACTTTTCGCACTTGTGTTGGTGCAGGAAACCACTTTTGCACTTGTATTAGTGTGGAAAAAACACTTTTCGCACTTTTGTTAGTGTTGAAAAACCACTTTTCGCACTTGTGTTAGTGTTGAAAAACCACTTTTCGCACTTGTGTTGGTGCAGGAAACCACTTTTGCACTTGTATTAGTGTGGAAAAACCACTTTTCGCACTTGTGTTAGTGTTGAAAAACCACTTTTCGCACTTGTGTTAGTGTTGAAAAACCACTTTTCGCACTTGTGTTGGTGCAGGAAACCACTTTTCGCACTTGTGTTAGTGTTGAAAAACCACTTTTCGCACTTGTATTAGTGTGGAAAAAACACTTTTCGCACTTGTGTTGGTGCAGGAAACCACTTTTGCACTTGTATTAGTGTGGAAAAAACACTTTTCACACTTGTGTTAGTGTTGAAAAACCACTTTTCGCACTTGTGTTGGTGCAGGAAACCACTTTTGCACTTGTATTAGTGTGGAAAAAACACTTTTTGCACTTGTGATAGTGTTGAAAAACCACTTTTCGCACTTGTGTTAGTGTTGAAAAACCACTTTTCGCACTTGTGTTAGTGTTGAAAAACCACTTTTCGCACTTGTGTTGGTGCAGGAAACCACTTTTGCACTTGTATTAGTGTGGAAAAAACACTTTTTGCACTTGTGATAGTGTTGAAAAACCACTTTTCACACTTTTGTTAGTGTTGAAAAACCACTTTTCGCACTTGTGTTGGTGCAGGAAACCACTTTTGCACTTGTATTAGTGTGGAAAAAACCACTTTTCGCACTTGTGTTAGTGTTGAAAAACCACCTTTCGCACTTGTGTTGGTGCAGGAAACCACTTTTGCACTTGTATTAGTGTGGAAAAAACACTTTTCGCACTTGTGTTAGTGTTGAAAAACCACTTTTTGCACTTGTGTTAGTGTTGAAAAACCACTTTTCGCACTTGTGTTAGTGTTGAAAAACCACTCTTAGCACTTGTGTTGGTGCAGGAAACCACTTTTGCACTTGTATTAGTGTGGAAAAAACACTTTTTGCACTTGTGTTGGTGTTGAAAAACCACTTTTCGCAATTGTGTTAGTGTTGAAAAACCACTTTTCGCACTTGTGTTGGTGCAGGAGACCACTTTTGCACTTGTATTAGTGTGGAAAAAACACTTTTCGCACTTGTGTTAGTGTTGAAAAACCACTTTTCGCACTTGTGTTAGTGTTGAAAAACCACTTTTCGCACTTGTGTTGGGGCAGGAAACCACTTTTGCACTTGTATTAGTGTGGAAAAAACACTTTTTGCACTTGTGATAGTGTTGAAAAACCACTTTTCGCACTTGTGTTAATGTTGAAAAACCACTTTTCGCACTTGTGTTGGTGCAGGAAACCACTTTTGCAATTGTATTAGTGTGGAAAAACCACTTTTCGCACTTGTGTTAGTGTTGAAACACCACTTTTCGCACTTGTATTAGTGTGGAAAAAACACTTTTCGCACTTGTGTTGGTGCAGGAAACCACTTTTGCACTTGTATTAGTGTGGAAAAACCACTTTTCGCACTTGTGTTAGTGTTGAAAAACCACTTTTCACACTTGTGTTAGTGTTGAAAAACCACTTTTCGCACTCGTGTTGGTGCAGGAAACCACTTTTGCACTTGTATTAGTGTGGAAAAAACACTTTTTGCACTTGTGATAGTGTTGAAAAACCACTTTTCGCACTTGTGTTAGTGTTGAAAAACCACTTTTCGCACTTGTGTTGGTGCAGGAAACCACTTTTGCACTTGTATTAGTGTGGAAAAAACACTTTTCGCACTTGTGTTAGTGTTGAAAAACCACTTTTCGCCCTTGTGTTAGTGTTGAAAAACCACTTTTCGCACTTGTGTTGGTATTGAAAAACCACTTTTCGCACTTGTGTTGGTGCAGGAAACCACTTTTGCACTTGTATTAGTGTGGAAAAAACACTTTTCGCACTTGTGTTAGTGTTGAAAAACGACTTTTCGCACTTGTGTTAGTGTTGAAAAACCACTTTTCGCACTTGTGTTGGTGCAGGAAACCACTTTTGCACTTGTATTAGTGTGGAAAAAACACTTTTCGCACTTGTGTTAGTGTTGAAAAACCACTTTTCGCACTTGTGTTAGTGTTGAAAAACCACTTTTCGCACTTGTGTTGGTGCAGGAAACCACTTTTGCACTTGTATTAGTGTGGAAAAAACACTTTTTGCACTTGTGATAGTGTTGAAAAACCACTTTTCGCACTTGTGTTAATGTTGAAAAACCACTTTTCGCACTTGTGTTGGTGCAGGAAACCACTTTTGCACTTGTATTAGTGTGGAAAAAACACTTTTCGCACTTGTGTTAGTGTTGAAAAAACCACTTTTCGCACTTGTGTTAGTGTTGAAAAACCACTTTTCGCACTTGTGTTAGTGTTGAAAAACCACTTTTCGCACTTGTGTTGGTGCAGGAAACCACTTTTGCACTTGTATTAGTGTGGAAAAACACTTTTCGCACTTGTGTTAGTGTTGAAAACCACTTTTCGCACTTGTGTTAGTGTTGAAAAACCACTTTTCGCACTTGTGTTAGTGTTGAAAAACCACTTTTCGCACTTGTGTTGGTGCAGGAAACCACTTTTGCACTTGTATTAGTGTGGAAAAAACACTTTTTGCACTTGTGATAGTGTTGAAAAACCACTTTTCGCACGTGTGTTAATGTTGAAAAACCACTTTTCGCACTTGTGTTGGTGCAGGAAACCACTTTTGCACTTGTATTAGTGTGGAAAAACCACTTTTCGCACTTGTGTTAGTGTTGAAAAACCACTTTTCGCACTTGTGTTGGTGCAGGAAACCACTTTTGCACTTGTATTAGTGTGGAAAAAACACTTTTTGCACTTGTGATAGTGTTGAAAAACCACTTTTCGCACTTGTGTTAGTGTTGAAAAACCACTTTTCGCACTTGTGTTAGTGTTGAAAAACCACTTTTCGCACTTGTGTTGGTGCAGGAAACCACTTTTGCACTTGTATTAGTGTGGAAAAAACACTTTTTGCACTTGTGATAGTGTTGAAAAACCACTTTTCGCACTTGTGTTAGTGTTGAAAAACCACTTTTCGCACTTGTGTTAGTGTTGAAAAACCACTTTTCGCACTTGTGTTGGTGCAGGAAACCACTTTTGCACTTGTATTAGTGTGGAAAAAACACTTTTCGCACTTGTGTTAGTGTTGAAAAACGACTTTTCGCACTTGTGTTAGTGTTGAAAAACCACTTTTCGCACTTGTGTTGGTGCAGGAAACCACTTTTGCACTTGTATTAGTGTGGAAAAAACACTTTTCGCACTTGTGTTAGTGTTGAAAAACGACTTTTCGCACTTGTGTTAGTGTTGAAAAACCACTTTTCGCACTTGTGTTGGTGCAGGAAACCACTTTTGCACTTGTATTAGTGTGGAAAAAACACTTTTCGCACTTGTGTTGGTGTTGAAAAACCACTTTTCGCACTTGTGTTAGTGTTGAAAAACCACTTTTCGCACTTGTGTTGGTGCAGGAAACCACTTTTGCACTTGTATTAGTGTGGAAAAAACACTTTTTGCACTTGTGATAGTGTTGAAAAACCACTTTTCGCACTTGTGTTAATGTTGAAAAACCACTTTTCGCACTTGTGTTGGTGCAGGAAACCACTTTTGCACTTGTATTAGTGTGGAAAAAACACTTTTTGCACTTGTGATAGTGTTAAAAAACCACTTTTCGCACTTGTGTTAGTGTTGAAAAACCACTTTTCACACTTGTGTTAGTGTTGAAAAACCACTTTTCGCACTTGTGTTGGTGCAGGAAACCACTTTTGCACTTGTATTAGTGTGGAAAAAAACACTTTTTGCACTTGTGATAGTGTTGAAAAACCACTTTTCGCACTTTTGTTAGTGTTGAAAAACGACTTTTCGCACTTGTGTTGGTGCAGGAAACCACTTTTGCACTTGTATTAGTGTGGAAAAAACCACTTTTTGCACTTGCGTTAGTGTTGAAAAACCACTTTTCGCACTTGTGTTAGTGTTGAAAAACCACTTTTCGCACTTGTGTTGGTGCAGGAAACCACTTTTGCACTTGTATTAGTGTGGAAAAAACACTTTTCGCACTTGTGTTAGTGTTGAAAACCACTTTTCGCACTTGTGTTAGTGTTGAAAAACCACTTTTCGCACTTGTGTTAGTGTTGAAAAACCACTTTTCGCACTTGTGTTGGTGCAGGAAACCACTTTTGCACTTGTATTAGTGTGGAAAAAACACTTTTTGCACTTGTGATAGTGTTGAAAAACCACTTTTCGCACTTGTGTTAATGTTGAAAAACCACTTTTCGCACTTGTGTTGGTGCAGGAAACCACTTTTGCACTTGTATTAGTGTGGAAAAACCACTTTTCGCACTTGTGTTAGTGTTGAAAAACCACTTTTCGCACTTGTGTTGGTGCAGGAAACCACTTTTGCACTTGTATTAGTGTGGAAAAAACACTTTTTGCACTTGTGATAGTGTTGAAAAACCACTTTTCGCACTTGTGTTAGTGTTGAAAAACCACTTTTCGCACTTGTGTTAGTGTTGAAAAACCACTTTTCGCACTTGTGTTGGTGCAGGAAACCACTTTTGCACTTGTATTAGTGTGGAAAAACCACTTTTTGCACTTGTGTTAGTGTTGAAAAACCACTTTTCGCACTTGTGTTAGTGTTGAAAAACCACTTTTCGCACTTGTGTTGGTGCAGGAAACCACTTTTGCACTTGTATTAGTGTGGAAAAAACACTTTTTGCACTTGTGATAGTGTTGAAAAACCACTTTTCGCACTTGTGTTAATGTTGAAAAATCACTTTTCGCACTTGTGTTGGTGCAGGAAACCACCTTTGCACTTGTATTAGTGTGGAAAAACCACTTTTCGCACTTGTGTTAGTGTTGAAGAACCACTTTTCGCACTGGTGTTGGTGCAGGAAACCACTTTTGCACTTGTATTAGTGTGGGAAAAACACTTTTTGCACTTGTGATAGTGTTGAAAAACCACTTTTCGCACCTGTGTTAGTGTTGAAAAACCACTTTTTGCACTTGTGTTAGTGTTGAAAAACCACTTTTCGCACTTGTGTTGGTGCAGGAAACCACTTTTGCACTTGTATTAGTGTTGAAAAACCACTTTTCGCACTTGTGTTGGTGTTGAAAAACCACTTTTCGCACTCGTGTTGGTGCAGGAAACCACTTTTGCACTTGTATTAGTGTGGAAAAAACACTTGTTGCACTTGTGATAGTGTTGAAAAACCACTTTTCGCACTTGTGTTAGTGTTGAAAAACCACTTTTCGCACTTGTGTTGGTGCAGGAAACCACTTTTGCACTTGTATTAGTGTGGAAAAAACACTTTTTGCACTTGTGATAGTGTTGAAAAACCACTTTTCGCACTTGTGTTAATGTTGAAAAATCACTTTTCGCACTTGTGTTGGTGCAGGAAACCACCTTTGCACTTGTATTAGTGTGGAAAAACCACTTTTCGCACTTGTGTTAGTGTTGAAAAACCACTTTTCACACTTGTGTTAGTGTTGAAAAACCACTTTTGCACTTGTATTAGTGTGGAAAAAACACTTTTCGCACTTGTGTTAGTGTTGAAAAACCACTTTTCGCACTTGTGTTGGTGCAGGAAACCACTTTTGCACTTGTATTAGTGTGGAAAAAACACTTTTTGCACTTGTGATAGTGTTTAAAAACCACTTTTCGCACTTCTGTTAATGTTGAAAAACCACTTTTCGCACTTGTGTTGGTGCAGGAAACCACTTTTGCACTTGTATTAGTGTGGAAAAACCACTTTTCACACTTGTGTTAGTGTTGAAAAACCACTTTTCGCACTTGTGTTGGTGCAGGAAACCACTTTTGCACTTGTATTAGTGTGGAAAAAACACTTTTCGCACTTGTGTTAGTGTTGAAAAACCACTTTTCGCACTTGTGTTTGTGCAGGAAACCACTTTTGCACTTGTATTAGTGTGGAAAAAACACTTTTTGCACTTGTGATAGTGTTGAAAAACCACTTTTCGCACTTGTGTTAGTGTTGAAAAACCACTTTTCGCACTTGTGTTGGTGCAGGAAACCACTTTTGCACTTGTATTAGTGTGGAAAAACCACTTTTCGCACTTGTGTTATTGTTGAAAAACCACTTTTCGTACTTGTGTTTATGTTGAAAAACCACTTTTCGCACTTGTGTTGGTGCAGGAAACCACTTTTGCACTTGTGTTAGTGTTGAAAAACCACTTTTCGCACTTGTGTTAGTGTTGAAAAACAACTTTTCGCACTTGTGTTGGTGCAGGAAATCACTTTTGCACTTGTATTAGTGTGGAAAAAACACTTTTCGCACTTGTATTAGTGTGGAAAAACCACTTTTCGCACTTGTGCTAGTGTTGAAAAACCACTTTTCACACTTGTATTAGTGTTGAAAAACCACTTTTCGCACTTGTGTTAGTGTTGAAAAACCACTTTTCGCACTTGTGTTAGTGTTGAAAAACCACTTTTTGCACTTGTGTTGGTGCAGGAAACCACTTTTGCACTTGTATTAGTGTGGAAAAAACACTTTTCGCACTTGTGTTAGTGTTGAAAAACCACTTTTCGCACTTGTGTTAGTGTTGAAAAACCACTTTTCGCACTTGTGTTAGTGTTGAAAAACCACTTTTCGCACTTGTGTTGATGCAGGAAACCACTTTTGCACTTGTATTAGTGTGGAAAAAACACTTTTCACACTTGTGTTAGTGTTGAAAAACCACTTTTCGCACTTGTGTTAGTGTTGAAAAACCACTTTTCGCACTTGTATTAGTGTGGAAAAAATTTCGCACTTGTGTTGGTGCAGGAAACCACTTTTGCACTTGTATTAGTGTGGAAAAACCACTTTTCGCACTTGTGTTAGTGTTGAAAGAAACCACTTTTCGCACTTGTATTAGTGTGGAAAAAACACTTTTCGCACTTGTGTTGGTGCAGGAAACCACTTTTGCACTTGTATTAGTGTGGAAAAAACCACTTTTCGCACTTGTGTTAGTGTTGAAAAACCACTTTTCGCACTTGTGTTTGTGTTGAAAAACCACTTTTCGCACTTGTGTTGGTGCAGGAAACCACTTTTTGCACTTGTATTAGTGTGGAAAAAACACTTTTACGCACTTGTGTTAGTGTTGAAAAACCACTTTTCGCACTTCTGTTAGTGCTGAAAAACTACTTTTTCGCACTTGTGTTGGTGCAGGAAATCACTTTTGCACTTGTATTAGTGTGGAAAAACACTTTTCGCACTTGTATTAGTGTGGAAAAACCACTTTTCGCACTTGTGTTAGTGTTGAAAAAAAACTTTCGCACTTGTGTTAGTGTTGAAAAACCACTTTTCGCACTTGTGTTAGTGTTGAAAACCACTTTTTGCACTTGTGTTAGTGTTGAAAAACCACTTTTTGCACTTGTGTTGGTGCAGGAAACCACTTTTGCACTTGCATTAGTGTGGAAAAAACACTTTTCGCACTTGTGTTAGTGTTGAAAAACCACTTTTCGCACTTGTGTTAGTGTTGGAAAACCACTTTTCGCACTTGTGTTGGTGCAGGAAACCACTTTTGCACTTGTATTAGTGTGGAAAAAACACTTTTCGCACTTTTGTTAGTGTTGAAAAACCACTTTTCGCACTTGTGTTAGTGTTGAAAAACCACTTTTCGCACTTGTGTTGGTGCAGGAAACCACTTTTGCACTTGTATTAGTGTGGAAAAACCACTTTTCGCACTTGTGTTAGTGTTGAAAAACCACTTTTCGCACTTGTGTTAGTGTTGAAAAACCACTTTTCGCACTTGTGTTGGTGCAGGAAACCACTTTTCGCACTTGTGTTAGTGTTGAAAAACCACTTTTCGCACTTGTATTAGTGTGGAAAAAACACTTTTCGCACTTGTGTTGGTGCAGGAAACCACTTTTGCACTTGTATTAGTGTGGAAAAAACACTTTTCACACTTGTGTTAGTGTTGAAAAAACCACTTTTCGCACTTGTGTTGGTGCAGGAAACCACTTTTGCACTTGTATTAGTGTGGAAAAAACACTTTTTGCACTTGTGATAGTGTTGAAAAACCACTTTTCGCACTTGTGTTAGTGTTGAAAAACCACTTTTCGCACTTGTGTTAGTGTTGAAAAACCACTTTTCGCACTTGTGTTGGTGCAGGAAACCACTTTTGCACTTGTATTAGTGTGGAAAAAACACTTTTTGCACTTGTGATAGTGTTGAAAAACCACTTTTCACACTTTTGTTAGTGTTGAAAAACCACTTTTCGCACTTGTGTTGGTGCAGGAAACCACTTTTGCACTTGTATTAGTGTGGAAAAAACCACTTTTTCGCACTTGTGTTAGTGTTGAAAAACCACCTTTCGCACTTGTGTTGGTGCAGGAAACCACTTTTGCACTTGTATTAGTGTGGAAAAAACACTTTTCGCACTTGTGTTAGTGTTGAAAAACCACTTTTTTGCACTTGTGTTAGTGTTGAAAAACCACTTTCGCACTTGTGTTAGTGTTGAAAAACCACTCTTAGCACTTGTGTTGGTGCAGGAAACCACTTTTGCACTTGTATTAGTGTGGAAAAAACACTTTTTGCACTTGTGTTGGTGTTGAAAAACCACTTTCGCAATTGTGTTAGTGTTGAAAAACCACTTTTCGCACTTGTGTTGGTGCAGGAGACCACTTTTGCACTTGTATTAGTGTGGAAAAAACACTTTTCGCACTTGTGTTAGTGTTGAAAAACCACTTTTCGCACTTGTGTTAGTGTTGAAAAACCACTTTTCGCACTTGTGTTGGGGCAGGAAACCACTTTTGCACTTGTATTAGTGTGGAAAAAACACTTTTTGCACTTGTGATAGTGTTGAAAAACCACTTTTCGCACTTGTGTTAATGTTGAAAAACCACTTTTCGCACTTGTGTTGGTGCAGGAAACCACTTTTGCACTTGTATTAGTGTGGAAAAACCACTTTTCGCACTTGTGTTAGTGTTGAAACACCACTTTTCGCACTTGTATTAGTGTGGAAAAAACACTTTTCGCACTTGTGTTGGTGCAGGAAACCACTTTTGCACTTGTATTAGTGTGGAAAAACCACTTTTCGCACTTGTGTTAGTGTTGAAAAACCACTTTTCACACTTGTGTTAGTGTTGAAAAACCACTTTTCGCACTCGTGTTGGTGCAGGAAACCACTTTTGCACTTGTATTAGTGTGGAAAAAACACTTTTTGCACTTGTGATAGTGTTGAAAAACCACTTTTCGCACTTGTGTTAGTGTTGAAAAACCACTTTTCGCACTTGTGTTGGTGCAGGAAACCACTTTTGCACTTGTATTAGTGTGGAAAAAACACTTTTCGCACTTGTGTTAGTGTTGAAAAACCACTTTTCGCCCTTGTGTTAGTGTTGAAAAACCACTTTTCGCACTTGTGTTGGTATTGAAAAACCACTTTTCGCACTTGTGTTGGTGCAGGAAACCACTTTTGCACTTGTATTAGTGTGGAAAAAACACTTTTCGCACTTGTGTTAGTGTTGAAAAACGACTTTTCGCACTTGTGTTAGTGTTGAAAAACCACTTTTCGCACTTGTGTTGGTGCAGGAAACCACTTTTGCACTTGTATTAGTGTGGAAAAAACACTTTTCGCACTTGTGTTAGTGTTGAAAAACCACTTTTCGCACTTGTGTTAGTGTTGAAAAACCACTTTTCGCACTTGTGTTGGTGCAGGAAACCACTTTTGCACTTGTATTAGTGTGGAAAAAACACTTTTTGCACTTGTGATAGTGTTGAAAAACCACTTTTCGCACTTGTGTTAATGTTGAAAAACCACTTTTCGCACTTGTGTTGGTGCAGAAAACCACTTTTGCACTTGTATTAGTGTGGAAAAAACACTTTTCGCACTTGTGTTAGTGTTGAAAAAACCACTTTTCGCACTTGTGTTAGTGTTGAAAAACCACTTTTCGCACTTGTGTTAGTGTTGAAAAACCACTTTTCGCACTTGTGTTGGTGCAGGAAACCACTTTTGCACTTGTATTAGTGTGGAAAAACACTTTTCGCACTTGTGTTAGTGTTGAAAACCACTTTTCGCACTTGTGTTAGTGTTGAAAAACCACTTTTCGCACTTGTGTTAGTGTTGAAAAACCACTTTTCGCACTTGTGTTGGTGCAGGAAACCACTTTTGCACTTGTATTAGTGTGGAAAAAACACTTTTTGCACTTGTGATAGTGTTGAAAAACCACTTTTCGCACGTGTGTTAATGTTGAAAAACCACTTTTCGCACTTGTGTTGGTGCAGGAAACCACTTTTGCACTTGTATTAGTGTGGAAAAACCACTTTTCGCACTTGTGTTAGTGTTGAAAAACCACTTTTCGCACTTGTGTTGGTGCAGGAAACCACTTTTGCACTTGTATTAGTGTGGAAAAAACACTTTTTGCACTTGTGATAGTGTTGAAAAACCACTTTTCGCACTTGTGTTAGTGTTGAAAAACCACTTTTCGCACTTGTGTTAGTGTTGAAAAACCACTTTTCGCACTTGTGTTGGTGCAGGAAACCACTTTTGCACTTGTATTAGTGTGGAAAAAACACTTTTTGCACTTGTGATAGTGTTGAAAAACCACTTTTCGCACTTGTGTTAGTGTTGAAAAACCACTTTTCGCACTTGTGTTAGTGTTGAAAAACCACTTTTCGCACTTGTGTTGGTGCAGGAAACCACTTTTGCACTTGTATTAGTGTGGAAAAAACACTTTTTGCACTTGTGATAGTGTTGAAAAACCACTTTTCACACTTTTGTTAGTGTTGAAAAACCACTTTTCGCACTTGTGTTGGTGCAGGAAACCACTTTTGCACTTGTATTAGTGTGGAAAAAACCACTTTTCGCACTTGTGTTAGTGTTGAAAAACCACCTTTCGCACTTGTGTTGGTGCAGGAAACCACTTTTGCACTTGTATTAGTGTGGAAAAAACACTTTTCGCACTTGTGTTAGTGTTGAAAAACCACTTTTTGCACTTGTGTTAGTGTTGAAAAACCACTTTTCGCACTTGTGTTAGTGTTGAAAAACCACTCTTAGCACTTGTGTTGGTGCAGGAAACCACTTTTGCACTTGTATTAGTGTGGAAAAAACACTTTTTGCACTTGTGTTGGTGTTGAAAAACCACTTTTCGCAATTGTGTTAGTGTTGAAAAACCACTTTTCGCACTTGTGTTGGTGCAGGAGACCACTTTTGCACTTGTATTAGTGTGGAAAAAACACTTTTCGCACTTGTGTTAGTGTTGAAAAACCACTTTTCGCACTTGTGTTAGTGTTGAAAAACCACTTTTCGCACTTGTGTTGGGGCAGGAAACCACTTTTGCACTTGTATTAGTGTGGAAAAAACACTTTTTGCACTTGTGATAGTGTTGAAAAACCACTTTTCGCACTTGTGTTAATGTTGAAAAACCACTTTTCGCACTTGTGTTGGTGCAGGAAACCACTTTTGCACTTGTATTAGTGTGGAAAAACCACTTTTCGCACTTGTGTTAGTGTTGAAACACCACTTTTCGCACTTGTATTAGTGTGGAAAAAACACTTTTCGCACTTGTGTTGGTGCAGGAAACCACTTTTGCACTTGTATTAGTGTGGAAAAACCACTTTTCGCACTTGTGTTAGTGTTGAAAAACCACTTTTCACACTTGTGTTAGTGTTGAAAAACCACTTTTCGCACTCGTGTTGGTGCAGGAAACCACTTTTGCACTTGTATTAGTGTGGAAAAAACACTTTTTGCACTTGTGATAGTGTTGAAAAACCACTTTTCGCACTTGTGTTAGTGTTGAAAAACCACTTTTCGCACTTGTGTTGGTGCAGGAAACCACTTTTGCACTTGTATTAGTGTGGAAAAAACACTTTTCGCACTTGTGTTAGTGTTGAAAAACCACTTTTCGCCCTTGTGTTAGTGTTGAAAAACCACTTTTCGCACTTGTGTTGGTATTGAAAAACCACTTTTCGCACTTGTGTTGGTGCAGGAAACCACTTTTGCACTTGTATTAGTGTGGAAAAAACACTTTTCGCACTTGTGTTAGTGTTGAAAAACGACTTTTCGCACTTGTGTTAGTGTTGAAAAACCACTTTTCGCACTTGTGTTGGTGCAGGAAACCACTTTTGCACTTGTATTAGTGTGGAAAAAACACTTTTCGCACTTGTGTTAGTGTTGAAAAACCACTTTTCGCACTTGTGTTAGTGTTGAAAAACCACTTTTCGCACTTGTGTTGGTGCAGGAAACCACTTTTGCACTTGTATTAGTGTGGAAAAAACACTTTTTGCACTTGTGATAGTGTTGAAAAACCACTTTTCGCACTTGTGTTAATGTTGAAAAACCACTTTTCGCACTTGTGTTGGTGCAGGAAACCACTTTTGCACTTGTATTAGTGTGGAAAAAACACTTTTCGCACTTGTGTTAGTGTTGAAAAAACCACTTTTCGCACTTGTGTTAGTGTTGAAAAACCACTTTTCGCACTTGTGTTAGTGTTGAAAAACCACTTTTCGCACTTGTGTTGGTGCAGGAAACCACTTTTGCACTTGTATTAGTGTGGAAAAACACTTTTCGCACTTGTGTTAGTGTTGAAAACCACTTTTCGCACTTGTGTTAGTGTTGAAAAACCACTTTTCGCACTTGTGTTAGTGTTGAAAAACCACTTTTCGCACTTGTGTTGGTGCAGGAAACCACTTTTGCACTTGTATTAGTGTGGAAAAAACACTTTTTGCACTTGTGATAGTGTTGAAAAACCACTTTTCGCACGTGTGTTAATGTTGAAAAACCACTTTTCGCACTTGTGTTAGTGTTGAAAAACCACTTTTCGCACTTGTGTTGGTGCAGGAAACCACTTTTGCACTTGTATTAGTGTGGAAAAAACACTTTTTGCACTTGTGATAGTGTTGAAAAACCACTTTTCGCACTTGTGTTAGTGTTGAAAAACCACTTTTCGCACTTGTGTTAGTGTTGAAAAACCACTTTTCGCACTTGTGTTGGTGCAGGAAACCACTTTTGCACTTGTATTAGTGTGGAAAAAACACTTTTTGCACTTGTGTTAGTGTTGAAAAACCACTTTTCGCACTTGTGTTAGTGTTGAAAAACCACTTTTCGCACTTGTGTTGGTGCAGGAAACCACTTTTGCACTTGTATTAGTGTGGCAAAAACACTTTTTGCACTTGTGATAGTGTTGAAAAACCACTTTTCGCACTTGTGTTAATGTTGAAAAATCACTTTTCGCACTTGTGTTGGTGCAGGAAACCACCTTTGCACTTGTATTAGTGTGGAAAAACCACTTTTCGCACTTGTGTTAGTGTTGAAAAACCACTTTTCGCACTTGTGTTAGTGTTGAAAAACCACTTTCGCACTTGTGTTGGTGCAGGAAACCACTTTTGCACTTGTATTAGTGTGGAAAAAACACTTTTTGCACTTGTGATAGTGTTGAAAAACCACTTTTCACACCTGTGTTAGTGTTGAAAAACCACTTTTTGCACTTGTGTTAGTGTTGAAAAACCACTTTTCGCACTTGTGTTGGTGCAGGAAACCACTTTTGCACTTGTATTAGTGTTGAAAAACCACTTTTCGCACTTGTGTTGGTGTTGAAAAACCACTTTTCGCACTCGTGTTGGTGCAGGAAACCACTTTTGCACTTGTATTAGTGTGGAAAAAACACTTTTTGCACTTGTGATAGTGTTGAAAAACCACTTTTCGCACTTGTGTTAATGTTGAAAAATCACTTTTCGCACTTGTGTTGGTGCAGGAAACCACCTTTGCACTTGTATTAGTGTGGAAAAACCACTTTTCGCACTTGTGTTAGTGTTGAAAAACCACTTTTCACACTTGTGTTAGTGTTGAAAAACCACTTTTGCACTTGTATTAGTGTGGAAAAAACACTTTTCGCACTTGTGTTAGTGTTGAAAAACCACTTTTCGCACTTGTGTTAGTGTTGAAAAACCACTTTTCGCACTTGTGTTGGTGCAGGAAACCACTTTTGCACTTGTATTAGTGTGGAAAAAACACTTTTTGCACTTGTGATAGTGTTTAAAAACCACTTTTCGCACTTCTGTTAATGTTGAAAAACCACTTTTCGCACTTGTGTTGGTGCAGGAAACCACTTTTGCACTTGTATTAGTGTGGAAAAACCACTTTTCACACTTGTGTTAGTGTTGAAAAACCACTTTTCGCACTTGTGTTGGTGCAGGAAACCACTTTTGCACTTGTATTAGTGTGGAAAAAACACTTTTCGCACTTGTGTTAGTGTTGAAAAACCACTTTTCGCACTTGTGTTTGTGCAGGAAACCACTTTTGCACTTGTATTAGTGTGGAAAAAACACTTTTTGCACTTGTGATAGTGTTGAAAAACCACTTTTCGCACTTGTGTTAGTGTTGAAAAAGCACTTTTCGCACTTGTGTTGGTGCAGGAAACCACTTTTGCACTTGTATTAGTGTGGAAAAACCACTTTTCGCACTTGTGTTAGTGTTGAAAAACCACTTTTCGCACTTGTGTTTCTGTTGAAAAACCACTTTTCGCACTTGTGTTGGTGCAGGAAACCACTTTTGCACTTGTGGTAGTGTTGAAAAACCACTTTTCGCACTTGTGTTAGTGTTGAAAAACAACTTTTCGCACTTGTGTTGGTGCAGGAAATCACTTTTGCACTTGTATTAGTGTGGAAAAAACACTTTTCGCACTTGTATTAGTGTGGAAAAACCACTTTTCGCACTTGTGTTAGTGTTGAAAAACCACTTTTCACACTTGTATTAGTGTTGAAAAACCACTTTTCGCACTTGTGTTAGTGTTGAAAAACCACTTTTCGCACTTGTGTTAGTGTTGAAAAACCACTTTTTGCACTTGTGTTGGTGCAGGAAACCACTTTTGCACTTGTATTAGTGTGGAAAAAACACTTTTCGCACTTGTGTTAGTGTTGAAAAACCACTTTTCGCACTTGTGTTAGTGTTGAAAAACCACTTTTCGCACTTGTGTTAGTGTTGAAAAACCACTTTTCGCACTTGTGTTGATGCAGGAAACCACTTTTGCACTTGTATTAGTGTGGAAAAAACACTTTTCACACTTGTGTTAGTGTTGAAAAACCACTTTTCGCACTTGTGTTAGTGTTGAAAAACCACTTTTCGCACTTGTGTTGGTGCAGGAAACCACTTTTGCACTTGTATTAGTGTGGAAAAACCACTTTTCGCACTTGTGTTAGTGTTGAAAAACCACTTTTCGCACTTGTATTAGTGTGGAAAAAACACTTTTCGCACTTGTATTAGTGTGGAAAAAACACTTTTCGCACTTGTGTTAGTGTTGAAAAACCACTTTTCGCACTTGTGTTAGTGTTGAAAAACCACTTTTCGCACTTGTGTTGGTGCAGGAAATCACTTTTGCACTTGTATTAGTGTGGAAAAAACACTTTTCGCACTTGTATTAGTGTGGAAAAACCACTTTTCGCACTTGTGTTAGTGTTGAAAAAAAACTTTTCGCACTTGTGTTAGTGTTGAAAAACCACTTTTCGCACTTGTGTTAGTGTTGAAAAACCACTTTTTGCACTTGTGTTAGTGTTGAAAAACCACTTTTTGCACTTGTGTTGGTGCAGGGAACCACTTTTGCACTTGCATTAGTGTGGAAAAAACACTTTTCGCACTTGTGTTAGTGTTGAAAAACCACTTTTCGCACTTGTGTTAGTGTTGGAAAACCACTTTTCGCACTTGTGTTGGTGCAGGAAACCACTTTTGCACTTGTATTAGTGTGGAAAACCCACTTTTCGCACTTGTGTTAGTGTTGAAAAACCACTTTTCGCACTTGTGTTGGTGCAGGAAACCACTTTTGCACTTGTATTAGTGTGGAAAAAACACTTTTCACACTTGTGTTAGTGTTGAAAAACCACTTTTCACACTTGTGTTGGTGCAGGAAACCACTTTTGCACTTGTATTAGTGTGGAAAAAACACTTTTCACACTTGTGTTAGTGTTGAAAAACCACTTTTCACACTTGTGTTGGTGCAGGAAACCACTTTTGCACTTGTATTAGTGTGGAAAAAACACTTTTCGCACTTGTGTTAGTGTTGAAAAACCACTTTTCGCACTTGTGTTTGTGTTGAAAAACCACTTTTCGCACTTGTGTTGGTGCAGGAAACCACTTTTGCACTTGTATTAGTGTGGAAAAAACACTTTTCGCACTTGTGTTAGTGTTGAAAAACCACTTTTCGCACTTGTGTTAGTGTTGAAAAACCACTTTTCGCACTTGTGTTAGTGTTGAAAAACCACTTTTTGCACTTGTGTTGGTGCAGGAAACCACTTTTGCACTTGTATTAGTGTGGAAAAAACACTTTTCGCACTTGTGATAGTGTTGAAAAACCACTTTTCGCACTTGTGTTAGTGTTGAAAGACCACTTTTCGCACTTGAGTTAGTGTTGAAAAACCACTTTTCGCACTTGTGTTGATGCAGGAAACCACTTTTGCACTTGTATTAGTGTGGAAAAAACACTTTTCACACTTGTGTTAGTGTTGAAAAACCACTTTTCGCACTTGTGTTAGTGTTGAAAAACCACTTTTCACACTGGTGTTGGTGCAGGAAACCACTTTTGCACTTGTATTAGTGTGGAAAAACCACTTTTCGCACTTGTGTTACTGTTGAAAAACCACTTTTCGCACTTGTATTAGTGTGGAAAAAACACTTTTCGCACTTGTGTTGGTGCAGGAAACCACTTTTGCACTTGTATTAGTGTGGAAAAACACTTTTCGCACTTGTGTTGGTGCAGGAAACCACTTTTGCACTTGTATTAGTGTGGAAAAAACACTTTTTGCACTTGTGATAGTGTTGAAAAACCACTTTTTGCACTTGTGTTAGTGTTGAAAAACCACTTTTCGCACTTGTGTTGGTGCAGGAAACCACTTTTGCACTTGTATTAGTGTGGAAAAAACACTTTTCGCACTTGTGTTAGTGTTGAAAAACCACCTTTCGCACTTGTGTTAGTGTTGAAAAACCACTTTTCGCACTTGTGTTAGTGTTGAAAAACCACTTTTCGGACTTGTGTTAGTGTTGAAAAACCACTTTTCGCACTTGTGTTAGTGTTGAAAAACCACTTTTCGCACTTGTGTTAGTGTTGAAAAACCACTTTTCGCACTTGTGTTAGTGTTGAAAAACCACTTTTCGCACTTGTGTTAGTGTTGAAAAACCACTTTTTGCACTTGTGTTGGTGCAGGAAACCACTTTTGCACTTGTATTAGTGTGGAAAAAACACTTTTCGCACTTGTGTTAGTGTTAAAAAACCACTTTTCGCACTTGCGTTAGTGTTGAAAAACCACTTTTCGCACTTGTGTTGGTGCAGGAAACCACTTTTGCACTTGTATTAGTGTCGAAAAAACACTTTTCGCACTTGTGTTAGTGTTGAAAAACCACTTTTCGCACTTGTGTTAGTGTTGAAAAACCACTTTTCGCACTTGTGTTGGTGCAGGAAACCACTTTTGCACTTGTATTAGTGTGGAAAAAACACTTTTTGCACTTGTGATAGTGTTGAAAAACCACTTTTAGCACTTCTGTTAATGTTGAAAAACCAGTTTTCGCACTTGTGTTGGTGCAGGAAACCACTTTTGCACTTGTATTAGTGTGGAAAAACCACTTTTCGCACTTGTTAGTGTTGAAAAACCACTTTTCGCACTTGTATTCGTGTGGAAAAAACACTATTCGCACTTGTGTTGGTGCAGGAAACCACTTTTGCACTTGTATTAGTGTGGAAAAAACACTTTTCGCACTTGTGTTAGTGTTGAAAAACCACTTTTCGCATTTGTGTTGGTGCAGGAAACCACTTTTGCACTTGTATTAGTGTGGAAAAACACTTTTTGCACTTGTGATAGTGTTGAAAAACCACTTTTCGCACTTGTGTTAGTGTTGAAAAACCACTTTTCGCACTTGTGTTGGTGCAGGAAACAACTTTTGCACTTGTATTAGTGTGGAAAAACCACTTTTCGCACTTTATGTTAGTGTTGAAAAACCACTTTTCGCACTTGTGTTGGTGCAGGAAACCACTTTTGCACTTGTGTTAGTGTTGAAAAACCACTTTTCGCACTTGTGTTAGTGTTGAAAAACCACTTTTTGCACTTGTGTTGTTGCAGGAAACCACTTTTGCACTTGTATTAGTGTGGAAAAAACACTTTTTGCACTTGTGTTAGTGTTGAAAAACCACTTTTCGCACTTGTGTTGGTGTTGAAAAACCACTTTTCGCACTCGTGTTGGTGCAGGAAACCACTTTTGCACTTGTATTAGTGTGGAAAAAACACTTTTTGCACTTGTGATAGTGTTGAAAAACCACTTTTCGCACTTGTGTTAGTGTTGAAAAACCACTTTTCGCACTTGTGTTGGTGCAGGAAACCACTTTTGCACTTGTATTAGTGTGGAAAAAGCACTTTTTGCACTTGTGATAGTGTTGAAAAACTACTTTTCGCACTTGTGTTAATGTTGAAAAATCACTTTTCGCACTTGTGTTGGTGCAGGAAACCACCTTTCACTTGTATTAGTGTGGAAAAACCACTTTTCGCACTTGTGTTAGTGTTGAAAAACCACTTTTCGCACTTGTGTCGGTGCAGGAAACCACTTTTGCACTTGTATTAGTGTGGAAAAAACACTTTTTGCACTTGTGTTAGTGTTGAAAAACCACTTTTCGCACTTGTGTTAGTGTTGAAAAACCACTTTTCGCACTTGTGTTGGTGCAGGAAACCACTTTTGCACTCGTATTAGTGTGGAAAAAACACTTTTTGCACTTGTGATAGTGTTGAAAAACCACTTTTCGCACTTGTGTTAGTGTTGAAAAACCACTTTTTGCACTTGTGTTAGTGTTGAAAAACCACTTTTCGCACTTGTGTTGGTGCAGGAAACCACTTTTGCACTTGTATTAGTGTGGAAAAAACACTTTTTGCACTTGTGTTAGTGTTGAAAAACCACTTTTCGCACTTGTGTTAGTGTTGAAAAACCACTTTTCACACTTGTGTTAGTGTTGAAAAACCACTTTTCGCACTTGTGTTAGTGTTGAAAAACCACTTTTCGCACTTGTGTTAGTGTTGAAAAACCACTTTTCGCACTTGTGTTAGTGTTGAAAAACCACTTTTCGCACTTGTGTTAGTGTTGAAAAACCACTTTTTGCACTTGTGTTGGTGCAGGAAACCACTTTTGCACTTGTATTAGTGTGGAAAAACCACTTTTCGCACTTGTGTTAGTGTTGAAAAACCACTTTTCGCACTTGTATTAGTGTGGAAAAAACACTTTTCGCACTTGTGTTGGTGCAGGAAACCACTTTTGCACTTGTATTAGTGTGGAAAAACCACTTTTCGCACTTGTGTTAGTGTTGAAAAACCACTTTTCGCACTTGTGTTTGTGTTGAAAAACCACTTTTCGCACTTGTGTTGGTGCAGGAAACCACTTTTTGCACTTGTATTAGTGTGGAAAAAACACTTTTCGCACTTGTGTTAGTGTTGAAAAACCACTTTTCGCACTTGTGTTAGTGTTGAAAAACCACTTTTCGCACTTGTGTTGGTGCAGGAAATCACTTTTGCACTTGTATTAGTGTGGAAAAAACACATTTCGCACTTGTATTAGTGTGGAAAAACCACTTTTCGCACTTGTGTTAGTGTTGAAAAAAAACTTTTCGCACTTGTGTTAGTGTTGAAAAACCACTTTTTGCACTTGTGTTAGTGTTGAAAAACCACTTTTTGCACTTGTGTTGGTGCAGGAAACCACTTTTGCACTTGCATTAGTGTGGAAAAAACACTTTTCGCACTTGTGTTAGTGTTGAAAAACCACTTTTCGCACTTGTGTTAGTGTTGGAAAACCACTTTTCGCACTTGTGTTGGTGCAGGAAACCACTTTTGCACTTGTATTAGTGTGGAAAAACAACTTTTCGCACTTGTGTTAGTGTTGAAAAACCACTTTTCGCACTTGTATCAGTGTGGAAAAAACACTTTTCGCACTTGTGTTGGTGCAGGAAACCACTTTTGCACTTGTATTAGTGTGGAAAAAACACTTTTCACACTTGTGTTAGTGTTGAAAAACCACTTTTCACACTTGTGTTGGTGCAGGAAACCACTTTTGCACTTGTATTAGTGTGGAAAAAACACTTTTCGCACTTGTGTTAGTGTTGAAAAACCACTTTTCGCACTTGTGTTTGTGTTGAAAAAGCACTTTTCGCACTTGTGTTGGTGCAGGAAACCACTTTTGCACTTGTATTAGTGTGGAAAAAACACTTTTCGCACTTGTGTTAGTGTTGAAAAACCACTTTTCGCACTTGTGTTAGTGTTGAAAAACCACTTTTCGCACTTGTGTTAGTGTTGAAAAACCACTTTTTGCACTTGTGTTGGTGCAGGAAACCACTTTTGCACTTGTATTAGTGTGGAAAAAACACTTTTCGCACTTGTGATAGTGTTGAAAAACCACTTTTCGCACTTGTGTTAGTGTTGAAAGACCACTTTTCGCACTTGAGTTAGTGTTGAAAAACCACTTTTCGCACTTGTGTTGATGCAGGAAACCACTTTTGCACTTGTATTAGTGTGGAAAAAACACTTTTCACACTTGTGTTAGTGTTGAAAAACCACTTTTCGCACTTGTGTTAGTGTTGAAAAACCACTTTTCGCACTTGTGTTGGTGCAGGAAACCACTTTTGCACTTGTATTAGTGTGGAAAACCACTTTTCGCACTTGTGTTACTGTTGAAAAACCACTTTTCGCACTTGTATTAGTGTGGAAAAAACACTTTTCGCACTTGTGTTGGTGCAGGAAACCACTTTTGCACTTGTATTAGTGTGGAAAAAACACTTTTCGCACTTGTGTTGGTGCAGGAAACCACTTTTGCACTTGTATTAGTGTGGAAAAAACACTTTTTGCACTTGTGATAGTGTTGAAAAACCACTTTTTGCACTTGTGTTAGTGTTGAAAAACCACTTTTCGCACTTGTGTTGGTGCAGGAAACCACTTTTGCACTTGTATTAGTGTGGAAAAAACACTTTTCGCACTTGTGTTAGTGTTGAAAAACCACCTTTTGCACTTGTGTTAGTGTTGAAAAACCACTTTTCGCACTTGTGTTAGTGTTGAAAAACCACTTTTCGGACTTGTGTTAGTGTTGAAAAACCACTTTTCGCACTTGTGTTAGTGTTGAAAAACCACTTTTCGCACTTGTGTTAGTGTTGAAAAACCACTTTTCGCACTTGTGTTAGTGTTGAAAAACCACTTTTCGCACTTGTGTTAGTGTTGAAAAACCACTTTTTGCACTTGTGTTGGTGCAGGAAACCACTTTTGCACTTGTATTAGTGTGGAAAAAACACTTTTCGCACTTGTGTTAGTGTTGAAAAACCACTTTTCGCACTTGCGTTAGTGTTGAAAAACACTTTTCGCACTTGTGTTGGTGCAGGAAACCACTTTTGCACTTGTATTAGTGTCGAAAAAACACTTTTCGCACTTGTGTTAGTGTTGAAAAACCACTTTTCACACTTGTGTTAGTGTTGAAAAACCACTTTTCGCACTTGTGTTGGTGCAGGAAACCACTTTTGCACTTGTATTAGTGTGGAAAAAACACTTTTTGCACTTGTGATAGTGTTGAAAAACCACTTTTAGCACTTCTGTTAATGTTGAAAAACCAGTTTTCGCACTTGTGTTGGTGCAGGAAACCACTTTTGCACTTGTATTAGTGTGGAAAAACCACTTTTCGCACTTGTTAGTGTTGAAAAACCACTTTTCGCACTTGTATTCGTGTGGAAAAAACACTATTCGCACTTGTGTTGGTGCAGGAAACCACTTTTGCACTTGTATTAGTGTGGAAAAAACACTTTTCGCACTTGTGTTAGTGTTGAAAAACCACTTTTCGCATTTGTGTTGGTGCAGGAAACCACTTTTGCACTTGTATTAGTGTGGAAAAACACTTTTTGCACTTGTGATAGTGTTGAAAAACCACTTTTCGCACTTGTGTTAGTGTTGAAAAACCACTTTTCGCACCTGTGTTAGTGTTGAAAAACCACTTTTCGCACTTGTGTTAGTGTTGGAAAACCACTTTTCGCACTTGTGTTGGTGCAGGAAACCACTTTTGCACTTGTATTAGTGTGGAAAAAACACTTTTCACACTTGTGTTAGTGTTGAAAAACCAATTTTCGCACTTGTGTTCGTGTTGAAAAACCACTTTTCGCACTTGTGTTGGTGCAGGAAACCACTTTTGCACTTGTATTAGTGTGGAAAAAACACTTTTTGCACTTGTGATAGTGTTGAAAAACCACTTTTCGCACTTGTGTTAGTGTTGAAAAACCACTTTTCGCACCTGTGTTAGTGTTGAAAAACCACTTTTCGCACTTGTGTTAGTGTTGAAAAACCACTTTTCGCACTTGTGTTAGTGTTGAAAAACCACTTTTCGCACTTGTGTTAGTGTTGAAAAACCACTTTTCGCACTTGTGTTGGTGCAGGAAACCACTTTTGCACTTGTATTAGTGTGGAAAAAACACTTTTCGCACTTGTGTTAGTGTTGAAAAACCACTTTTCGCACTTGTGTTAGTGTTGAAAAACCACTTTTCGCACTTGTGTTAGTGTTGGAAAACCACTTTTCGCACTTGTGTTGGTGCAGGAAACCACTTTTGCACTTGTATTAGTGTGGAAAAAACACTTTTCACACTTGTGTTAGTGTTGAAAAACCAATTTTCGCACTTGTGTTAGTGTTGAAAAACCACTTTTCGCACTTGTGTTGGTGCAGGAAACCACTTTTGCACTAGTATTAGTGTGGATAAAACACTTTTTGCACTTGTGATAGTGTTGAAAAACCACTTTTCGCACTTGTGTTAGTGTTGAAAAACCACTTTTCGCACCTGTGTTAGTGTTGAAAAACCACTTTTCGCACTTGTGTTAGTGTTGGAAAACCACTTTTCGCACTTGTGTTGGTGCAGGAAACCACTTTTGCACTTGTATTAGTGTGGAAAAAACACTTTTCACACTTGTGTTAGTGTTGAAAAACCAATTTTCGCACTTGTGTTAGTGTTGAAAAACCACTTTTCGCACTTGTGTTGGTGCAGGAAACCACTTTTGCACTTGTATTAGTGTGGAAAAAACACTTTTTGCACTTGTGATAGTGTTGAAAAACCACTTTTCGCACTTGTGTTAGTGTTGAAAAACCACTTTTCGCACTTGTGTTAGTGTTGAAAAACCACTTTTCGCACTTGTGTTGGTGCAGGAAACCACTTTTCGCACTTGTGTTAGTGTTGAAAAACCACTTTTCGCACTTGTATTAGTGTGGCAAAAACACTTTTCGCACTTGTGTTGGTGCAGGAAACCACTTTTGCACTTGTATTAGTGTGGAAAAAACACTTTTCGCACTTGTGTTAGTGTTGAAAAACCACTTTTTGCACTTGTGTTAGTGTTGAAAAACCACTTTTCGCACTTGTGTTAGTGTTGAAAAACCACTTTTAGCACTTGTGTTGGTGCAGGAAACCACTTTTGCACTTGTATTAGTGTGGAAAAAACACTTTTTGCACTTGTGTTGGTGTTGAAAAACCACTTTTCGCAATTGTGTTAGTGTTGAAAAACCACTTTTCGCACTTGTGTTAGTGTTGAAAAACCACTTTTCGCACTTGTGTTAGTGTTGAAAAACCACTTTTCGCACTTGTGTTAGTGTTGGAAAACCACTTTTCGCACTTGTGTTGGTGCAGGAAACCACTTTTGCACTTGTATTAGTGTGGAAAAAACACTTTTCACACTTGTGTTAGTGTTGAAAAACCAATTTTCGCACTTGTGTTAGTGTTGAAAAACCACTTTTCGCACTTGTGTTGGTGCAGGAAATCACTTTTGCACTTGTATTAGTGTGGAAAAAACACTTTTCACACTTGTGTTAGTGTTGAAAAACCAATTTTCGCACTTGTGTTAGTGTTGAAAAACCACTTTTCGCACTTGTGTTGGTGCAGGAAACCACTTTTGCACTTGTATTAGTGTGGATTAAACACTTTTTGCACTTGTGATAGTGTTGAAAAACGACTTTTCGCACTTGTGTTAGTGTTGAAAAACCACTTTTCGCACCTGTGTTAGTGTTGAAAAACCACTTTTCGCACTTGTGTTAGTGTTGAAAAACCACTTTTCGCACTTGTGTTAGTGTTGAAAAACCACTTTTCGCACTTGTGTTAGTGTTGAAAAACCACTTTTCGCACTTGTGTTAGTGTTGAAAAACCACTTTTCGCACTTGTGTTAGTGTTGGAAAACCACTTTTCGCACTTGTGTTGGTGCAGGAAACCACTTTTGCACTTGTATTAGTGTGGAAAAAACACTTTTCACACTTGTGTTAGTGTTGAAAAACCAATTTTGGCACTTGTGTTAGTGTTGAAAAACCACTTTTCGCACTTGTGTTGGTGCAGGAAACCACTTTTGCACTTGTATTAGTGTGGAAAAAACACTTTTCACACTTGTGTTAGTGTTGAAAAACCAATTTTTGCACTTGTGTTAGTGTTGAAAAACCACTTTTCGCACTTGTGTTGGTGCAGGAAACCACTTTTGCACTTGTATTAGTGTGGATAAAACACTTTTTGCACTTGTGATAGTGTTGAAAAACCACTTTTCGCACTTGTGTTAGTGTTGAAAAACCACTTTTCGCACCTGTGTTAGTGTTGAAAAAACACTTTTCGCACTTGTGTTAGTGTTGGAAAACCACTTTTCGCACTTGTGTTGGTGCAGGAAACCACTTTTGCACTTGTATTAGTGTGGAAAAAACACTTTTCACACTTGTGTTAGTGTTGAAAAACCAATTTTCGCACTTGTGTTAGTGTTGAAAAACCACTTTTCGCACTTGTGTTGGTGCAGGAAACCACTTTTGCACTTGTATTAGTGTGGAAAAAACACTTTTCCACTTGTGTTAGTGTTGAAAAACCACTTTTCGCACTTGTGTTGGTGCAGGAAACCACTTTTGCACTTGTATTAGTGTGGAAAAAACACTTTTTGCACTTGTGATAGTGTTGAAAAACCACTTTTTGCACTTGTGTTAGTGTTGAAAAACCACTTTTTGCACTTGTGTTAGTGTTGAAAAACCACTTTTCGCACTTGTGTTGGTGCAGGAAACCACTTTTGCACTTGTATTAGTGTGGAAAAAACACTTTTTGCACTTGTGATAGTGTTGAAAAACCACTTTTCACACTTTTGTTAGTGTTTAAAAACCACTTTTCGCACTTGTGTTGGTGCAGGAAACCACTTTTGCACTTGTATTAGTGTGGAAAAAACCACTTTTCGCACTTGTGTTGGTGCAGGAAACCACTTTTGCACTTGTATTAGTGTGGAAAAAACACTTTTCCACTTGTGTTAGTGTTGAAAAACCACTTATCGCACTTGTGTTGGTGCAGGAAACCACTTTTGCACTTGTATTAGTGTGGAAAAAACACTTTTTGCACTTGTGATAGTGTTGAAAAACCACTTTTTGCACTTTTGTTAGTGTTGAAAAACCACTTTTCGCACTTGTGTTAGTGTTGAAAAACCACTTATCGCACTTGTGTTGGTGCAGGAAACCACTTTTGCACTTGTATTAGTGTGGAAAAAACCACTTTTCGCACTTGCGTTAGTGTTGAAAAACCACTTTTCGCACTTGTGTTAGTGTTGAAAAACCACTTTTCGCACTTGTGTTGGTGCAGGAAACCACTTTTGCACTTGTATTAGTGTGGAAAAAACACTTTTCGCACTTGTGTTAGTGTTGAAAACCACTTTTCGCACTTGTGTTAGTGTTGAAAAACCACTTTTCGCACTTGTGTTAGTGTTGAAAAACCACTTTTCGCACTTGTGTTGGTGCAGGAAACCACTTTTGCACTTGTATTAGTGTGGAAAAAACACTTTTTGCACTTGTGATAGTGTTGAAAAACCACTTTTCGCACTTGTGTTAATGTTGAAAAACCACTTTTCGCACTTGTGTTGGTGCAGGAAACCACTTTTGCACTTGTATTAGTGTGGAAAAACCACTTTTTGCACTTGTGATAGTGTTGAAAAACCTCTTTTCGCACTTGTGTTAGTGTTGAAAAACCACTTTTCGCACTTGTGTTGGTGCAGGAAACCACTTTTGCACTTGTATTAGTGTGGAAAAAACACTTTTCGCACTTGTGTTAGTGTTGAAAAACCACCTTTCGCACTTGTGTTAGTGTTGAAAAACCACTTTTCACACTTGTGTTAGTGCTGAAAAACCACTTTTCGCACTTGTGTTGGTGCAGGAAATCACTTTTGCACTTGTATTAGTGTGGAAAGAATTCTTTTCGCACTTGTATTAGTGTGGAAAAACCACTTTTCGCACTTGTGTTAGTGTTGAAAAACCACTTTTCGCACTTGTGTTAGTGTTGAAAAACCACTTTGCACACTTGTGTTAGTGTTGAAAAACCACTTTTCGCACTTGTGTTAGTGTTGAAAAACCACTTTTCGCACTTGTGTTAGTGTTGAAAAACCACTTTTCGCACTTGTGTTAGTGTTGAAAAACCACTTTTCGCACTTGTGTTGGTGCAGGAAACCACTTTTGCACTTGTATTAGTGTGGAAAAAACACTTTTCGCACTTGTGTTAGTGTTGAAAAACCACTTTTCGCACTTGTGTTAGTGTTGAAAAACCACTTTTCGCACTTGTGTTAGTGTTGGAAAACCACTTTTCGCACTTGTGTTGGTGCAGGAAACCACTTTTGCACTTGTATTAGTGTGGAAAAAACACTTTTCACACTTGTGTTAGTGTTGAAAAACCAATTTTCGCACTTGTGTTAGTGTTGAAAAACCACTTTTCGCACTTGTGTTGGTGCAGGAAACCACTTTTGCACTTGTATTAGTGTGGAAAAAACACTTTTCACACTTGTGTTAGTGTTGAAAAACCAATTTTCGCACTTGTGTTAGTGTTGAAAAACCACTTTTCGCACTTGTGTTGGTGCAGGAAACCACTTTTGCACTTGTATTAGTGTGGATAAAACACTTTTTGCACTTGTGATAGTGTTGAAAAACCACTTTTTGCACTTGTGTTAGTGTTGAAAAACCACTTTTCGCACCTGTGTTAGTGTTGAAAAACCACTTTTCGCACTTGTGTTAGTGTTGAAAAACCACTTTTCGCACTTGTGTTAGTGTTGAAAAACCACTTTTCGCACTTGTGTTAGTGTTGAAAAACCACTTTTCGCACTTGTGTTGGTGCAGGAAACCACTTTTGCACTTGTATTAGTGTGGAAAAAACACTTTTCGCACTTGTGTTAGTGTTGAAAAACCACTTTTCGCACTTGTGTTATTGTTGAAAACCCACTTTTCGCACTTGTGTTAGTGTTGGAAAACCACTTTTCGCACTTGTGTTGGTGCAGGAAACCACTTTTGCACTTGTATTAGTGTGGAAAAAACACTTTTCACACTTGTGTTAGTGTTGAAAAACCAATTTTCGCACTTGTGTTAGTGTTGAAAAACCACTTTTCGCACTTGTGTTGGTGCAGGAAACCACTTTTGCACTTGTATTAGTGTGGATAAAACACTTTTTGCACTTGTGATAGTGTTGAAAAACCACTTTTCGCACTTGTGTTAGTGTTGAAAAACCACTTTTCGCACCTGTGTTAGTGTTGAAAAACCACTTTTCGCACTTGTGTTAGTGTTGGAAAACCACTTTTCGCACTTGTGTTGGTGCAGGAAACCACTTTTGCACTTGTATTAGTGTGGAAAAAACACTTTTCACACTTGTGTTAGTGTTGAAAAACCAATTTTCGCACTTGTGTTAGTGTTGAAAAACCACTTTTCGCACTTGTGTTGGTGCAGGAAACCACTTTTGCACTTGTATTAGTGTGGAAAAAACACTTTTTGCACTTGTGATAGTGTTGAAAAACCACTTTTTGCACTTGTGTTAGTGTTGAAAAACCACTTTTCGCACTTGTGTTAGTGTTGAAAAACCACTTTTCGCACTTGTGTTGGTGCAGGAAACCACTTTTCGCACTTGTGTTAGTGTTGAAAAACCACTTTTCGCACTTGTATTAGTGTGGAAAAAACACTTTTCGCACTTGTGTTGGTGCAGGAAACCACTTTTGCACTTGTATTAGTGTGGAAAAAACACTTTTCCACTTGTGTTAGTGTTGAAAAACCACTTTTCGCACTTGTGTTGGTGCAGGAAACCACTTTTGCACTTGTATTAGTGTGGAAAAAACACTTTTTGCACTTGTGATAGTGTTGAAAAACCACTTTTCGCACTTGTGTTAGTGTTGAAAAACCACTTTTCGCACTTGTGTTAGTGTTGAAAAACCACTTTTCGCACTTGTGTTGGTGCAGGAAACCACTTTTGCACTTGTATTAGTGTGGAAAAAACACTTTTTGCACTTGTGATAGTGTTGAAAAACCACTTTTCACACTTTTGTTAGTGTTGAAAAACCACTTTTCGCACTTGTGTTGGTGCAGGAAACCACTTTTGCACTTGTATTAGTGTGGAAAAAACCACTTTTCGCACTTGTGTTGGTGCAGGAAACCACTTTTGCACTTGTATTAGTGTGGAAAAAACACTTTTCCACTTGTGTTAGTGTTGAAAAACCACTTATCGCACTTGTGTTGGTGCAGGAAACCACTTTTGCACTTGTATTAGTGTGGAAAAAACACTTTTTGCACTTGTGATAGTGTTGAAAAACCACTTTTTGCACTTTTGTTAGTGTTGAAAAACCACTTTTCGCACTTGTGTTAGTGTTGAAAAACCACTTATCGCACTTGTGTTGGTGCAGGAAACCACTTTTGCACTTGTATTAGTGTGGAAAAAACCACTTTTCGCACTTGCGTTAGTGTTGAAAAACCACTTTTCGCACTTGTGTTAGTGTTGAAAAACCACTTTTCGCACTTGTGTTGGTGCAGGAAACCACTTTTGCACTTGTATTAGTGTGGAAAAAACACTTTTCGCACTTGTGTTAGTGTTGAAAACCACTTTTCGCACTTGTGTTAGTGTTGAAAAACCACTTTTCGCACTTGTGTTAGTGTTGAAAAACCACTTTTCGCACTTGTGTTGGTGCAGGAAACCACTTTTGCACTTGTATTAGTGTGGAAAAAACACTTTTTGCACTTGTGATAGTGTTGAAAAACCACTTTTCGCACTTGTGTTAATGTTGAAAAACCACTTTTCGCACTTGTGTTGGTGCAGGAAACCACTTTTGCACTTGTATTAGTGTGGAAAAACCACTTTTTGCACTTGTGATAGTGTTGAAAAACCTCTTTTCGCACTTGTGTTAGTGTTGAAAAACCACTTTTCGCACTTGTGTTGGTGCAGGAAACCACTTTTGCACTTGTATTAGTGTGGAAAAAACACTTTTCGCACTTGTGTTAGTGTTGAAAAACCACCTTTCGCACTTGTGTTAGTGTTGAAAAACCACTTTTCACACTTGTGTTAGTGCTGAAAAACCACTTTTCGCACTTGTGTTGGTGCAGGAAATCACTTTTGCACTTGTATTAGTGTGGAAAGAATTCTTTTCGCACTTGTATTAGTGTGGAAAAACCACTTTTCGCACTTGTGTTAGTGTTGAAAAACCACTTTTCGCACTTGTGTTAGTGTTGGAAAACCACTTTTCGCACTTGTGTTGGTGCAGGAAACCACTTTTGCACTTGTATTAGTGTGGAAAAAACACTTTTCACACTTGTGTTAGTGTTGAAAAACCAATTTTCGCACTTGTGTTAGTGTTGAAAAACCACTTTTCGCACTTGTGTTGGTGCAGGAAACCACTTTTGCACTTGTATTAGTGTGGAAAAAACACTTTTCACACTTGTGTTAATGTTGAAAAACCAATTTTCGCACTTGTGTTAGTGTTGAAAAACCACTTTTCGCACTTGTGTTGGTGCAGGAAACCACTTTTGCACTTGTATTAGTGTGGATAAAACACTTTTTGCACTTGTGATAGTGTTGAAAAACCACTTTTCGCACTTGTGTTAGTGTTGAAAAACCACTTTTCGCACCTGTGTTAGTGTTGAAAAACCACTTTTCGCACTTGTGTTAGTGTTGAAAAACCACTTTTCGCACTTGTGTTAGTGTTGAAAAACCACTTTTCGCACTTGTGTTAGTGTTGAAAAACCACTTTTCGCACTTGTGTTGGTGCAGGAAACCACTTTTGCACTTGTATTAGTGTGGAAAAAACACTTTTCGCACTTGTGTTAGTGTTGAAAAACCACTTTTCGCACTTGTGTTAGTGTTGAAAAACCACTTTTCGCACTTGTGTTAGTGTTGGAAAACCACTTTTCGCACTTGTGTTGGTGCAGGAAACCACTTTTGCACTTGTATTAGTGTGGAAAAAACACTTTTCACACTTGTGTTAGTGTTGAAAAACCAATTTTCGCACTTGTGTTAGTGTTGAAAAACCACTTTTCGCACTTGTGTTGTTGCAGGAAACCACTTTTGCACTTGTATTAGTGTGGAAAAAACACTTTTCACACTTGTGTTAGTGTTGAAAAACCAATTTTCGCACTTGTGTTAGGTGTTGAAAAACCACTTTTCGCACTTGTGTTGGTGCAGGAAACCACTTTTGCACTTGTATTAGTGTGGATAAAACACTTTTTGCACTTGTGATAGTGTTGAAAAACCACTTTTCGCACTTGTGTTAGTGTTGAAAAACCACTTTTCGCACCTGTGTTAGTGTTGAAAAACCACTTTTCGCACTTGTGTTAGTGTTGGAAAACCACTTTTCGCACTTGTGTTGGTGCAGGAAACCACTTTTGCACTTGTATTAGTGTGGAAAAAACACTTTTCACACTTGTGTTAGTGTTGAAAAACCAATTTTCGCACTTGTGTTAGTGTTGAAAAACCACTTTTCGCACTTGTGTTGGTGCAGGAAACCACTTTTGCACTTGTATTAGTGTGGAAAAAACACTTTTTGCACTTGTGATAGTGTTGAAAAACCACTTTTCGCACTTGTGTTAGTGTTGAAAAACCACTTTTCGCACTTGTGTTAGTGTTGAAAAACCACTTTTCGCACTTGTGTTGGTGCAGGAAACCACTTTTCGCACTTGTGTTAGTGTTGAAAAACCACTTTTCGCACTTGTATTAGTGTGGAAAAAACACTTTTCGCACTTGTGTTGGTGCAGGAAACCACTTTTGCACTTGTATTAGTGTGGAAAAAACACTTTTCCACTTGTGTTAGTGTTGAAAAACCACTTTTCGCACTTGTGTTGGTGCAGGAAACCACTTTTGCACTTGTATTAGTGTGGAAAAAACACTTTTTGCACTTGTGATAGTGTTGAAAAACCACTTTTCGCACTTGTGTTAGTGTTGAAAAACCACTTTTCGCACTTGTGTTAGTGTTGAAAAACCACTTTTCGCACTTGTGTTGGTGCAGGAAACCACTTTTGCACTTGTATTAGTGTGGAAAAAACACTTTTTGCACTTGTGATAGTGTTGAAAAACCACTTTTCACACTTTTGTTAGTGTTGAAAAACCACTTTTCGCACTTGTGTTGGTGCAGGAAACCACTTTTGCACTTGTATTAGTGTGGAAAAAACCACTTTTCGCACTTGTGTTGGTGCAGGAAACCACTTTTGCACTTGTATTAGTGTGGAAAAAACACTTTTCCACTTGTGTTAGTGTTGAAAAACCACTTATCGCACTTGTGTTGGTGCAGGAAACCACTTTTGCACTTGTATTAGTGTGGAAAAACACTTTTTGCACTTGTGATAGTGTTGAAAAACCACTTTTTGCACTTTTGTTAGTGTTGAAAAACCACTTTTCGCACTTGTGTTAGTGTTGAAAAACCACTTATCGCACTTGTGTTGGTGCAGGAAACCACTTTTGCACTTGTATTAGTGTGGAAAAAACCACTTTTCGCACTTGCGTTAGTGTTGAAAAACCACTTTTCGCACTTGTGTTAGTGTTGAAAAACCACTTTTCGCACTTGTGTTGGTGCAGGAAACCACTTTTGCACTTGTATTAGTGTGGAAAAAACACTTTTCGCACTTGTGTTAGTGTTGAAAACCACTTTTCGCACTTGTGTTAGTGTTGAAAAACCACTTTTCGCACTTGTGTTAGTGTTGAAAAACCACTTTTCGCACTTGTGTTGGTGCAGGAAACCACTTTTGCACTTGTATTAGTGTGGAAAAAACACTTTTTGCACTTGTGATAGTGTTGAAAAACCACTTTTCGCACTTGTGTTAATGTTGAAAAACCACTTTTCGCACTTGTGTTGGTGCAGGAAACCACTTTTGCACTTGTATTAGTGTGGAAAAACCACTTTTTGCACTTGTGATAGTGTTGAAAAACCTCTTTTCGCACTTGTGTTAGTGTTGAAAAACCACTTTTCGCACTTGTTTTGGTGCAGGAAACCACTTTTGCACTTGTATTAGTGTGGAAAAAACACTTTTCGCACTTGTGTTAGTGTTGAAAAACCACCTTTCGCACTTGTGTTAGTGTTGAAAAACCACTTTTCACACTTGTGTTAGTGCTGAAAAACCACTTTTCGCACTTGTGTTGGTGCAGGAAATCACTTTTGCACTTGTATTAGTGTGGAAAGAATTCTTTTCGCACTTGTATTAGTGTGGAAAAACCACTTTTCGCACTTGTGTTAGTGTTGAAAAACCACTTTTCGCACTTGTGTTAGTGTTGAAAAACCACTTTGCACACTTGTGTTAGTGTTGAAAAACCACTTTTCGCACTTGTGTTAGTGTTGAAAAACCACTTTTCGCACTTGTGTTAGTGTTGAAAAACCACTTTTCGCACTTGTGTTAGTGTTGAAAAACCACTTTTCGCACTTGTGTTGGTGCAGGAAACCACTTTTGCACTTGTATTAGTGTGGAAAAAACACTTTTCGCACTTGTGTTAGTGTTGAAAAACCACTTTTCGCACTTGTGTTAGTGTTGAAAAACCACTTTTCGCACTTGTGTTGGTGCAGGAAACCACTTTTGCACTTGTATTAGTGTGGAAAAAACACTTTTCACACTTGTGTTAGTGTTGAAAAACCAATTTTCGCACTTGTGTTAGTGTTGAAAAACCACTTTTCGCACTTGTGTTGGTGCAGGAAACCACTTTTGCACTTGTATTAGTGTGGAAAAAACACTTTTCACACTTGTGTTAGTGTTGAAAAACCAATTTTCGCACTTGTGTTAGTGTTGAAAAACCACTTTTCGCACTTGTGTTGGTGCAGGAAACCACTTTTGCACTTGTATTAGTGTGGATAAAACACTTTTTGCACTTGTGATAGTGTTGAAAAACCACTTTTCGCACTTGTGTTAGTGTTGAAAAACCACTTTTCGCACCTGTGTTAGTGTTGAAAAACCACTTTTCGCACTTGTGTTAGTGTTGAAAAACCACTTTTCGCACTTGTGTTAGTGTTGAAAAACCACTTTTCGCACTTGTGTTAGTGTTGAAAAACCACTTTTCGCACTTGTGTTGGTGCAGGAAACCACTTTTGCACTTGTATTAGTGTGGAAAAAACACTTTTCGCACTTGTGTTAGTGTTGAAAAACCACTTTTCGCACTTGTGTTATTGTTGAAAAACCACTTTTCGCACTTGTGTTAGTGTTGGAAAACCACTTTTCGCACTTGTGTTGGTGCAGGAAACCACTTTTGCACTTGTATTAGTGTGGAAAAAACACTTTTCACACTTGTGTTAGTGTTGAAAAACCAATTTTCGCACTTGTGTTAGTGTTGAAAAACCACTTTTCGCACTTGTGTTGGTGCAGGAAACCACTTTTGCACTTGTATTAGTGTGGAAAAAACACTTTTCACACTTGTGTTAGTGTTGAAAAACCAATTTTCGCACTTGTGTTAGTGTTGAAAAACCACTTTTCGCACTTGTGTTGGTGCAGGAAACCACTTTTGCACTTGTATTAGTGTGGATAAAACACTTTTTGCACTTGTGATAGTGTTGAAAAACCACTTTTCGCACTTGTGTTAGTGTTGAAAAACCACTTTTCGCACCTGTGTTAGTGTTGAAAAACCACTTTTCGCACTTGTGTTAGTGTTGGAAAACCACTTTTCGCACTTGTGTTGGTGCAGGAAACCACTTTTGCACTTGTATTAGTGTGGAAAAAACACTTTTCACACTTGTGTTAGTGTTGAAAAACCAATTTTCGCACTTGTGTTAGTGTTGAAAAACCACTTTTCGCACTTGTGTTGGTGCAGGAAACCACTTTTGCACTTGTATTAGTGTGGAAAAAACACTTTTTGCACTTGTGATAGTGTTGAAAAACCACTTTTCGCACTTGTGTTAGTGTTGAAAAACCACTTTTCGCACTTGTGTTAGTGTTGAAAAAGCACTTTTCGCACTTGTGTTGGTGCAGGAAACCACTTTTCGCACTTGTGTTAGTGTTGAAAAACCACTTTTCGCACTTGTATTAGGGTGGAAAAAACACTTTTCGCACTTGTGTTGGTGCAGGAAACCACTTTTGCACTTGTATTAGTGTGGAAAAAACACTTTTCCACTTGTGTTAGTGTTGAAAAACCACTTTTCGCACTTGTGTTGGTGCAGGAAACCACTTTTGCACTTGTATTAGTGTGGAAAAAACACTTTTTGCACTTGTGATAGTGTTGAAAAACCACTTTTCGCACTTGTGTTAGTGTTGAAAAACCACTTTTCGCACTTGTGTTAGTGTTGAAAAACCACTTTTCGCACTTGTGTTGGTGCAGGAAACCACTTTTGCACTTGTATTAGTGTGGAAAAAACACTTTTTGCACTTGTGATAGTGTTGAAAAACCACTTTTCACACTTTTGTTAGTGTTGAAAAACCACTTTTCGCACTTGTGTTGGTGCAGGAAACCACTTTTGCACTTGTATTAGTGTGGAAAAAACCACTTTTCGCACTTGTGTTAGTGTTGAAAAACCACCTTTCGCACTTGTGTTGGTGCAGGAAACCACTTTTGCACTTGTATTAGTGTGGAAAAAACACTTTTCGCACTTGTGTTAGTGTTGAAAAACCACTTTTTGCACTTGTGTTAGTGTTGAAAAACCACTTTTCGCACTTGTGTTAGTGTTGAAAAACAACTTTTAGCACTTGTGTTGGTGCAGGAAACCACTTTTGCACTTGTATTAGTGTGGAAAAAACACTTTTTGCACTTGTGTTGGTGTTGAAAAACCACTTTTCGCAATTGTGTTAGTGTTGAAAAACCACTTTTCGCACTTGTGTTGGTGCAGGAGACCACTTTTGCACTTGTATTAGTGTGGAAAAAACACTTTTCGCACTTGTGTTAGTGTTGAAAAACCACTTTTCGCACTTGTGTTAGTGTTGAAAAACCACTTTTCGCACTTGTGTTGGGGCAGGAAACCACTTTTGCACTTGTATTAGTGTGGAAAAAACACTTTTTGCACTTGTGATAGTGTTGAAAAACCACTTTTCGCACTTGTGTTAATGTTGAAAAACCACTTTTCGCACTTGTGTTGGTGCAGGAAACCACTTTTGCACTTGTATTAGTGTGGAAAAACCACTTTTCGCACTTGTGTTAGTGTTGAAACACCACTTTTCGCACTTGTATTAGTGTGGAAAAAACACTTTTCGCACTTGTGTTGGTGCAGGAAACCACTTTTGCACTTGTATTAGTGTGGAAAAACCACTTTTCGCACTTGTGTTAGTGTTGAAAAACCACTTTTCACACTTGTGTTAGTGTTGAAAAACCACTTTTCGCACTCGTGTTGGTGCAGGAAACCACTTTTGCACTTGTATTAGTGTGGAAAAAACACTTTTTGCACTTGTGATAGTGTTGAAAAACCACTTTTCGCACTTGTGTTAGTGTTGAAAAACCACTTTTCGCACTTGTGTTGGTGCAGGAAACCACTTTTGCACTTGTATTAGTGTGGAAAAAACACTTTTCGCACTTGTGTTAGTGTTGAAAAACCACTTTTCGCCCTTGTGTTAGTGTTGAAAAACCACTTTTCGCACTTGTGTTAGTATTGAAAAACCACTTTTCGCACTTGTGTTGGTGCAGGAAACCACTTTTGCACTTGTATTAGTGTGGAAAAAACACTTTTCGCACTTGTGTTAGTGTTGAAAAACGACTTTTCGCACTTGTGTTAGTGTTGAAAAACCACTTTTCACACTTGTGTTGGTGCAGGAAACCACTTTTGCACTTGTATTAGTGTGGAAAAAACACTTTTCGCACTTGTGTTAGTGTTGAAAAACCACTTTTCGCACTTGTGTTAGTGTTGAAAAACCACTTTTCGCACTTGTGTTGGTGCAGGAAACCACTTTTGCACTTGTATTAGTGTGGAAAAAACACTTTTTGCACTTGTGATAGTGTTGAAAAACCACTTTTCGCACTTGTGTTAATGTTGAAAAACCACTTTTCGCACTTGTGTTGGTGCAGGAAACCACTTTTGCACTTGTATTAGTGTGGAAAAAACACTTTTTGCACTTGTGATAGTGTTAAAAAACCACTTTTCGCACTTGTGTTAGTGTTGAAAAACCACTTTTCGCACTTGTGTTAGTGTTGAAAAACCACTTTTCGCACTTGTGTTGGTGCAGCAAACCACTTTTGCACTTGTATTAGTGTGGAAAAAACACTTTTTGCACTTGTGATAGTGTTGAAAAACCACTTTTCGCACTTTTGTTAGTGTTGAAAAACGACTTTTCGCACTTGTGTTGGTGCAGGAAACCACTTTTGCACTTGTATTAGTGTGGAAAAAACCACTTTTCGCACTTGCGTTAGTGTTGAAAAACCACTTTTCGCACTTGTGTTAGTGTTGAAAAACCACTTTTCGCACTTGTGTTGGTGCAGGAAACCATTTTTGCACTTGTATTAGTGTGGAAAAAACACTTTTCGCACTTGTGTTAGTGTTGAAAACCACTTTTCGCACTTGTGTTAGTGTTGAAAAACCACTTTTCGCACTTGTGTTAGTGTTGAAAAACCACTTTTCGCACTTGTGTTAGTGTTGAAAAACCACTTTTCGCACTTGTGTTGGTGCAGGAAACCACTTTTGCACTTGTATTAGTGTGGAAAAAACACTTTTTGCACTTGTGATAGTGTTGAAAAACCACTTTTCACACTTTTGTTAGTGTTGAAAAACCACTTTTCGCACTTGTGTTGGTGCAGGAAACCACTTTTGCACTTGTATTAGTGTGGAAAAAACCACTTTTCGCACTTGTGTTAGTGTTGAAAAACCACCTTTCGCACTTGTGTTGGTGCAGGAAACCACTTTTGCACTTGTATTAGTGTGGAAAAAACACTTTTCGCACTTGTGTTAGTGTTGAAAAACCACTTTTTGCACTTGTGTTAGTGTTGAAAAACCACTTTTCGCACTTGTGTTAGTGTTGAAAAACCACTTTTAGCACTTGTGTTGGTGCAGGAAACCACTTTTGCACTTGTATTAGTGTGGAAAAAACACTTTTTGCACTTGTGTTGGTGTTGAAAAACCACTTTTCGCAATTGTGTTAGTGTTGAAAAACCACTTTTCGCACTTGTGTTGGTGCAGGAGACCACTTTTGCACTTGTATTAGTGTGGAAAAAACACTTTTCGCACTTGTGTTAGTGTTGAAAAACCACTTTTCGCACTTGTGTTGGGGCAGGAAACCACTTTTGCACTTGTATTAGTGTGGAAAAAACACTTTTTGCACTTGTGATAGTGTTGAAAAACCACTTTTCGCACTTGTGTTAATGTTGAAAAACCACTTTTCGCACTTGTGTTGGTGCAGGAAACCACTTTTGCACTTGTATTAGTGTGGAAAAACCACTTTTCGCACTTGTGTTAGTGTTGAAACACCACTTTTCGCACTTGTATTAGTGTGGAAAAAACACTTTTCGCACTTGTGTTGGTGCAGGAAACCACTTTTGCACTTGTATTAGTGTGGAAAAACCCCTTTTTGCACTTGTGTTAGTGTTGAAAAACCACTTTTCACACTTGTGTTAGTGTTGAAAAACCACTTTTCGCACTCGTGTTGGTGCAGGAAACCACTTTTGCACTTGTATTAGTGTGGAAAAAACACTTTTTGCACTTGTGATAGTGTTGAAAAACCACTTTTCGCACTTGTGTTGGTGCAGGAAACCACTTTTGCACTTGTATTAGTGTGGAAAAAACACTTTTTGCACTTGTGATAGTGTTGAAAAACCACTTTTCGCACTTGTGTTAATGTGGAAAACCCACTTTTCGCACTTGTGTTGGTGCAGGAAACCACTTTTGCACTTGTATTAGTGTGGAAAAAACACTTTTTGCACTTGTGATAGTGTTAAAAAACCACTTTTCGCACTTGTGTTAGTGTTGAAAAACCACTTTTCGCACTTGTGTTAGTGTTGAAAAACCACTTTTCGCACTTGTGTTGGTGCAGGAAACCACTTTTGCACTTGTATTAGTGTGGAAAAAACACTTTTTGCACTTGTGATAGTGTTGAAAAACCACTTTTCGCACTTTTGTTAGTGTTGAAAAACGACTTTTCGCACTTGTGTTGGTGCAGGAAACCACTTTTGCACTTGTATTAGTGTGGAAAAAACCACTTTTCGCACTTGCGTTAGTGTTGAAAAACCATTTTTCGCACTTGTGTTAGTGTTGAAAAACCACTTTTCGCACTTGTGTTGGTGCAGGAAACCACTTTTGCACTTGTATTAGTGTGGAAAAAACACTTTTTGCACTTGTGTTGGTGTTGAAAAACCACTTTTCGCAATTGTGTTAGTGTTGAAAAACCACTTTTCGCACTTGTGTTGGTGCAGGAGACCACTTTTGCACTTGTATTAGTGTGGAAAAAACACTTTTCGCACTTGTGTTAGTGTTGAAAAACCACTTTTCGCACTTGTGTTAGTGTTGAAAAACCACTTTTCGCACTTGTGTTGGGGCAGGAAACCACTTTTGCACTTGTATTAGTGTGGAAAAAACACTTTTTGCACTTGTGATAGTGTTGAAAAACCACTTTTCGCACTTGTGTTAATGTTGAAAAACCACTTTTCGCACTTGTGTTGGTGCAGGAAACCACTTTTGCACTTGTATTAGTGTGGAAAAACCACTTTTCGCACTTGTGTTAGTGTTGAAACACCACTTTTCGCACTTGTATTAGTGTGGAAAAAACACTTTTCGCACTTGTGTTGGTGCAGGAAACCACTTTTGCACTTGTATTAGTGTGGAAAAACCACTTTTCGCACTTGTGTTAGTGTTGAAAAACCACTTTTCACACTTGTGTTAGTGTTGAAAAACCACTTTTCGCACTCGTGTTGGTGCAGGAAACCACTTTTGCACTTGTATTAGTGTGGAAAAAACACTTTTTGCACTTGTGATAGTGTTGAAAAACCACTTTTCGCACTTGTGTTGGTGCAGGAAACCACTTTTGCACTTGTATTAGTGTGGAAAAAACACTTTTTGCACTTGTGATAGTGTTGAAAAACCACTTTTCGCACTTGTGTTAATGTTGAAAACCCACTTTTCGCACTTGTGTTGGTGCAGGAAACCACTTTTGCACTTGTATTAGTGTGGAAAAAACACTTTTTGCACTTGTGATAGTGTTAAAAAACCACTTTTCGCACTTGTGTTAGTGTTGAAAAACCACTTTTCGCACTTGTGTTAGTGTTGAAAAACCACTTTTCGCACTTGTGTTGGTGCAGGAAACCACTTTTGCACTTGTATTAGTGTGGAAAAAACACTTTTTGCACTTGTGATAGTGTTGAAAAACCACTTTTCGCACTTTTGTTAGTGTTGAAAAACGACTTTTCGCACTTGTGTTGGTGCAGGAAACCACTTTTGCACTTGTATTAGTGTGGCAAAAACCACTTTTCGCACTTGCGTTAGTGTTGAAAAACCACTTTTCGCACTTGTGTTAGTGTTGAAAAACCACTTTTCGCACTTGTGTTGGTGCAGGAAACCACTTTTGCACTTGTATTAGTGTGGAAAAAACACTTTTCGCACTTGTGTTAGTGTTGAAAACCACTTTTCGCACTTGTGTTAGTGTTGAAAAACCACTTTTCGCACTTGTGTTAGTGTTGAAAAACCACTTTTCGCACTTGTGTTAGTGTTGAAAAACCACTTTTCGCACTTGTGTTGGTGCAGGAAACCACTTTTGCACTTGTATTAGTGTGGAAAAAACACTTTTTGCACTTGTGATAGTGTTGAAAAACCACTTTTCACACTTTTGTTAGTGTTGAAAAACCACTTTTCGCACTTGTGTTGGTGCAGGAAACCACTTTTGCACTTGTATTAGTGTGGAAAAAACCACTTTTCGCACTTGTGTTAGTGTTGAAAAACCACCTTTCGCACTTGTGTTGGTGCAGGAAACCACTTTTGCACTTGTATTAGTGTGGAAAAAACACTTTTCGCACTTGTGTTAGTGTTGAAAAACCACTTTTTGCACTTGTGTTAGTGTTGAAAAACCACTTTTCGCACATGTGTTAGTGTTGAAAAACCACTTTTAGCACTTGTGTTGGTGCAGGAAACCACTTTTGCACTTGTATTAGTGTGGAAAAAACACTTTTTGCACTTGTGTTGGTGTTGAAAAACCACTTTTCGCAATTGTGTTAGTGTTGAAAAACCACTTTTCGCACTTGTGTTGGTGCAGGAGACCACTTTTGCACTTGTATTAGTGTGGAAAAAACACTTTTCGCACTTGTGTTAGTGTTGAAAAACCACTTTTCGCACTTGTGTTAGTGTTGAAAAACCACTTTTCGCACTTGTTTTGGGGCAGGAAACCACTTTTGCACTTGTATTAGTGTGGAAAAAACACTTTTTGCACTTGTGATAGTGTTGAAAAACCACTTTTCGCACTTGTGTTAATGTTGAAAAACCACTTTTCGCACTTGTGTTGGTGCAGGAAACCACTTTTGCACTTGTATTAGTGTGGAAAAACCACTTTTCGCACTTGTGTTAGTGTTGAAACACCACTTTTCGCACTTGTATTAGTGTGGAAAAAACACTTTTCGCACTTGTGTTGGTGCAGGAAACCACTTTTGCACTTGTATTAGTGTGGAAAAATCACTTTTCGCACTTGTGTTAGTGTTGAAAAACCACTTTTCACACTTGTGTTAGTGTTGAAAAACCACTTTTCGCACTCGTGTTGGTGCAGGAAACCACTTTTGCACTTGTATTAGTGTGGAAAAAACACTTTTTGCACTTGTGATAGTGTTGAAAAACCACTTTTCGCACTTGTGTTAGTGTTGAAAAACCACTTTTCGCAATTGTGTTGGTGCAGGAAACCACTTTTGCACTTGTATTAGTGTGGAAAAAACACTTTTCGCACTTGTGTTAGTGTTGAAAAACCACTTTTCGCCCTTGTGTTAGTGTTGAAAAACCACTTTTCGCACTTGTGTTAGTATTGAAAAACCACTTTTCGCACTTGTGTTGGTGCAGGAAACCACTTTTGCACTTGTATTAGTGTGGAAAAAACACTTTTCGCACTTGTGTTAGTGTTGAAAAACGACTTTTCGCACTTGTGTTAGTGTTGAAAAACCACTTTTCGCACTTGTGTTGGTGCAGGAAACCACTTTTGCACTTGTATTAGTGTGGAAAAAACACTTTTCGCACTTGTGTTAGTGTTGAAAACCACTTTTCGCACTTGTGTTAGTGTTGAAAAACCACTTTTCGCACTTGTGTTAGTGTTGAAAAACCACTTTTCGCACTTGTGTTGGTGCAGGAAACCACTTTTGCACTTGTATTAGTGTGGAAAAAACACTTTTTGCACTTGTGATAGTGTTGAAAAACCACTTTTCGCACTTGTGTTAATGTTGAAAAACCACTTTTCGCACTTGTGTTGGTGCAGGAAACCACTTTTGCACTTGTATTAGTGTGGAAAAACCACTTTTTGCACTTGTGATAGTGTTGAAAAACCTCTTTTCGCACTTGTGTTAGTGTTGAAAAACCACTTTTCGCACTTGTGTTGGTGCAGGAAACCACTTTTGCACTTGTATTAGTGTGGAAAAAACACTTTTCGCACTTGTGTTAGTGTTGAAAAACCACCTTTCGCACTTGTGTTAGTGTTGAAAAACCACTTTTCACACTTGTGTTAGTGCTGAAAAACCACTTTTCGCACTTGTGTTGGTGCAGGAAATCACTTTTGCACTTGTATTAGTGTGGAAAGAATTCTTTTCGCACTTGTATTAGTGTGGAAAAACCACTTTTCGCACTTGTGTTAGTGTTGAAAAACCACTTTTCGCACTTGTGTTAGTGTTGAAAAACCACTTTGCACACTTGTGTTAGTGTTGAAAAACCACTTTTCGCACTTGTGTTAGTGTTGAAAAACCACTTTTCGCACTTGTGTTAGTGTTGAAAAACCACTTTTCGCACTTGTGTTAGTGTTGAAAAACCACTTTTCGCACTTGTGTTGGTGCAGGAAACCACTTTTGCACTTGTATTAGTGTGGAAAAAACACTTTTCGCACTTGTGTTAGTGTTGAAAAACCACTTTTCGCACTTGTGTTAGTGTTGAAAAACCACTTTTCGCACTTGTGTTAGTGTTGGAAAACCACTTTTCGCACTTGTGTTGGTGCAGGAAACCACTTTTGCACTTGTATTAGTGTGGAAAAAACACTTTTCACACTTGTGTTAGTGTTGAAAAACCAATTTTCGCACTTGTGTTAGTGTTGAAAAACCACTTTTCGCACTTGTGTTGGTGCAGGAAACCACTTTTGCACTTGTATTAGTGTGGAAAAAACACTTTTCACACTTGTGTTAGTGTTGAAAAACCAATTTTCGCACTTGTGTTAGTGTTGAAAAACCACTTTTCGCACTTGTGTTGGTGCAGGAAACCACTTTTGCACTTGTATTAGTGTGGATAAAACACTTTTTGCACTTGTGATAGTGTTGAAAAACCACTTTTTGCACTTGTGTTAGTGTTGAAAAACCACTTTTCGCACCTGTGTTAGTGTTGAAAAACCACTTTTCGCACTTGTGTTAGTGTTGAAAAACCACTTTTCGCACTTGTGTTAGTGTTGAAAAACCACTTTTCGCACTTGTGTTAGTGTTGAAAAACCACTTTTCGCACTTGTGTTGGTGCAGGAAACCACTTTTGCACTTGTATTAGTGTGGAAAAAACACTTTTCGCACTTGTGTTAGTGTTGAAAAACCACTTTTCGCACTTGTGTTAGTGTTGAAAAACCACTTTTCGCACTTGTGTTAGTGTTGGAAAACCACTTTTCGCACTTGTGTTGGTGCAGGAAACCACTTTTGCACTTGTATTAGTGTGGAAAAAACACTTTTCACACTTGTGTTAGTGTTGAAAAACCAATTTTCGCACTTGTGTTAGTGTTGAAAAACCACTTTTCGCACTTGTGTTGGTGCAGGAAACCACTTTTGCACTTGTATTAGTGTGGAAAAAACACTTTTTGCACCTGTGATAGTGTTGAAAAACCACTTTTCGCACTTGTGTTAGTGTTGAAAAACCACTTTTCGCACCTGTGTTAGTGTTGAAAAACCACTTTTCGCACTTGTGTTAGTGTTGGAAAACCACTTTTCGCACTTGTGTTGGTGCAGGAAACCACTTTTGCACTTGTATTAGTGTGGAAAAAACACTTTTCACACTTGTGTTAGTGTTGAAAAACCAATTTTCGCACTTGTGTTAGTGTTGAAAAACCACTTTTCGCACTTGTGTTGGTGCAGGAAACCACTTTTGCACTTGTATTAGTGTGGAAAAAACACTTTTTGCACTTGTGATAGTGTTGAAAAACCACTTTTCGCACTTGTGTTAGTGTTGAAAAACCACTTTTCGCACTTGTGTTAGTGTTGAAAAAGCACTTTTCGCACTTGTGTTGGTGCAGGAAACCACTTTTCGCACTTGTGTTAGTGTTGAAAAACCACTTTTCGCACTTGTATTAGTGTGGAAAAAACACTTTTCGCACTTGTGTTGGTGCAGGAAACCACTTTTGCACTTGTATTAGTGTGGAAAAAACACTTTTCCACTTGTGTTAGTGTTGAAAAACCACTTTTCGCACTTGTGTTGGTGCAGGAAACCACTTTTGCACTTGTATTAGTGTGGAAAAAACACTTTTTGCACTTGTGATAGTGTTGAAAAACCACTTTTCGCACTTGTGTTAGTGTTGAAAAACCACTTTTCGCACTTGTGTTAGTGTTGAAAAACCACTTTTCGCACTTGTGTTGGTGCAGGAAACCACTTTTGCACTTGTATTAGTGTGGAAAAAACACTTTTTGCACTTGTGATAGTGTTGAAAAACCACTTTTCACACTTTTGTTAGTGTTGAAAAACCACTTTTCGCACTTGTGTTGGTGCAGGAAACCACATTTGCACTTGTATTAGTGTGGAAAAAAACCACTTTTCGCACTTGTGTTAGTGTTGAAAAACCACCTTTCGCACTTGTGTTGGTGCAGGAAACCACTTTTGCACTTGTATTAGTGTGGAAAAAACACTTTTCGCACTTGTGTTAGTGTTGAAAAACCACTTTTTGCACTTGTGTTAGTGTTGAAAAACCACTTTTCGCACTTGTGTTAGTGTTGAAAAACCACTTTTAGCACTTGTGTTGGTGCAGGAAACCACTTTTGCACTTGTATTAGTGTGGAAAAAACACTTTTTGCACTTGTGTTGGTGTTGAAAAACCACTTTTCGCAATTGTGTTAGTGTTGAAAAACCACTTTTCGCACTTGTGTTGGTGCAGGAGACCACTTTTGCACTTGTATTAGTGTGGAAAAAACACTTTTCGCACTTGTGGTAGTGTTGAAAAACCACTTTTCGCACTTGTGTTAGTGTTGAAAAACCACTTTTCGCACTTGTGTTGGGGCAGGAAACCACTTTTGCACTTGTATTAGTGTGGAAAAAACACTTTTTGCACTTGTGATAGTGTTGAAAAACCACTTTTCGCACTTGTGTTAATGTTGAAAAACCACTTTTCGCACTTGTGTTGGTGCAGGAAACCACTTTTGCACTTGTATTAGTGTGGAAAAACCACTTTTCGCACTTGTGTTAGTGTTGAAACACCACTTTTCGCACTTGTATTAGTGTGGAAAAAACACTTTTCGCACTTGTGTTGGTGCAAGAAACCACTTTTGCACTTGTATTAGTGTGGAAAAACCACTTTTCGCACTTGTGTTAGTGTTGAAAAACCACTTTTCACACTTGTGTTAGTGTTGAAAAACCACTTTTCGCACTCGTGTTGGTGCAGGAAACCACTTTTGCACTTGTATTAGTGTGGAAAAAACACTTTTTGCACTTGTGTTGGTGCAGGAGACCACTTTTGCACTTGTATTAGTGTGGAAAAAACACTTTTCGCACTTGTGTTAGTGTTGAAAAACACTTTTCGCACTTGTGTTAGTGTTGAAAAACCACTTTTCACACTTGTGTTGGTGCAGGAAACCACTTTTGCACTTGTATTAGTGTGGAAAAAACACTTTTCGCACTTGTGTTAGTGTTGAAAAACCACTTTTCGCCCTTGTGTTAGTGTTGAAAAAACCACTTTTCGCACTTGTGTTAGTATTGAAAAACCACTTTTCGCACTTGTGTTGGTGCAGGAAACCACTTTTGCACTTGTATTAGTGTGGAAAAAACACTTTTCGCACTTGTGTTAGTGTTGAAAAACGACTTTTCGCACTTGTGTTAGTGTTGAAAAACCACTTTTCGCACTTGTGTTGGTGCAGGAAACCACTTTTGCACTTGTATTAGTGTGGAAAAAACACTTTTCGCACTTGTGTTAGTGTTGAAAAACCACTTTTCGCACTTGTGTTAGTGTTGAAAAACCACTTTTCGCACTTGTGTTGGTGCAGGAAACCACTTTTGCACTTGTATTAGTGTGGAAAAAACACTTTTTGCACTTGTGATAGTGTTGAAAAACCACTTTTCGCACTTGTGTTAATGTTGAAAAACCACTTTTCGCACTTGTGTTGGTGCAGGAAACCACTTTTGCACTTGTATTAGTGTGGAAAAAACACTTTTTGCACTTGTGATAGTGTTAAAAAACCACTTTTCGCACTTGTGTTAGTGTTGAAAAACCACTTTTCGCACTTGTGTTAGTGTTGAAAAACCACTTTTCGCACTTGTGTTGGTGCAGGAAACCACTTTTGCACTTGTATTAGTGTGGAAAAAACACTTTTTGCACTTGTGATAGTGTTGAAAAACCACTTTTCGCACTTTTGTTAGTGTTGAAAAACGACTTTTCGCACTTGTGTTGGTGCAGGAAACCACTTTTGCACTTGTATTAGTGTGGAAAAAACCACTTTTCGCACTTGCGTTAGTGTTGAAAAACCACTTTTCGCACTTGTGTTAGTGTTGAAAAACCACTTTTCGCACTTGTGTTGGTGCAGGAAACCATTTTTGCACTTGTATTAGTGTGGAAAAAACACTTTTCGCACTTGTGTTAGTGTTGAAAACCACTTTTCGCACTTGTGTTAGTGTTGAAAAACCACTTTTCGCACTTGTGTTAGTGTTGAAAAACCACTTTTCGCACTTGTGTTAGTGTTGAAAAACCACTTTTCGCACTTGTGTTGGTGCAGGAAACCACTTTTGCACTTGTATTAGTGTGGAAAAAACACTTTTTGCACTTGTGATAGTGTTGAAAAACCACTTTTCACACTTTTGTTAGTGTTGAAAAACCACTTTTCGCACTTGTGTTGGTGCAGGAAACCACTTTTGCACTTGTATTAGTGTGGAAAAAACCACTTTTCGCACTTGTGTTAGTGTTGAAAAACCACCTTTCGCACTTGTGTTGGTGCAGGAAACCACTTTTGCACTTGTATTAGTGTGGAAAAAACACTTTTCGCACTTGTGTTAGTGTTGAAAAACCACTTTTTGCACTTGTGTTAGTGTTGAAAAACCACTTTTCGCACTTGTGTTAGTGTTGAAAAACCACTTTTAGCACTTGTGTTGGTGCAGGAAACCACTTTTGCACTTGTATTAGTGTGGAAAAAACACTTTTTGCACTTGTGTTGGTGTTGAAAAACCACTTTTCGCAATTGTGTTAGTGTTGAAAAACCACTTTTCGCACTTGTGTTGGTGCAGGAGACCACTTTTGCACTTGTATTAGTGTGGAAAAAACACTTTTCGCACTTGTGTTAGTGTTGAAAAACCACTTTTCGCACTTGTGTTAGTGTTGAAAAACCACTTTTCGCACTTGTGTTGGGGCAGGAAACCACTTTTGCACTTGTATTAGTGTGGAAAAAACACTTTTTGCACTTGTGATAGTGTTGAAAAACCACTTTTCGCACTTGTGTTAATGTTGAAAAACCACTTTTCGCACTTGTGTTGGTGCAGGAAACCACTTTTGCACTTGTATTAGTGTGGAAAAACCACTTTTCGCACTTGTGTTAGTGTTGAAACACCACTTTTCGCACTTGTATTAGTGTGGAAAAAACACTTTTCGCACTTGTGTTGGTGCAGGAAACCACTTTTGCACTTGTATTAGTGTGGAAAAACCACTTTTCGCACTTGTGTTAGTGTTGAAAAACCACTTTTCACACTTGTGTTAGTGTTGAAAAACCACTTTTCGCACTCGTGTTGGTGCAGGAAACCACTTTTGCACTTGTATTAGTGTGGAAAAAACACTTTTTGCACTTGTGATAGTGTTGAAAAACCACTTTTCACACTTTTGTTAGTGTTGAAAAACCACTTTTCGCACTTGTGTTGGTGCAGGAAACCACTTTTGCACTTGTATTAGTGTGGAAAAAACCACTTTTCGCACTTGTGTTAGTGTTGAAAAACCACCTTTCGCACTTGTGTTGGTGCAGGAAACCACTTTTGCACTTGTATTAGTGTGGAAAAAACACTTTTCGCACTTGTGTTAGTGTTGAAAAACCACTTTTTGCACTTGTGTTAGTGTTGAAAAACCACTTTTCGCACTTGTGTTAGTGTTGAAAAACCACTTTTAGCACTTGTGTTGGTGCAGGAAACCACTTTTGCACTTGTATTAGTGTGGAAAAAACACTTTTTGCACTTGTGTTGGTGTTGAAAAACCACTTTTCGCAATTGTGTTAGTGTTGAAAAACCACTTTTCGCACTTGTGTTGGTGCAGGAGACCACTTTTGCACTTGTATTAGTGTGGAAAAAACACTTTTCGCACTTGTGTTAGTGTTGAAAAACCACTTTTCGCACTTGTGTTAGTGTTGAAAAACCACTTTTCGCACTTGTGTTGGGGCAGGAAACCACTTTTGCACTTGTATTAGTGTGGAAAAAACACTTTTTGCACTTGTGATAGTGTTGAAAAACCACTTTTCGCACTTGTGTTAATGTTGAAAAACCACTTTTCGCACTTGTGTTGGTGCAGGAAACCACTTTTGCACTTGTATTAGTGTGGAAAAACCACTTTTCGCACTTGTGTTAGTGTTGAAACACCACTTTTCGCACTTGTATTAGTGTGGAAAAAACACTTTTCGCACTTGTGTTGGTGCAGGAAACCACTTTTGCACTTGTATTAGTGTGGAAAAACCACTTTTCGCACTTGTGTTAGTGTTGAAAAACCACTTTTCACACTTGTGTTAGTGTTGAAAAACCACTTTTCGCACTCGTGTTGGTGCAGGAAACCACTTTTGCACTTGTATTAGTGTGGAAAAAACACTTTTTGCACTTGTGATAGTGTTGAAAAACCACTTTTCGCACTTGTGTTAGTGTTGAAAAACCACTTTTCACACTTGTGTTGGTGCAGGAAACCACTTTAGCACTTGTATTAGTGTGGAAAAAACACTTTTCGCACTTGTGTTAGTGTTGAAAAACCACTTTTCGCCCTTGTGTTAGTGTTGAAAAACCACTTTTCGCACTTGTTAGTATTGAAAAACCACTTTTCGCACTTGTGTTGGTGCAGGAAACCACTTTTGCACTTGTATTAGTGTGGAAAAAACACTTTTCGCACTTGTGTTAGTGTTGAAAAACGACTTTTCGCACTTGTGTTAGTGTTGAAAAACCACTTTTCGCACTTGTGTTGGTGCAGGAAACCACTTTTGCACTTGTATTAGTGTGGAAAAAACACTTTTCGCACTTGTGTTAGTGTTGAAAAACCACTTTTCGCACTTGTGTTAGTGTTGAAAAACCACTTTTCGCACTTGTGTTGGTGCAGGAAACCACTTTTGCACTTGTATTAGTGTGGAAAAAACACTTTTTGCACTTGTGATAGTGTTGAAAAACCACTTTTCGCACTTGTGTTAATGTTGAAAAACCACTTTTCGCACTTGTGTTGGTGCAGGAAACCACTTTTGCACTTGTATTAGTGTGGAAAAAACACTTTTTGCACTTGTGATAGTGTTAAAAAACCACTTTTCGCACTTGTGTTAGTGTTGAAAAACCACTTTTCGCACTTGTGTTAGTGTTGAAAAACCACTTTTCGCACTTGTGTTGGTGCAGGAAACCACTTTTGCACTTGTATTAGTGTGGAAAAAACACTTTTTGCACTTGTGATAGTGTTGAAAAACCACTTTTCGCACTTTTGTTAGTGTTGAAAAACGACTTTTCGCACTTGTGTTGGTGCAGGAAACCACTTTTGCACTTGTATTAGTGTGGAAAAAACCACTTTTCGCACTTGCGTTAGTGTTGAAAAACCACTTTTCGCACTTGTGTTAGTGTTGAAAAACCACTTTTCGCACTTGTGTTGGTGCAGGAAACCATTTTTGCACTTGTATTAGTGTGGAAAAAACACTTTTCGCACTTGTGTTAGTGTTGAAAACCACTTTTCGCACTTGTGTTAGTGTTGAAAAACCACTTTTCGCACTTGTGTTAGTGTTGAAAAACCACTTTTCGCACTTGTGTTAGTGTTGAAAAACCACTTTTCGCACTTGTGTTGGTGCAGGAAACCACTTTTGCACTTGTATTAGTGTGGAAAAAACACTTTTTGCACTTGTGATAGTGTTGAAAAACCACTTTTCACACTTTTGTTAGTGTTGAAAAACCACTTTTCGCACTTGTGTTGGTGCAGGAAACCACTTTTGCACTTGTATTAGTGTGGAAAAAACCACTTTTCGCACTTGTGTTAGTGTTGAAAAACCACCTTTCGCACTTGTGTTGGTGCAGGAAACCACTTTTGCACTTGTATTAGTGTGGAAAAAACACTTTTCGCACTTGTGTTAGTGTTGAAAAACCACTTTTTGCACTTGTGTTAGTGTTGAAAAACCACTTTTCGCACTTGTGTTAGTGTTGAAAAACCACTTTTAGCACTTGTGTTGGTGCAGGAAACCACTTTTGCACTTGTATTAGTGTGGAAAAAACACTTTTTGCACTTGTGTTGGTGTTGAAAAACCACTTTTCGCAATTGTGTTAGTGTTGAAAAACCACTTTTCGCACTTGTGTTGGTGCAGGAGACCACTTTTGCACTTGTATTAGTGTGGAAAAAACACTTTTCGCACTTGTGTTAGTGTTGAAAAACCACTTTTCGCACTTGTGTTAGTGTTGAAAAACCACTTTTCGCACTTGTGTTGGGGCAGGAAACCACTTTTGCACTTGTATTAGTGTGGAAAAAACACTTTTTGCACTTGTGATAGTGTTGAAAAACCACTTTTCGCACTTGTGTTAATGTTGAAAAACCACTTTTCGCACTTGTGTTGGTGCAGGAAACCACTTTTGCACTTGTATTAGTGTGGAAAAACCACTTTTCACACTTGTGTTAGTGTTGAAACACCACTTTTCGCACTTGTATTAGTGTGGAAAAAACACTTTTCGCACTTGTGTTGGTGCAGGAAACCACTTTTGCACTTGTATTAGTGTGGAAAAACCACTTTTCGCACTTGTGTTAGTGTTGAAAAACCACTTTTCACACTTGTGTTAGTGTTGAAAAACCACTTTTCGCACTCGTGTTGGTGCAGGAAACCACTTTTGCACTTGTATTAGTGTGGAAAAAACACTTTTTGCACTTGTGATAGTGTTGAAAAACCACTTTTCGCACTTGTGTTGGTGCAGGAAACCACTTTTGCACTTGTATTAGTGTGGAAAAAACACTTTTTGCACTTGTGATAGTGTTGAAAAACCACTTTTCGCACTTGTGTTAATGTTGAAAAACCACTTTTCGCACTTTTGTTAGTGTTGAAAAACGACTTTTCGCACTTGTGTTGGTGCAGGAAACCACTTTTGCACTTGTATTAGTGTGGAAAAAACCACTTTTCGCACTTGCGTTAGTGTTGAAAAACCACTTTTCGCACTTGTGTTAGTGTTGAAAAACCACTTTTCGCACTTGTGTTGGTGCAGGAAACCACTTTTGCACTTGTATTAGTGTGGAAAAAACACTTTTCGCACTTGTGTTAGTGTTGAAAACCACTTTTCGCACTTGTGTTAGTGTTGAAAAACCACTTTTCGCACTTGTGTTAGTGTTGAAAAACCACTTTTCGCACTTGTGTTAGTGTTGAAAAACCACTTTTCGCACTTGTGTTGGTGCAGGAAACCACTTTTGCACTTGTATTAGTGTGGAAAAAACACTTTTTGCACTTGTGATAGTGTTGAAAAACCACTTTTCACACTTTTGTTAGTGTTGAAAAACCACTTTTCGCACTTGTGTTGGTGCAGGAAACCACTTTTGCACTTGTATTAGTGTGGAAAAAACCACTTTTCGCACTTGTGTTAGTGTTGAAAAACCACCTTTCGCACTTGTGTTGGTGCAGGAAACCACTTTTGCACTTGTATTAGTGTGGAAAAAACACTTTTCGCACTTGTGTTAGTGTTGAAAAACCACTTTTTGCACTTGTGTTAGTGTTGAAAAACCACTTTTCGCACTTGTGTTAGTGTTGAAAAACCACTTTTAGCACTTGTGTTGGTGCAGGAAACCACTTTTGCACTTGTATTAGTGTGGAAAAAACACTTTTTGCACTTGTGTTGGTGTTGAAAAACCACTTTTCGCAATTGTGTTAGTGTTGAAAAACCACTTTTCGCACTTGTGTTGGTGCAGGAGACCACTTTTGCACTTGTATTAGTGTGGAAAAAACACTTTTCGCACTTGTGTTAGTGTTGAAAAACCACTTTTCGCACTTGTGTTAGTGTTGAAAAACCACTTTTCGCACTTGTGTTGGGGGCAGGAAACCACTTTTGCACTTGTATTAGTGTGGAAAAAACACTTTTTGCACTTGTGATAGTGTTGAAAAACCACTTTTCGCACTTGTGTTAATGTTGAAAAACCACTTTTCGCACTTGTGTTGGTGCAGGAAACCACTTTTGCACTTGTATTAGTGTGGAAAAACCACTTTTCGCACTTGTGTTAGTGTTGAAACACCACTTTTCGCACTTGTATTAGTGTGGAAAAAACACTTTTCGCACTTGTGTTGGTGCAGGAAACCACTTTTGCACTTGTATTAGTGTGGAAAAACCACTTTTCGCACTTGTGTTAGTGTTGAAAAACCACTTTTCACACTTGTGTTAGTGTTGAAAAACCACTTTTCGCACTCGTGTTGGTGCAGGAAACCACTTTTGCACTTGTATTAGTGTGGAAAAAACACTTTTTGCACTTGTGATAGTGTTGAAAAACCACTTTTCGCACTTGTGTTAGTGTTGAAAAACCACTTTTCGCACTTGTGTTGGTGCAGGAAACCACTTTTGCACTTGTATTAGTGTGGAAAAAACACTTTTCGCACTTGTGTTAGTGTTGAAAAACCACTTTTCGCCCTTGTGTTAGTGTTGAAAAACCACTTTTCGCACTTGTGTTAGTATTGAAAAACCACTTTTCGCACTTGTGTTGGTGCAGGAAACCACTTTTGCACTTGTATTAGTGTGGAAAAAACACTTTTCGCACTTGTGTTAGTGTTGAAAAACGACTTTTCGCACTTGTGTTAGTGTTGAAAAACCACTTTTCGCACTTGTGTTGGTGCAGGAAACCACTTTTGCACTTGTATTAGTGTGGAAAAAACACTTTTCGCACTTGTGTTAGTGTTGAAAAACCACTTTTCGCACTTGTGTTAGTGTTGAAAAACCACTTTTCGCACTTGTGTTGGTGCAGGAAACCACTTTTGCACTTGTATTAGTGTGGAAAAAACACTTTTTGCACTTGTGATAGTGTTGAAAAACCACTTTTCGCACTTGTGTTAATGTTGAAAAACCACTTTTCGCACTTGTGTTGGTGCAGGAAACCACGTTTGCACTTGTATTAGTGTGGAAAAAACACTTTTTGCACTTGTGATAGTGTTAAAAAACCACTTTTCGCACTTGTGTTAGTGTTGAAAAACCACTTTTCGCACTTGTGTTAGTGTTGAAAAACCACTTATCGCACTTGTGTTGGTGCAGGAAACCACTTTTGCACTTGTATTAGTGTGGAAAAAACACTTTTTGCACTTGTGATAGTGTTGAAAAACCACTTTTTGCACTTTTGTTAGTGTTGAAAAACGACTTTTCGCACTTGTGTTGGTGCAGGAAACCACTTTTGCACTTGTATTAGTGTGGAAAAAAACCACTTTTCGCACTTGCGTTAGTGTTGAAAAACCACTTTTCGCACTTGTGTTAGTGTTGAAAAACCACTTTTCGCACTTGTGTTGGTGCAGGAAACCACTTTTGCACTTGTATTAGTGTGGAAAAAACACTTTTCGCACTTGTGTTAGTGTTGAAAACCACTTTTCGCACTTGTGTTAGTGTTGAAAAACCACTTTTCGCACTTGTGTTAGTGTTGAAAAACCACTTTTCGCACTTGTGTTGGTGCAGGAAACCACTTTTGCACTTGTATTAGTGTGGAAAAAACACTTTTTGCACTTGTGATAGTGTTGAAAAACCACTTTTCGCACTTGTGTTAATGTTGAAAAACCACTTTTCGCACTTGTGTTGGTGCAGGAAACCACTTTTGCACTTGTATTAGTGTGGAAAAACCACTTTTTGCACTTGTGATAGTGTTGAAAAACCTCTTTTCGCACTTGTGTTAGTGTTGAAAAACCACTTTTCGCACTTGTGTTGGTGCAGGAAACCACTTTTGCACTTGTATTAGTGTGGAAAAAACACTTTTCGCACTTGTGTTAGTGTTGAAAAACCACCTTTTGCACTTGTGTTAGTGTTGAAAAACCACTTTTCACACTTGTGTTAGTGCTGAAAAACCACTTTTCGCACTTGTGTTGGTGCAGGAAATCACTTTTGCACTTGTATTAGTGTGGAAAGAATTCTTTTCGCACTTGTATTAGTGTGGAAAAACCACTTTTCGCACTTGTGTTAGTGTTGAAAAACCACTTTTCGCACTTGTGTTAGTGTTGAAAAACCACTTTTCACACTTGTGTTAGTGTTGAAAAACCACTTTTCGCACTTGTGTTAGTGTTGAAAAACCACTTTTCGCACTTGTGTTAGTGTTGAAAAACCACTTTTCGCACTTGTGTTAGTGTTGAAAAACCACTTTTCGCACTTGTGTTAGTGTTGAAAAACCACTTTTCGCACTTGTGTTGGTGCAGGAAACCACTTTTGCACTTGTATTAGTGTCGAAAAAACACTTTTCGCACTTGTGTTAGTGTTGAAAAACCACTTTTCGCACTTGTGTTAGTGTTGAAAAACCACTTTTCGCACTTGTGTTGGTGCAGGAAACCACTTTTGCACTTGTATTAGTGTGGAAAAAACACTTTTTGCACTTGTGATAGTGTTGAAAAACCACTTTTCGCACTTCTGTTAATGTTGAAAAACCACTTTTCACACTTGTGTTAGTGCTGAAAAACCACTTTTCGCACTTGTGTTGGTGCAGGAAATCACTTTTGCACTTGTATTAGTGTGGAAAGAATTCTTTTCGCACTTGTATTAGTGTGGAAAAACCACTTTTCGCACTTGTGTTAGTGTTGAAAAACCACTTTTCGCACTTGTGTTAGTGTTGAAAAACCACTTTTCGCACTTGTATTAGTGTGGAAAAAACACTTTTCGCACTTGTGTTGGTGCAGGAAACCACTTTTGCACTTGTATTAGTGTGGAAAAAACACTTTTCACACTTCTGTTAGTGTTGAAAAACCACTTTTCGCACTTGTGTTGGTGCAGGAAACCACTTTTGCACTTGTATTAGTGTGGAAAAAACACTTTTTGCACTTATGATAGTGTTGAAAAACCACTTTTTGCACTTGTGTTAGTGTTGAAAAACCACTTTTCGCACTTGTGTTAGTGTTGAAAAACCACTTTTCGAACTTGTGTTGGTGCAGGAAACCACTTTTGCACTTGTATTAGTGTGGAAAAAACACTTTTTGCACTTGTGTTGGTGTTGAAAAACCACTTTTCGCAATTGTGTTAGTGTTGAAAAACCACTTTTAGCACTTGTGTTGGTGCAGGAGACCACTTTTGCACTTGTATTAGTGTGGAAAAAACACTTTTCGCACTTGTGTTAGTGTTGAAAAACCACTTTTCGCACTTGTGTTAGTGTTGAAAAACCACTTTTCGCACTTGTGTTGGGGCAGGAAACCACTTTTGCACTTGTATTAGTGTGGAAAAAACACTTTTTGCACTTGTGATAGTGTTGAAAAACCACTTTTCGCACTTGTGTTAATGTTGAAAAACCACTTTTCGCACTTGTGTTGGTGCAGGAAACCACTTTTGCACTTGTATTAGTGTGGAAAAACCACTTTTCGCACTTGTGTTAGTGTTGAAACACCACTTTTCGCACTTGTATTAGTGTGGAAAAAACACTTTTCGCACTTGTGTTGGTGCAGGAAACCACTTTTGCACTTGTATTAGTGTGGAAAAACCACTTTTCGCACTTGTGTTAGTGTTGAAAAACCAATTTTCACACTTGTGTTAGTGTTGAAAAACCACTTTTCGCACTCGTGTTGGTGCAGGAAACCACTTTTGCACTTGTATTAGTGTGGAAAAAACACTTTTTGCACTTGTGATAGTGTTGAAAAACCTCTTCTCGCACTTGTGTTAGTGTTGAAAAACCACTTTTCGCACTTGTGTTGGTGCAGGAAACCACTTTTGCACTTGTATTAGTGTGGAAAAACCACTTTTCGCACTTGTGTTAGTGTTGAAAAACCACTTTTCGCACTTGTGTTAATGTTGAAAAACCACTTTTCGCACTTGTGTTGGTGCAGGAAACCACTTTTGCACTTGTATTAGTGTGGAAAAACCAATTTTCGCACTTGTGTTAGTGTTGAAAAACCACTTTTCGCACTTGTATTACTGTGGAAAAAACACTTTTCGCACTTGTGTTGGTGCAGGAAACCACTTTTGCACTTGTATTAGTGTGTAAAAACCACTTTTCGCACTTGTGTTAGTGTTGAAAAACCACTTTCCGCACTTGTTAGTTTTGAAAAACCACTTTTCGCACTTGTGTTAGTGTTGAAAAACCACTTTTCGCACTTGTGTTGGTGCAGGAAACCACTTTTGCACTTGTATTAGTGTGGAAAAAACACTTTTCGCACTTGTGTTAGTGTTGAAAAACCACTTTTCGCACTTGTGTTAGTGTTGAAAAACCACTTTTCGCACTTGTGTTAGTGTTGAAAAACCACTTTTCGCACTTGTGTTGGTGCAGGAAACCACTTTTGCACTTGTATTAGTGTGGAAAAAACAACTTTTCGCACTTGTGTTAGTGTTGAAAAACCACTTTTCACACTTGTGTTAGTGTTGAAAAACCACTTTTCGCACTTGTGTTGGTGCAGGAAACCACTTTTGCACTTGTATTAGTGTGGAAAAAACACTTTTCGCACTTGTGTTGGTGTTGAAAAACCACTTTTCGCACTTGTGTTAGCGTTGAAAAACCACTTTTTGCACCTGTGTTAATGTTGAAAAACCACTTTTCACACTTGTGTTGGTGCAGGAAACCACTTTTGCACTTGTATTAGTGTGGAAAAACCACTTTTCGCACTTGTGTTAGTGTTGAAAAACCACTTTTCGCACTTGTATTAGTGTGGAAAAAACACTTTTCGCACTTGTGTTGGTGCAGGAAACCACTTTTGCACTTGTATTAGTGTGGAAAAAACACTTTTTGCACTTGTGATAGTGTTGAAAAAACACTTTTCGCACTTGTGTTGGTGCAGGAAACCACTTTTGCACTTGTATTAGTGTGGAAAAACCACTTTTCGCACTTGTGTTAGTTTTGAAAAACCACTTTTCGCACTTGTGTTGGTGCAGGAAACCACTTTTGCACTTGTATTAGTGTGGAAAAAACACTTTTTGCACTTGTGATAGTATTGAAAAACCACTTTTCGCACTTGTGTTAGTGTTGAAAAACCACTTTTGCACTTGTATTAGTGTGGAAAAAACACTTTTCGCACTTGTGTTAGTGTTGAAAAACCACTTTTCGCACTTGTGTTAGTGTTGAAAAACCACTTTTCGCACTTGTGTTAGTATTGAAAAACCACTTTTCGCACTTGTGTTGGTGCAGGAAACCACTTTTGCACTTGTATTAGTGTGGAAAAACCACTTTTTGCACTTGTGATAGTGTTGAAAAACCTCTTTTCGCACTTGTGTTAGTGTTGAAAAACCACTTTTCGCACTTGTGTTGGTGCAGGAAACCACTTTTGCACTTGTATTAGTGTGAAAAAAACACTTTTCGCACTTGTGTTAGTGTTGAAAAACCACCTTTCGCACTTGTGTTAGTGTTGAAAAACCACTTTTCACACTTGTGTTAGTGCTGAAAAACCACTTTTCGCACTTGTGTTGGTGCAGGAAATCACTTTTGCACTTGTATTAGTGTGGAAAGAATTCTTTTCGCACTTGTATTAGGGTGGAAAAACCACTTTTCGCACTTGTGTTAGTGTTGAAAAACCACTTTTCGCACTTGTGTTAGTGTTGAAAAACCACTTTTCACACTTGTGTTAGTGTTGAAAAACCACTTTTCGCACTTGTGTTAGTGTTGAAAAACCACTTTTCGCACTTGTGTTAGTGTTGATAACCACTTTTCGCACTTGTGTTAGTGTTGAAAAACCACTTTTCGCACTTGTGTTAGTGTTGAAAAACCACTTTTCGCACTTGTGTTGGTGCAGGAAACCACTTTTGCACTTGTATTAGTGTGGAAAAAACACTTTTCGCACTTGTGTTAGTGTTGAAAAACCACTTTTCGCACTTGTGTTAGTGTTGAAAAACCACTTTTCGCACTTGTGTTAGTGTTGAAAAACCACTTTTCGCACTTGTGTTGGTGCAGGAAACCACTTTTGCACTTGTATTAGTGTGGAAAAAACAACTTTTCGCACTTGTGTTAGTGTTGAAAAACCACTTTTCACACTTGTGTTAGTGTTGAAAAACCACTTTTCGCACTTGTGTTGGTGCAGGAAACCACTTTTGCACTTGTGATAGTATTGAAAAACCACTTTTCGCACTTGTGTTAGTGTTGAAAAACCACTTTTGCACTTGTATTAGTGTGGAAAAAACACTTTTCGCACTTGTGTTAGTGTTGAAAAACCACTTTTCACACTTGTGTTAGTGCTGAAAAACCACTTTTCGCACTTGTGTTGGTGCAGGAAATCACTTTTGCACTTGTATTAGTGTGGAAAGAATTCTTTTCGCACTTGTATTAGTGTGGAAAAACCACTTTTCGCACTTGTGTTAGTGTTGAAAAACCACTTTTCGCACTTGTGTTAGTGTTGAAAAACCACTTTTCACACTTGTGTTAGTGTTGAAAAACCACTTTTCGCACTTGTGTTAGTGTTGAAAAACCACTTTTCGCACTTGTGTTAGTGTTGATAACCACTTTTCGCACTTGTGTTAGTGTTGAAAAACCACTTTTCGCACTTGTGTTAGTGTTGAAAAACCACTTTTCGCACTTGTGTTGGTGCAGGAAACCACTTTTGCACTTGTATTAGTGTGGAAAAAACACTTTTCGCACTTGTGTTAGTGTTGAAAAACCACTTTTCGCACTTGTGTTAGTGTTGAAAAACCACTTTTCGCACTTGTGTTAGTGTTGAAAAACCACTTTTCGCACTTGTGTTGGTGCAGGAAACCACTTTTGCACTTGTATTAGTGTGGAAAAAAACAACTTTTCGCACTTGTGTTAGTGTTGAAAAACCACTTTTCACACTTGTGTTAGTGTTGAAAAACCACTTTTCGCACTTGTGTTGGTGCAGGAAACCACTTTTGCACTTGTATTAGTGTGGAAAAAACACTTTTCGCACTTGTGTTGGTGTTGAAAAACCACTTTTCGCACTTGTGTTAGCGTTGAAAAACCACTTTTTGCACCTGTGTTAATGTTGAAAAACCACTTTTCACACTTGTGTTGGTGCAGGAAACCACTTTTGCACTTGTATTAGTGTGGAAAAACCACTTTTCGCACTTGTGTTATTGTTGAAAAACCACTTTTCGCACTTGTATTAGTGTGGAAAAAACACTTTTCGCACTTGTGTTGGTGCAGGAAACCACTTTTGCACTTGTATTAGTGTGGAAAAAACACTTTTTGCACTTGTGATAGTGTTGAAAAAAGACTTTTCGCACTTGTGTTGGTGCAGGAAACCACTTTTGCACTTGTATTAGTGTGGAAAAACCACTTTTCGCACTTGTGTTAGTTTTGAAAAACCACTTTTCGCACTTGTGTTGGTGCAGGAAACCACTTTTGCACTTGTATTAGTGTGGAAAAAACACTTTTTGCACTTGTGATAGTATTGAAAAACCACTTTTCGCACTTGTGTTAGTGTTGAAAAACCACTTTTCGCACTTGTGTTAGTGTTGAAAAACCACTTTTCGCACTTGTGTTGGTGCAGGAAACCACTTTTGCACTTGTATTAGTGTGGAAAAAACACTTTTCGCACTTGTGTTAGTGTTGAAAAACCACTTTTCGCACTTGTGTTAGTGTTGAAAAACCACTTTTCGCACTTGTGTTAGTATTGAAAAACCACTTTTCGCACTTGTGTTGGTGCAGGAAACCACTTTTGCACTTGTATTAGTGTGGAAAAACCACTTTTTGCACTTGTGATAGTGTTGAAAAACCTCTTTTCGCACTTGTGTTAGTGTTGAAAAACCACTTTTCGCACTTGTGTTGGTGCAGGAAACCACTTTTGCACTTGTATTAGTGTGGAAAAAACACTTTTCGCACTTGTGTTAGTGTTGAAAAACCACCTTTCGCACTTGTGTTAGTGTTGAAAAACCACTTTTCACACTTGTGTTAGTGCTGAAAAACCACTTTTCGCACTTGTGTTGGTGCAGGAAATCACTTTTGCACTTGTATTAGTGTGGAAAGAATTCTTTTCGCACTTGTATTAGTGTGGAAAAACCACTTTTCGCACTTGTGTTAGTGTTGAAAAACCACTTTTCGCACTTGTGTTAGTGTTGAAAAACCACTTTTCGCACTTGTGTTAGTGTTGAAAAACCACTTTTCGCACTTGTGTTAGTGTTGAAAAACCACTTTTCGCACTTGTGTTAGTGTTGAAAAACCACTTTTCGCATTGTGTTAGTGTTGAAAAACCACTTTTCGCACTTGTGTTGGTGCAGGAAACCACTTTTGCACTTGTATTAGTGTGGAAAAAACACTTTTTGCACTTGTGATAGTGTTGAAAAACCACTTTTCGCACTTCTGTTAATGTTGAAAAACCACTTTTCACACTTGTGTTAGTGCTGAAAAACCACTTTTCGCACTTGTGTTGGTGCAGGAAATCACTTTTGCACTTGTATTAGAGTGTGGAAAGAATTCTTTTTGCACTTGTATTAGTGTGGAAAAACCACTTTTCGCACTTGTGTTAGTGTTGAAAAACCACTTTTCGCACTTGTGTTAGTGTTGAAAAACCACTTTTCACACTTGTGTTAGTGTTGAAAAACCACTTTTCGCACTTGTGTTAGTGTTGAAAAACCACTTTTCGCACTTGTGTTAGTGTTGAAAAACCACTTTTCGCACTTGTGTTAGTGTTGAAAAACCACTTTTTGCACTTGTGTTGGTGCAGGAAACCACTTTTGCACTTGTATTAGTGTCGAAAAAACACTTTTCGCACTTGTGTTAGTGTTGAAAAACCACTTTTCGCACTTGTGTTAGTGTTGAAAAACCACTTTTCGCACTTGTGTTGGTGCAGGAAACCACTTTTGCACTTGTATTAGTGTGGAAAAAACACTTTTTGCACTTGTGATAGTGTTGAAAAACCACTTTTCGCACTTCTGTTAATGTTGAAAAACCACTTTTCGCACTTGTGTTGGTGCAGGAAACCACTTTTGCACTTGTATTAGTGTGGAAAAACCACTTTTCGCACTTGTGTTAGTGTTGAAAAACCACTTTTCGCACTTGTATTCGTGTGGCAAAAAACACTTTTCGCACTTGTGTTGGTGCAGGAAACCACTTTTGCACTTGTATTAGTGTGGAAAAACACTTTTCGCACTTGTGTTAGTGTTGAAAAACCACTTTTCGCATTTGTGTTGGTGCAGGAAACCTCTTTTGCACTTGTATTAGTGTGGAAAAACACTTTTTGCACTTGTGATAGTGTTGAAAAACCACTTTTCGCACTTGTGTTAGTGTTGAAACACCACTTTTCGCACTTGTGTTGGTGCAGGAAACCACTTTTGCACTTGTGTTAGTGTTGAAAAACCACTTTTCGCACTTGTGTTAGTGTTGAAAAACCACTTTTCGCACTTGTGTTAGTGTTGAAAAACCACTTTTCGCACTTGTGTTGATGCAGAAACCACTTTTGCACTTGTATTAGTGTGGAAAAAACACTTTTCACACTTGTGTTAGTGTTGATAAACCACTTTTCGCACTTGTGTTAGTGTTGAAAAACCACTTTTCGCACTTGTGTTGGTGCAGGAAACCACTTTTGCACTTGTATTAGTGTGGAAAAAACACTTTTCGCACTTGTGTTAGTGTTGAAAAACCACTTTTCGCAGTTGTGTTGGTGCAGGAAACCACTTTTGCACTTGTATTAGTGTGGAAAAAACACTTTTTGCACTTGTGATAGTGTTGAAAAACCACTTTTCGCACTTGTGTTAGTGTTGAAAAACCACTTTTCGCACTTGTGTTGATGCAGGAAACCACTTTTGCACTTGTATTAGTGTGGAAAAAACACTTTTCGCACTTGTGTTAGTGTTGAAAAACCACTTTTCGCACTTGTGTTAGTGTTGAAAAACCACTTTTTGCACTTGTGTTAGTGTTGAAAAACCACTTTTCGCACTTGTGTTAGTGTTGAAAAACCACTTTTCGCACTTGTGTTAGTGTTGAAAAACCACTTTTTGCACTTGTGTTGGTGCAGGAAACCACTTTTGCACTTGTATTAGTGTGGAAAAAACACTTTTCGCACTTGTGTTAGTGTTGAAAAACCACTTTTCGCACTTGTGTTAGTGTTGAAAAACCACTTTTCGCACTTGTGTTGGTGCAGGAAACCACTTTTGCACTTGTATTAGTGTGGAAAAAACACTTTTTGCACTTGTGATAGTGTTGAAAAACCACTTTTCGCACTTCTGTTAATGTTTGAAAAACCACTTTTCGCACTTGTGTTGGTGCAGGAATCCACTTTTGCACTTGTATTAGTGTGGAAAAACCACTTTTCGCACTTGTGTTAGTGTTGAAAAACCACTTTTCGCACTTGTATTAACGTGGAAAAAACACTTTTCGCACTTGTGTTGGTGCAGGAAACCACTTTTGCACTTGTATTAGTGTGGAAAAAACCCTTTTCGCACTTGTGTTAGTGTTGAAAAACCACTTTTCGCACTTGTGTTGGTGCAGGAAACCACTTTTGCACTTGTATTCGTGTGGAAAAAACACTTTTTGCACTTGTGATAGTGTTGAAAAACCACTTTTCGCACTTGTGTTAGTGTTGAAAAACCACTTTTCGCACTTGTGTTAGTGTTGAAAAACCACTTTTCGCACTTGTGTTAGTGTTGAAAAACCACTTTTCGCACTTGTGTTAGTGTTGAAAAACCACTTTTTGCACTTGTGTTGGTGCAGGAAACCACTTTTGCACTTGTATTAGTGTGGAAAAAACACTTTTCGCACTTGTGTTAGTGTTGAAAAACCACTTTTTGCACTTGGGTTAGTGTTGAAAAACCACTTTTCGCACTTGTGTTGGTGCAGGAAACCACTTTTGCACTTGTATTAGTGTCGAAAAAACACTTTTCGCACTTGTGTTAGTGTTGAAAAACCACTTTTCGCACTTGTGTTAGTGTTGAAAAACCACTTTTCGCACTTGTGTTGGTGCAGGAAACCACTTTTGCACTTGTATTAGTGTGGAAAAAACACTTTTTGCACTTGTGATAGTGTTGAAAAACCACTTTTCGCACTTGTATTAGTGTGGAAAAAACACTTTTCGCACTTGTGTTGGTGCAGGAAACCACTTTTGCACTTGTATTAGTGTGGAAAAAACACTTTTCACACTTCTGTTAGTGTTGAAAAACCACTTTTCGCACTTGTGTTGGTGCAGGAAACCACTTTTGCACTTGTATTAGTGTGGAAAAAACACTTTTTGCACTTGTGTGGTGTTGAAAAACCACTTTTCGCAATTGTGTTAGTGTTGAAAAACCACTTTTCGCACTTGTGTTGGTGCAGGAGACCACTTTTGCACTTGTATTAGTGTGGAAAAAAACACTTTTCGCACTTGTGTTAGTGTTGAAAAACCACTTTTCGCACTTGTGTTAGTGTTGAAAAACCACTTTTCGCACTTGTGTTGGGGCAGGAAACCACTTTTGCACTTGTATTAGTGTGGAAAAAACACTTTTTGCACTTGTGATAGTGTTCAAAAACCACTTTTCGCACTTGTGTTAATGTTGAAAAACCACTTTTCGCACTTGTGTTGGTGCAGGAAACCACTTTTGCACTTGTATTAGTGTGGAAAAACCACTTTTCGCACTTGTGTTAGTGTTGAAACACCACTTTTCGCACTTGTATTAGTGTGGAAAAAACACTTTTCGCACTTGTGTTGGTGCAGGAAACACTTTTGCACCTTGTATTAGTGTGGAAAAACCACTTTTCGCACTTGTGTTAGTGTTGAAAAACCACTTTTCACACTTGTGTTAGTGTTGAAAAACCACTTTTCGCACTCGTGTTGGTGCAGGAAACCACTTTTGCACTTGTATTAGTGTGGAAAAAACACTTTTTGCACTTGTGATAGTGTTGAAAAACCTCTTCTCGCACTTGTGTTAGTGTTGAAAAACCACTTTTCGCACTTGTGTTGGTGCAGGAAACCACTTTTGCACTTGTATTAGTGTGGAAAAACCACTTTTCGCACTTGTGTTAGTGTTGAAAAACCACTTTTCGCACTTGTGTTAATGTTGAAAAACCACTTTTCGCACTTGTGTTGGTGCAGGAAACCACTTTTGCACTTGTATTAGTGTGGAAAAACCAATTTTCGCACTTGTGTTAGTGTTGAAAAACCACTTTTCGCACTTGTATTACTGTGGAAAAAACACTTTTCGCACTTGTGTTGGTGCAGGAAACCACTTTTGCACTTGTATTAGTGTGTAAAAACCACTTTTCGCACTTGTGTTAGTATTGAAAAACCACTTTCCGCACTTGTTAGTTTTGAAAAACCACTTTTCGCACTTGTGTTGGTGCAGGAAACCACTTTTGCACTTGTATTAGTGTGGAAAAAACACTTTTTGCACTTGTGATAGTGTTGAAAAACCACTTTTCGCACTTGTGTTAGTGTTGAAAAACCACTTTTCGCACTTGTGTTAGTGTTGAAAAACCACTTTTCGCACTTGTGTTGGTGCAGGAAACCACTTTTGCACTTGTATTAGTGTGGAAAAAACACTTTTCGCACTTGTGTTAGTGTTGAAAAACCACTTTTCGCACTTGTGTTAGTGTTGAAAAACCACTTTTCGCACTTGTGTTAGTGTTGAAAAACCACTTTTCGCACTTGTGTTGGTGCAGGAAACCACTTTTGCACTTGTATTAGTGTGGAAAAAACAACTTTTCGCACTTGTGTTAGTGTTGAAAAACCACTTTTCACACTTGTGTTAGTGTTGAAAAACCACTTTTCGCACTTGTGTTGGTGCAGGAAACCACTTTTGCACTTGTATTAGTGTGGAAAAAACACTTTTCGCACTTGTGTTGGTGTTGAAAAACCACTTTTCGTACTTGTGTTAGCGTTGAAAAACCACTTTTTGCACCTGTGTTAATGTTGAAAAACCACTTTTCACACTTGTGTTGGTGCAGGAAACCACTTTTGCACTTGTATTAGTGTGGAAAAACCACTTTTCGCACTTGTGTTAGTGTTGAAAAACCACTTTTCGCACTTGTATTAGTGTGGAAAAAACACTTTTCGCACTTGTGTTGGTGCAGGAAACCACTTTTGCACTTGTATTAGTGTGGAAAAAACACTTTTTGCACTTGTGATAGTGTTGAAAAAACACTTTTCGCACTTGTGTTGGTGCAGGAAACCACTTTTGCACTTGTATTAGTGTGGAAAAACCACTTTTCGCACTTGTGTTAGTTTTGAAAAACCACTTTTCGCACTTGTGTTGGTGCAGGAAACCACTTTTGCACTTGTATTAGTGTGGAAAAAACACTTTTTGCACTTGTGATAGTATTGAAAAACCACTTTTCGCACTTGTGTTAGTGTTGAAAAACCACTTTTCGCACTTGTGTTAGTGTTGAAAAACCACTTTTCGCACTTGTGTTGGTGCAGGAAACCACTTTTGCACTTGTATTAGTGTGGAAAAAACACTTTTCGCACTTGTGTTAGTGTTGAAAAACCACTTTTCGCACTTGTGTTAGTGTTGAAAAACCACTTTTCGCACTTGTGTTAGTATTGAAAAACCACTTTTCGCACTTGTGTTGGTGCAGGAAACCACTTTTGCACTTGTATTAGTGTGGAAAAACCACTTTTTGCACTTGTGATAGTGTTGAAAAACCTCTTTTCGCACTTGTGTTAGTGTTGAAAAACCACTTTTCGCACTTGTGTTGGTGCAGGAAACCACTTTTGCACTTGTATTAGTGTGGAAAAAACACTTTTCGCACTTGTGTTAGTGTTGAAAAACCACCTTTCGCACTTGTGTTAGTGTTGAAAAACCACTTTTCACACTTGTGTTAGTGCTGAAAAACCACTTTTCGCACTTGTGTTGGTGCAGGAAATCACTTTTGCACTTGTATTAGTGTGGAAAGAATTCTTTTCGCACTTGTATTAGTGTGGAAAAACCACTTTTCGCACTTGTGTTAGTGTTGAAAAACCACTTTTCGCACTTGTGTTAGTGTTGAAAAACCACTTTTCACACTTGTGTTAGTGTTGAAAAACCACTTTTCGCACTTGTGTTAGTGTTGAAAAACCACTTTTCGCACTTGTGTTAGTGTTGAAAAACCACTTTTCGCACTTGTGTTAGTGTTGAAAAACCACTTTTCGCACTTGTGTTAGTGTTGAAAAACCACTTTTCGCACTTGTGTTGGTGCAGGAAACCACTTTTGCACTTGTATTAGTGTCGAAAAAACACTTTTCGCACTTGTGTTAGTGTTGAAAAACCACTTTTCGCACTTGTGTTAGTGTTGAAAAACCACTTTTCGCACTTGTGTTGGTGCAGGAAACCACTTTTGCACTTGTATTAGTGTGGAAAAACACTTTTTGCACTTGTGATAGTGTTGAAAAACCACTTTTCGCACTTCTGTTAATGTTGAAAAACCACTTTTCACACTTGTGTTAGTGCTGAAAAACCACTTTTCGCACTTGTGTTGGTGCAGGAAATCACTTTTGCACTTGTATTAGTGTGGAAAGAATTCTTTTCGCACTTGTATTAGTGTGGAAAAACCACTTTTCGCACTTGTGTTAGTGTTGAAAAACCACTTTTCGCACTTGTGTTAGTGTTGAAAAACCACTTTTCACACTTGTGTTAGTGTTGAAAAACCACTTTTCGCACTTGTGTTAGTGTTGAAAAACCACTTTTCGCACTTGTGTTAGTGTTGAAAAACCACTTTTCGCACTTGTGTTAGTGTTGAAAAACCACTTTTCGCACTTGTGTTAGTGTTGAAAAACCACTTTTCGCACTTGTGTTGGTGCAGGAAACCACTTTTGCACTTGTATTAGTGTCGAAAAAACACTTTTCGCACTTGTGTTAGTGTTGAAAAACCACTTTTCGCACTTGTGTTAGTGTTGAAAAACCACTTTTCGCACTTGTGTTGGTGCAGGAAACCACTTTTGCACTTGTATTAGTGTGGAAAAAACACTTTTTGCACTTGTGATAGTGTTGAAAAACCACTTTTCGCACTTCTGTTAATGTTGAAAAACCACTTTTCGCACTTGTGTTGGTGCAGGAAACCACTTTTGCACTTGTATTAGTGTGGAAAAACCACTTTTCGCACTTGTGTTAGTGTTGAAAAACCACTTTTCGCACTTGTATTCGTGTGGCAAAAAACACTTTTCGCACTTGTGTTGGTGCAGGAAACCACTTTTGCACTTGTATTAGTGTGGAAAAACACTTTTCGCACTTGTGTTAGTGTTGAAAAACCACTTTTCGCATTTGTGTTGGTGCAGGAAACCTCTTTTGCACTTGTATTAGTGTTGAAAAACACTTTTTGCACTTGTGATAGTGTTGAAAAACCACTTTTCGCACTTGTGTTAGTGTTGAAACACCACTTTTCGCACTTGTGTTGGTGCAGGAAACCACTTTTGCACTTGTGTTAGTGTTGAAAAACCACTTTTCGCACTTGTGTTAGTGTTGAAAAACCACTTTTCGCACTTGTGTTAGTGTTGAAAAACCACTTTTCGCACTTGTGTTGATGCAGAAACCACTTTTGCACTTGTATTAGTGTGGAAAAAACACTTTTCACACTTGTGTTAGTGTTGAAAAACCACTTTTCGCACTTGTGTTAGTGTTGAAAAACCACTTTTCGCACTTGTGTTGGTGCAGGAAACCACTTTTGCACTTGTATTAGTGTGGAAAAAACACTTTTCGCACTTGTGTTAGTGTTGAAAAACCACTTTTCGCAGTTGTGTTGGTGCAGGAAACCACTTTTGCACTTGTATTAGTGTGGAAAAAACACTTTTTGCACTTGTGATAGTGTTGAAAAACCACTTTTCGCACTTGTGTTAGTGTTGAAAAACCACTTTTCGCACTTGTGTTGATGCAGGAAACCACTTTTGCACTTGTATTAGTGTGGAAAAAACACTTTTCGCACTTGTGTTAGTGTTGAAAAACCACTTTTCGCACTTGTGTTAGTGTTGAAAAACCACTTTTTGCACTTGTGTTAGTGTTGAAAAACCACTTTTCGCACTTGTGTTAGTGTTGAAAAACCACTTTTCGCACTTGTGTTAGTGTTGAAAAACCACTTTTTGCACTTGTGTTGGTGCAGGAAACCACTTTTGCACTTGTATTAGTGTGGAAAAAACACTTTTCGCACTTGTGTTAGTGTTGAAAAACCACTTTTCGCACTTGTGTTAGTGTTGAAAAACCACTTTTCGCACTTGTGTTGGTGCAGGAAACCACTTTTGCACTTGTATTAGTGTGGAAAAAACACTTTTTGCACTTGTGATAGTGTTGAAAAACCACTTTTCGCACTTCTGTTAATGTTTGAAAAACCACTTTTCGCACTTGTGTTGGTGCAGGAATCCACTTTTGCACTTGTATTAGTGTGGAAAAACCACTTTTCGCACTTGTGTTAGTGTTGAAAAACCACTTTTCGCACTTGTATTAATGTGGAAAAAACACTTTTCGCACTTGTGTTGGTGCAGGAAACCACTTTTGCACTTGTATTAGTGTGGAAAAAACCCTTTTCGCACTTGTGTTAGTGTTGAAAAACCACTTTTCGCACTTGTGTTGGTGCAGGAAACCACTTTTGCATTTGTATTCGTGTGGAAAAAACACTTTTTGCACTTGTGATAGTGTTGAAAAACCACTTTTCGCACTTGTGTTAGTGTTGAAAAACCACTTTTCGCACTTGTGTTAGTGTTGAAAAACCACTTTTCGCACTTGTGTTAGTGTTGAAAAACCACTTTTCGCACTTGTGTTAGTGTTGAAAAACCACTTTTTGCACTTGTGTTGGTGCAGGAAACCACTTTTGCACTTGTATTAGTGTGGAAAAAACACTTTTCGCACTTGTGTTAGTGTTGAAAAACCACTTTTTGCACTTGGGTTAGTGTTGAAAAACCACTTTTCGCACTTGTGTTGGTGCAGGAAACCACTTTTGCACTTGTATTAGTGTCGAAAAAACACTTTTCGCACTTGTGTTAGTGTTGAAAAACCACTTTTCGCACTTGTGTTAGTGTTGAAAAACCACTTTTCGCACTTGTGTTGGTGCAGGAAACCACTTTTGCACTTGTATTAGTGTGGAAAAAACACTTTTTGCACTTGTGATAGTGTTGAAAAACCACTTTTCGCACTTGTATTAGTGTGGAAAAAACACTTTTCGCACTTGTGTTGGTGCAGGAAACCACTTTTGCACTTGTATTAGTGTGGAAAAAACACTTTTCACACTTCTGTTAGTGTTGAAAAACCACTTTTCGCACTTGTGTTGGTGCAGGAAACCACTTTTGCACTTGTATTAGTGTGGAAAAAACACTTTTTGCACTTGTGATAGTGTTGAAAAACCACTTTTTGCACTTGTGTTAGTGTTGAAAAACCACTTTTCGCACTTGTGTTAGTGTTGAAAAACCACTTTTCGCACTTGTGTTGGTGCAGGAAACCACTTTTGCACTTGTATTAGTGTGGAAAAAACACTTTTTGCACTTGTGTTGGTGTTGAAAAACCACTTTTCGCAATTGTGTTAGTGTTGAAAAACCACTTTTCGCACTTGTGTTGGTGCAGGAGACCACTTTTGCACTTGTATTAGTGTGGAAAAAACACTTTTCGCACTTGTGTTAGTGTTGAAAAACCACTTTTCGCACTTGTGTTAGTGTTGAAAAACCACTTTTCGCACTTGTGTTGGGGGCAGGAAACCACTTTTGCACTTGTATTAGTGTGGAAAAAACACTTTTTGCACTTGTGATAGTGTTGAAAAACCACTTTTCGCACTTGTGTTAATGTTGAAAAACCACTTTTCGCACTTGTGTTGGTGCAGGAAACCACTTTTGCACTTATATTAGTGTGGAAAAACCACTTTTCGCACTTGTGTTAGTGTTGAAACACCACTTTTCGCACTTGTATTAGTGTGGAAAAAACACTTTTCGCACTTGTGTTGGTGCAGGAAACCACTTTTGCACTTGTATTAGTGTGGAAAAACCACTTTTCGCACTTGTGTTAGTGTTGAAAAACCACTTTTCACACTTGTGTTAGTGTTGAAAAACCACTTTTCGCACTCGTGTTGGTGCATTGGAAACCACTTTTGCACTTGTATTAGTGTGGAAAAAACACTTTTTGCACTTGTGATAGTGTTGAAAAACCACTTTTCGCACTTGTATTAGTGTGGAAAAAACACATTTCGCACTTGTGTTGGTGCAGGAAACCACTTTTGCACTTGTATTAGTGTGGAAAAAACACTTTTCACACTTCTGTTAGTGTTGAAAAACCACTTTTCGCACTTGTGTTGGTGCAGGAAACCACTTTTGCACTTGTATTAGTGTGGAAAAAACACTTTTTGCACTTGTGTTGGTGTTGAAAAACCACTTTTCGCAATTGTGTTAGTGTTGAAAAACCACTTTTCGCACTTGTGTTGGTGCAGGAGACCACTTTTGCACTTGTATTAGTGTGGAAAAAACACTTTTCGCACTTGTGTTAGTGTTGAAAAACCACTTTTCGCACTTGTGTTAGTGTTGAAAAACCACTTTTCGCACTTGTGTTGGGGCAGGAAACCACTTTTGCACTTGTATTAGTGTGGAAAAAACACTTTTTGCACTTGTGATAGTGTTGAAAAACCACTTTTCGCACTTGTGTTAATGTTGAAAAACCACTTTTCGCACTTGTGTTGGTGCAGGAAACCACTTTTGCACTTGTATTAGTGTGGAAAAACCACTTTTCGCACTTGTGTTAGTGTTGAAACACCACTTTTCGCACTTGTATTAGTGTGGAAAAAACACTTTTCGCACTTGTGTTGGTGCAGGAAACCACTTTTGCACTTGTATTAGTGTGGAAAAACCACTTTTCGCACTTGTGTTAGTGTTGAAAAACCACTTTTCACACTTGTGTTAGTGTTGAAAAACCACTTTTCGCACTCGTGTTGGTGCAGGAAACCACTTTTGCACTTGTATTAGTGTGGAAAAAACACTTTTTGCACTTGTGATAGTGTTGAAAAACCTCTTCTCGCACTTGTGTTAGTGTTGAAAAACCACTTTTCGCACTTGTGTTGGTGCAGGAAACCACTTTTGCACTTGTATTAGTGTGGAAAAACCACTTTTCGCACTTGTGTTAGTGTTGAAAAACCACTTTTCGCACTTGTGTTAATGTTGAAAAACCACTTTTCGCACTTGTGTTGGTGCAGGAAACCACTTTTGCACTTGTATTAGTGTGGAAAAACCAATTTTCGCACTTGTGTTAGTGTTGAAAAACCACTTTTCGCACTTGTATTACTGTGGAAAAAACACTTTTCGCACTTGTGTTGGTGCAGGAAACCACTTTTGCACTTGTATTAGTGTGTAAAAACCACTTTTCGCACTTGTGTTAGTATTGAAAAACCACTTTCCGCACTTGTTAGTTTTGAAAAACCACTTTTCGCACTTGTGTTGGTGCAGGAAACCACTTTTGCACTTGTATTAGTGTGGAAAAAACACTTTTTGCACTTGTGATAGTGTTGAAAAACCACTTTTCGCACTTGTGTTAGTGTTGAAAAACCACTTTTCGCACTTGTGTTAGTGTTGAAAAACCACTTTTCGCACTTGTGTTGGTGCAGGAAACCACTTTTGCACTTGTATTAGTGTGGAAAAAACACTTTTCGCACTTGTGTTAGTGTTGAAAAACCACTTTTCGCACTTGTGTTAGTGTTGAAAAACCACTTTTCGCACTTGTGTTAGTGTTGAAAAACCACTTTTCGCACTTGTGTTGGTGCAGGAAACCACTTTTGCACTTGTATTAGTGTGGAAAAAACAACTTTTCGCACTTGTGTTAGTGTTGAAAAACCACTTTTCACACTTGTGTTAGTGTTGAAAAACCACTTTTCGCACTTGTGTTGGTGCAGGAAACCACTTTTGCACTTGTATTAGTGTGGAAAAAACACTTTTCGCACTTGTGTTGGTGTTGAAAAACCACTTTTCGCACTTGTGTTAGCGTTGAAAAACCACTTTTTGCACCTGTGTTAATGTTGAAAAACCACTTTTCACACTTGTGTTGGTGCAGGAAACCACTTTTGCACTTGTATTAGTGTGGAAAAACCACTTTTCGCACTTGTGTTAGTGTTGAAAAACCACTTTTCGCACTTGTATTAGTGTGGAAAAAACACTTTTCGCACTTGTGTTGGTGCAGGAAACCACTTTTGCACTTGTATTAGTGTGGAAAAAACACTTTTTGCACTTGTGATAGTGTTGAAAAAACACTTTTCGCACTTGTGTTGGTGCAGGAAACCACTTTTGCACTTGTATTAGTGTGGAAAAACCACTTTTCGCACTTGTGTTAGTTTTGAAAAACCACTTTTCGCACTTGTGTTGGTGCAGGAAACCACTTTTGCACTTGTATTAGTGTGGAAAAAACACTTTTTGCACTTGTGATAGTATTGAAAAACCACTTTTCGCACTTGTGTTAGTGTTGAAAAACCACTTTTCGCACTTGTGTTAGTGTTGAAAAACCACTTTTCGCACTTGTGTTGGTGCAGGAAACCACTTTTGCACTTGTATTAGTGTGGAAAAAACACTTTTCGCACTTGTGTTAGTGTTGAAAAACCACTTTTCGCACTTGTGTTAGTGTTGAAAAACCACTTTTCGCACTTGTGTTAGTATTGAAAAACCACTTTTCGCACTTGTGTTGGTGCAGGAAACCACTTTTGCACTTGTATTAGTGTGGAAAAACCACTTTTTGCACTTGTGATAGTGTTGAAAAACCTCTTTTCGCACTTGTGTTAGTGTTGAAAAACCACTTTTCGCACTTGTGTTGGTGCAGGAAACCACTTTTGCACTTGTATTAGTGTGGAAAAAACACTTTTCGCACTTGTGTTAGTGTTGAAAAACCACCTTTCGCACTTGTGTTAGTGTTGAAAAACCACTTTTCACACTTGTGTTAGTGCTGAAAAACCACTTTTCGCACTTGTGTTGGTGCAGGAAATCACTTTTGCACTTGTATTAGTGTGGAAAGAATTCTTTTCGCACTTGTATTAGTGTGGAAAAACCACTTTTCGCACTTGTGTTAGTGTTGAAAAACCACTTTTCGCACTTGTGTTAGTGTTGAAAAACCACTTTTCACACTTGTGTTAGTGTTGAAAAACCACTTTTCGCACTTGTGTTAGTGTTGAAAAACCACTTTTCGCACTTGTGCTAGTGTTGAAAAACCACTTTTCGCACTTGTGTTAGTGTTGAAAAACCACTTTTCGCACTTGTGTTAGTGTTGAAAAACCACTTTTCGCACTTGTGTTGGTGCAGGAAACCACTTTTGCACTTGTATTAGTGTCGAAAAAACACTTTTCGCACTTGTGTTAGTGTTGAAAAACCACTTTTCGCACTTGTGTTAGTGTTGAAAAACCACTTTTCGCACTTGTGTTGGTGCAGGAAACCACTTTTGCACTTGTATTAGTGTGGAAAAACACTTTTTGCACTTGTGATAGTGTTGAAAAACCACTTTTCGCACTTCTGTTAATGTTGAAAAACCACTTTTCACACTTGTGTTAGTGCTGAAAAACCACTTTTCGCACTTGTGTTGGTGCAGGAAATCACTTTTGCACTTGTATTAGTGTGGAAAGAATTCTTTTCGCACTTGTATTAGTGTGGAAAAACCACTTTTCGCACTTGTGTTAGTGTTGAAAAACCACTTTTCGCACTTGTGTTAGTGTTGAAAAACCACTTTTCACACTTGTGTTAGTGTTGAAAAACCACTTTTCGCACTTGTGTTAGTGTTGAAAAACCACTTTTCGCACTTGTGTTAGTGTTGAAAAACCACTTTTCGCACTTGTGTTAGTGTTGAAAAACCACTTTTCGCACTTGTGTTAGTGTTGAAAAACCACTTTTCGCACTTGTGTTGGTGCAGGAAACCACTTTTGCACTTGTATTAGTGTCGAAAAAACACTTTTCGCACTTGTGTTAGTGTTGAAAAACCACTTTTCGCACTTGTGTTAGTGTTGAAAAACCACTTTTCGCACTTGTGTTGGTGCAGGAAACCACTTTTGCACTTGTATTAGTGTGGAAAAAACACTTTTTGCACTTGTGATAGTGTTGAAAAACCACTTTTCGCACTTCTGTTAATGTTGAAAAACCACTTTTCGCACTTGTGTTGGTGCAGGAAACCACTTTTGCACTTGTATTAGTGTGGAAAAACCACTTTTCGCACTTGTGTTAGTGTTGAAAAACCACTTTTCGCACTTGTATTCGTGTGGCAAAAAACACTTTTCGCACTTGTGTTGGTGCAGGAAACCACTTTTGCACTTGTATTAGTGTGGAAAAACACTTTTCGCACTTGTGTTAGTGTTGAAAAACCACTTTTCGCATTTGTGTTGGTGCAGGAAACCTCTTTTGCACTTGTATTAGTGTTGAAAAACACTTTTTGCACTTGTGATAGTGTTGAAAAACCACTTTTCGCACTTGTGTTAGTGTTGAAACACCACTTTTCGCACTTGTGTTGGTGCAGGAAACCACTTTTGCACTTGTGTTAGTGTTGAAAAACCACTTTTCGCACTTGTGTTAGTGTTGAAAAACCACTTTTCGCACTTGTGTTAGTGTTGAAAAACCACTTTTCGCACTTGTGTTGATGCAGAAACCACTTTTGCACTTGTATTAGTGTGGAAAAAACACTTTTCACACTTGTGTTAGTGTTGAAAAACCACTTTTCGCACTTGTGTTAGTGTTGAAAAACCACTTTTCGCACTTGTGTTGGTGCAGGAAACCACTTTTGCACTTGTATTAGTGTGGAAAAAACACTTTTCGCACTTGTGTTAGTGTTGAAAAACCACTTTTCGCAGTTGTGTTGGTGCAGGAAACCACTTTTGCACTTGTATTAGTGTGGAAAAAACACTTTTTGCACTTGTGATAGTGTTGAAAAACCACTTTTCGCACTTGTGTTAGTGTTGAAAAACCACTTTTCGCACTTGTGTTGATGCAGGAAACCACTTTTGCACTTGTATTAGTGTGGAAAAAACACTTTTCGCACTTGTGTTAGTGTTGAAAAACCACTTTTCGCACTTGTGTTAGTGTTGAAAAACCACTTTTTGCACTTGTGTTAGTGTTGAAAAACCACTTTTCGCACTTGTGTTAGTGTTGAAAAACCACTTTTCGCACTTGTGTTAGTGTTGAAAAACCACTTTTTGCACTTGTGTTGGTGCAGGAAACCACTTTTGCACTTGTATTAGTGTGGAAAAAACACTTTTCGCACTTGTGTTAGTGTTGAAAAACCACTTTTCGCACTTGTGTTAGTGTTGAAAAACCACTTTTCGCACTTGTGTTGGTGCAGGAAACCACTTTTGCACTTGTATTAGTGTGGAAAAAACACTTTTTGCACTTGTGATAGTGTTGAAAAACCACTTTTCGCACTTCTGTTAATGTTTGAAAAACCACTTTTCGCACTTGTGTTGGTGCAGGAATCCACTTTTGCACTTGTATTAGTGTGGAAAAACCACTTTTCGCACTTGTGTTAGTGTTGAAAAACCACTTTTCGCACTTGTATTAATGTGGAAAAACCACTTTTCGCACTTGTGTTGGTGCAGGAAACCACTTTTGCACTTGTATTCGTGTGGAAAAAACACTTTTTGCACTTGTGATAGTGTTGAAAAACCACTTTTCGCACTTGTGTTAGTGTTGAAAAACCACTTTTCGCACTTGTGTTAGTGTTGAAAAACCACTTTTTGCACTTGTGTTGGTGCAGGAAACCACTTTTGCACTTGTATTAGTGTGGAAAAAACACTTTTCGCACTTGTGTTAGTGTTGAAAAACCACTTTTTGCACTTGGGTTAGTGTTGAAAAACCACTTTTCGCACTTGTGTTGGTGCAGGAAACCACTTTTGCACTTGTATTAGTGTCGAAAAAACACTTTTCGCACTTGTGTTAGTGTTGAAAAACCACTTTTCGCACTTGTGTTAGTGTTGAAAAACCACTTTTCGCACTTGTGTTGGTGCAGGAAACCACTTTTGCACTTGTATTAGTGTGGAAAAAACACTTTTTGCACTTGTGATAGTGTTGAAAAACCACTTTTCGCACTTGTATTAGTGTGGAAAAAACACTTTTCGCACTTGTGTTGGTGCAGGAAACCACTTTTGCACTTGTATTAGTGTGGAAAAAACACTTTTCACACTTCTGTTAGTGTTGAAAAACCACTTTTCGCACTTGTGTTGGTGCAGGAAACCACTTTTGCACTTGTATTAGTGTGGAAAAAACACTTTTTGCACTTGTGATAGTGTTGAAAAACCACTTTTTGCACTTGTGTTAGTGTTGAAAAACCACTTTTCGCACTTGTGTTAGTGTTGAAAAACCACTTTTCGCACTTGTGTTGGTGCAGGAAACCACTTTTGCACTTGTATTAGTGTGGAAAAAACACTTTTTGCACTTGTGTTGGTGTTGAAAAACCACTTTTCGCAATTGTGTTAGTGTTGAAAAACCACTTTTCGCACTTGTGTTGGTGCAGGAGACCACTTTTGCACTTGTATTAGTGTGGAAAAAACACTTTTCGCACTTGTGTTAGTGTTGAAAAACCACTTTTCGCACTTGTGTTAGTGTTGAAAAACCACTTTTCGCACTTGTGTTGGGGCAGGAAACCACTTTTGCACTTGTATTAGTGTGGAAAAAACACTTTTTGCACTTGTGATAGTGTTGAAAAACCACTTTTCGCACTTGTGTTAATGTTGAAAAACCACTTTTCGCACTTGTGTTGGTGCAGGAAACCACTTTTGCACTTGTATTAGTGTGGAAAAACCACTTTTCGCACTTGTGTTAGTGTTGAAACACCACTTTTCGCACTTGTATTAGTGTGGAAAAAACACTTTTCGCACTTGTGTTGGTGCAGGAAACCACTTTTGCACTTGTATTAGTGTGGAAAAACCACTTTTCGCACTTGTGTTAGTGTTGAAAAACCACTTTTCACACTTGTGTTAGTGTTGAAAAACCACTTTTCGCACTCGTGTTGGTGCATTGGAAACCACTTTTGCACTTGTATTAGTGTGGAAAAAACACTTTTTGCACTTGTGATAGTGTTGAAAAACCTCTGCTCGCACTTGTGTTAGTGTTGAAAAACCACTTTTCGCACTTGTGTTGGTGCAGGAAACCACTTTTGCACTTGTATTAGTGTGGAAAAACCACTTTTCGCACTTGTGTTAGTGTTGAAAAACCACTTTTCACACTTGTGTTAGTGTTGAAAAACCACTTTTCGCACTCGTGTTGGTGCAGGAAACCACTTTTGCACTTGTATTAGTGTGGAAAAAACACTTTTTGCACTTGTGTTAGTGTTGAAAAACCACTTTTCGCACTTGTGCTAGTGTTGAAAAACCACTTTTCGCACTTGTGTTAGTGTTGAAAAACCACTTTTCGCACTTGTGTTAGTGTTGAAAAACCACTTTTCGCACTTGTGTTGGTGCAGGAAACCACTTTTGCACTTGTATTAGTGTCGAAAAAACACTTTTCGCACTTGTGTTAGTGTTGAAAAACCACTTTTCGCACTTGTGTTAGTGTTGAAAAACCACTTTTCGCACTTGTGTTGGTGCAGGAAACCACTTTTGCACTTGTATTAGTGTGGAAAAACACTTTTTGCACTTGTGATAGTGTTGAAAAACCACTTTTCGCACTTCTGTTAATGTTGAAAAACCACTTTTCACACTTGTGTTAGTGCTGAAAAACCACTTTTCGCACTTGTGTTGGTGCAGGAAATCACTTTTGCACTTGTATTAGTGTGGAAAGAATTCTTTTCGCACTTGTATTAGTGTGGAAAAACCACTTTTCGCACTTGTGTTAGTGTTGAAAAACCACTTTTCGCACTTGTGTTAGTGTTGAAAAACCACTTTTCACACTTGTGTTAGTGTTGAAAAACCACTTTTCGCACTTGTGTTAGTGTTGAAAAACCACTTTTCGCACTTGTGTTAGTGTTGAAAAACCACTTTTCGCACTTGTGTTAGTGTTGAAAAACCACTTTTCGCACTTGTGTTAGTGTTGAAAAACCACTTTTCGCACTTGTGTTGGTGCAGGAAACCACTTTTGCACTTGTATTAGTGTCGAAAAAACACTTTTCGCACTTGTGTTAGTGTTGAAAAACCACTTTTCGCACTTGTGTTAGTGTTGAAAAACCACTTTTCGCACTTGTGTTGGTGCAGGAAACCACTTTTGCACTTGTATTAGTGTGGAAAAAACACTTTTTGCACTTGTGATAGTGTTGAAAAACCACTTTTCGCACTTCTGTTAATGTTGAAAAACCACTTTTCGCACTTGTGTTGGTGCAGGAAACCACTTTTGCACTTGTATTAGTGTGGAAAAACCACTTTTCGCACTTGTGTTAGTGTTGAAAAACCACTTTTCGCACTTGTATTCGTGTGGCAAAAAACACTTTTCGCACTTGTGTTGGTGCAGGAAACCACTTTTGCACTTGTATTAGTGTGGAAAAACACTTTTCGCACTTGTGTTAGTGTTGAAAAACCACTTTTCGCATTTGTGTTGGTGCAGGAAACCTCTTTTGCACTTGTATTAGTGTTGAAAAACACTTTTTGCACTTGTGATAGTGTTGAAAAACCACTTTTCGCACTTGTGTTAGTGTTGAAACACCACTTTTCGCACTTGTGTTGGTGCAGGAAACCACTTTTGCACTTGTGTTAGTGTTGAAAAACCACTTTTCGCACTTGTGTTAGTGTTGAAAAACCACTTTTCGCACTTGTGTTAGTGTTGAAAAACCACTTTTCGCACTTGTGTTGATGCAGAAACCACTTTTGCACTTGTATTAGTGTGGAAAAAACACTTTTCACACTTGTGTTAGTGTTGAAAAACCACTTTTCGCACTTGTGTTAGTGTTGAAAAACCACTTTTCGCACTTGTGTTGGTGCAGGAAACCACTTTTGCACTTGTATTAGTGTGGAAAAAACACTTTTCGCACTTGTGTTAGTGTTGAAAAACCACTTTTCGCAGTTGTGTTGGTGCAGGAAACCACTTTTGCACTTGTATTAGTGTGGAAAAAACACTTTTTGCACTTGTGATAGTGTTGAAAAACCACTTTTCGCACTTGTGTTAGTGTTGAAAAACCACTTTTCGCACTTGTGTTGATGCAGGAAACCACTTTTGCACTTGTATTAGTGTGGAAAAAACACTTTTCGCACTTGTGTTAGTGTTGAAAAACCACTTTTCGCACTTGTGTTAGTGTTGAAAAACCACTTTTTGCACTTGTGTTAGTGTTGAAAAACCACTTTTCGCACTTGTGTTAGTGTTGAAAAACCACTTTTCGCACTTGTGTTAGTGTTGAAAAACCACTTTTTGCACTTGTGTTGGTGCAGGAAACCACTTTTGCACTTGTATTAGTGTGGAAAAAACACTTTTCGCACTTGTGTTAGTGTTGAAAAACCACTTTTCGCACTTGTGTTAGTGTTGAAAAACCACTTTTCGCACTTGTGTTGGTGCAGGAAACCACTTTTGCACTTGTATTAGTGTGGAAAAAACACTTTTTGCACTTGTGATAGTGTTGAAAAACCACTTTTCGCACTTCTGTTAATGTTTGAAAAACCACTTTTCGCACTTGTGTTGGTGCAGGAATCCACTTTTGCACTTGTATTAGTGTGGAAAAACCACTTTTCGCACTTGTGTTAGTGTTGAAAAACCACTTTTCGCACTTGTATTAATGTGGAAAAAACACTTTTCGCACTTGTGTTGGTGCAGGAAACCACTTTTGCACTTGTATTAGTGTGGAAAAAACCCTTTTCGCACTTGTGTTAGTGTTGAAAAACCACTTTTCGCACTTGTGTTGGTGCAGGAAACCACTTTTGCACTTGTATTCGTGTGGAAAAAACACTTTTTGCACTTGTGATAGTGTTGAAAAACCACTTTTCGCACTTGTGTTAGTGTTGAAAAACCACTTTTCGCACTTGTGTTAGTGTTGAAAAACCACTTTTTGCACTTGTGTTGGTGCAGGAAACCACTTTTGCACTTGTATTAGTGTGGAAAAAACACTTTTCGCACTTGTGTTAGTGTTGAAAAACCACTTTTTGCACTTGGGTTAGTGTTGAAAAACCACTTTTCGCACTTGTGTTGGTGCAGGAAACCACTTTTGCACTTGTATTAGTGTCGAAAAAACACTTTTCGCACTTGTGTTAGTGTTGAAAAACCACTTTTCGCACTTGTGTTAGTGTTGAAAAACCACTTTTCGCACTTGTGTTGGTGCAGGAAACCACTTTTGCACTTGTATTAGTGTGGAAAAAACACTTTTTGCACTTGTGATAGTGTTGAAAAACCACTTTTCGCACTTGTATTAGTGTGGAAAAAACACTTTTCGCACTTGTGTTGGTGCAGGAAACCACTTTTGCACTTGTATTAGTGTGGAAAAAACACTTTTCACACTTCTGTTAGTGTTGAAAAACCACTTTTCGCACTTGTGTTGGTGCAGGAAACCACTTTTGCACTTGTATTAGTGTGGAAAAAACACTTTTTGCACTTGTGATAGTGTTGAAAAACCACTTTTTGCACTTGTGTTAGTGTTGAAAAACCACTTTTCGCACTTGTGTTAGTGTTGAAAAACCACTTTTCGCACTTGTGTTGGTGCAGGAAACCACTTTTGCACTTGTATTAGTGTGGAAAAAACACTTTTTGCACTTGTGTTGGTGTTGAAAAACCACTTTTCGCAATTGTGTTAGTGTTGAAAAACCACTTTTCGCACTTGTGTTGGTGCAGGAGACCACTTTTGCACTTGTATTAGTGTGGAAAAAACACTTTTCGCACTTGTGTTAGTGTTGAAAAACCACTTTTCGCACTTGTGTTAGTGTTGAAAAACCACTTTTCGCACTTGTGTTGGGGCAGGAAACCACTTTTGCACTTGTATTAGTGTGGAAAAAACACTTTTTGCACTTGTGATAGTGTTGAAAAACCACTTTTCGCACTTGTGTTAATGTTGAAAAACCACTTTTCGCACTTGTGTTGGTGCAGGAAACCACTTTTGCACTTGTATTAGTGTGGAAAAACCACTTTTCGCACTTGTGTTAGTGTTGAAACACCACTTTTCGCACTTGTATTAGTGTGGAAAAAACACTTTTCGCACTTGTGTTGGTGCAGGAAACCACTTTTGCACTTGTATTAGTGTGGAAAAACCACTTTTCGCACTTGTGTTAGTGTTGAAAAACCACTTTTCACACTTGTGTTAGTGTTGAAAAACCACTTTTCGCACTCGTGTTGGTGCATTGGAAACCACTTTTGCACTTGTATTAGTGTGGAAAAAACACTTTTTGCACTTGTGATAGTGTTGAAAAACCTCTGCTCGCACTTGTGTTAGTGTTGAAAAACCACTTTTCGCACTTGTGTTGGTGCAGGAAACCACTTTTGCACTTGTATTAGTGTGGAAAAACCACTTTTCGCACTTGTGTTAGTGTTGAAAAACCACTTTTCACACTTGTGTTAGTGTTGAAAAACCACTTTTCGCACTCGTGTTGGTGCAGGAAACCACTTTTGCACTTGTATTAGTGTGGAAAAAACACTTTTTGCACTTGTGATAGTGTTGAAAAACCACTTTTCGCACTTGTGTTAGTGTTGAAAAACCACTTTTCGCACTTGTGTTGGTGCAGGAAACCACTTTTGCACTTGTATTAGTGTGGAAAAAACACTTTTCGCACTTGTGTTAGTGTTGAAAAACCACTTTTCGCCCTTGTGTTAGTGTTGAAAAACCACTTTTCGCACTTGTGGTAGTATTGAAAAACCACTTTTCGCACTTGTGTTGGTGCAGGAAACCACTTTTGCACTTGTATTAGTGTGGAAAAAACACTTTTCGCACTTGTGTTAGTGTTGAAAAACGACTTTTCGCACTTGTGTTAGTGTTGAAAAACCACTTTTCGCACTTGTGTTGGTGCAGGAAACCACTTTTGCATTTGTATTAGTGTGGAAAAAACACTTTTCGCACTTGTGTTGGTGTTGAAAAACCACTTTTCGCACTTGTGTTAGTGTTGAAAAACCACTTTTCGCACTTGTGTTGGTGCAGGAAACCACTTTTGCACTTGTATTAGTGTGGAAAAAACACTTTTTGCACTTGTGATAGTGTTGAAAAACCACTTTTCGCACTTGTGTTAATGTTGAAAAACCACTTTTCGCACTTGTGTTGGTGCAGGAAACCACTTTTGCACTTGTATTAGTGTGGAAAAAACACTTTTTGCACTTGTGATAGTGTTAAAAAACCACTTTTCGCACTTGTGTTAGTGTTGAAAAACCACTTTTCGCACTTGTGTTAGTGTTAAAAAACCACTTTTCGCACTTGTGTTGGTGCAGGAAACCACTTTTGCACTTGTATTAGTGTGGAAAAAACACTTTTTGCACTTGTGATAGTGTTGAAAAACCACTTTTCGCACTTTTGTTAGTGTTGAAAAACGACTTTTCGCACTTGTGTTGGTGCAGGAAACCACTTTTGCACTTGTATTAGTGTGGAAAAAACCACTTTTCGCACTTGCGTTAGTGTTGAAAAACCACTTTTCGCACTTGTGTTAGTGTTGAAAAACCACTTTTCGCACTTGTGTTGGTGCAGGAAACCACTTTTGCACTTGTATTAGTGTGGAAAAAACACTTTTCGCACTTGTGTTAGTGTTGAAAACCACTTTTCGCACTTGTGTTAGTGTTGAAAAACCACTTTTCGCACTTGTGTTAGTGTTGAAAAACCACTTTTCGCACTTGTGTTGGTGCAGGAAACCACTTTTGCACTTGTATTAGTGTGGAAAAAACACTTTTTGCACTTGTGATAGTGTTGAAAAACCACTTTTCGCACTTGTGTTAATGTTGAAAAACCACTTTTCGCACTTGTGTTGGTGCAGGAAACCACTTTTGCACTTGTATTAGTGTGGAAAAACCACTTTTCGCACTTGTGTTAGTGTTGAAAAACCACTTTTCGCACTTGTGTTGGTGCAGGAAACCACTTTTGCACTTGTATTAGTGTGGAAAAAACACTTTTTGCACTTGTGATAGTGTTGAAAAACCACTTTTCGCACTTGTGTTAGTGTTGAAAAACCACTTTTCGCACTTGTGTTAGTGTTGAAAAACCACTTTTCGCACTTGTGTTGGTGCAGGAAACCACTTTTGCACTTGTATTAGTGTGGAAAAACCACTTTTTGCACTTGTGTTAGTGTTGAAAAACCACTTTTCGCACTTGTGTTAGTGTTGAAAAACCACTTTTCGCACTTGTGTTGGTGCAGGAAACCACTTTTGCACTTGTATTAGTGTGGAAAAAACACTTTTTGCACTTGTGATAGTGTTGAAAAACCACTTTTCGCACTTGTGTTAATGTTGAAAAATCACTTTTCGCACTTGTGTTGGTGCAGGAAACCACCTTTACACTTGTATTAGTGTGGAAAAACCACTTTTCGCACTTGTGTTAGTGTTGAAGAACCACTTTTCGCACTGGTGTTGGTGCAGGAAACCACTTTTGCACTTGTATTAGTGTGGGAAAAACACTTTTTGCACTTGTGATAGTGTTGAAAAACCACTTTTCACACCTGTGTTAGTGTTGAAAAACCACTTTTTGCACTTGTGTTAGTGTTGAAAAACCACTTTTCGCACTTGTGTTGGTGCAGGAAACCACTTTTGCACTTGTATTAGTGTTGAAAAACCACTTTTCGCACTTGTGTTGGTGTTGAAAAACCACTTTTCGCACTCGTGTTGGTGCAGGAAACCACTTTTGCACTTGTATTAGTGTGGAAAAAACACTTTTTGCACTTG